>NC_080064.1:162276795-162576795 GCF_949987535.1 Balaenoptera acutorostrata
AAGAATTTTGCTACCATTAGCTCTTCAACAACCTCAGAAGTGATGACAATTTAGGCCAATTCCTAAAGGTCAGAACAAACCATGAAAAAGGAATCACTACTCATTTATCCTGAGAAGTGGGTCCACTAAGTCAAAACTGAGAGAGATCAAACTGTAAACTGTGCTGTTTCCTAAAATATCAATTCGCATAATACATATTCTTTACCCACAAAGAAAGCCTGCAATACTAAATTTTACTATTAAAATAAACACTGAAGCTAACACCTAAAGTAGCAGGAGAATAATATTTCTCATTGATAACTTGGCAACATTCATGCATTTCAAAAACTCAGACAAAATTGGCATCACATGCAAGGAAAAGTGGACAAGTCAGTTAAACATAACAAAAGCAAGCTCGGAGTTAAAGCAAATGAGGTTTAGACAATATTTCTTTTGAAAATATCACCTCAGTATTTAATTTAACACTGCATCCAAACTGATAATCAATGAGATTTGTTAAGTCAATTTAGACAATTCCATATTATTTTGAATTTTAATTTTAGAACATATTCATTTTGAAGATGCTACATACAAACCGGGATAGTTATTTTCTCTAAATGCTATTTAAGTTGAACAGATAATACCTTATTATTTTCCTTGGTAAGGTTCATATGATGTACAGACACTCCATTTGTAAGTTATTTCCGCCAGTGCTGCAAATATTCTATTCTGAGACTAAAATAGCACATGATGGCAAAGAAAATGCTACATCCAGGAAAGGTCCTCTAGGACTAAGCCGTCTACTTCAGGAAGGAGTCAACAATTCAGGGTGGAAAATAGCAGACACATAGACTGTGCCCATTCACCTTGAGCATATGCCTTCCTCCTCTTAATGCCCTATGATTAAGGTGAGATTTAGGCTCTTATCAGTGTCACCTTTGGACTCAGACTAGGAGGGCCCCCCACCCGAAAGCCCTGGGCTTTAGAAAGTATCATGGTGCAAGCCCTTCCACAGGCTAAGGACACAAGCCCCGTTTGTACCGCATGATCCCCAGTACCCGGGACTCCTGAATTCCCAGGATAAGCCCCTACAAACCCCGTTCCAGGACCTGCGTGGCCCTCTCCCCTGGGTCGCTCCTCTGAAAGATGGCCTGGGCTGGACCGCAGTGCCAGAGGGCACATTACGAGGCCTGTGCGTGGTCAAGGTGCAGCTGTTAGGAAGGGGTGGATGGGCCTTGGACATGGGGGCAGGGGTGTCCACACTACGTACCAGACATGATGGAAGGCAGAGGGGAAGGAAGAGAAATGGGCTGGGCTGCAAGCTAAAAGCTGGCTCTCCTTCTACTGCCTCTTTCTGACACAAAACTCCTAAGAGTCTAAGAATTAAAAACGCCAAGCTAGCCTCCCAGGCCACTGTGAAGGCGTATTTGTCAAATAAGAGAACAGAACATATTTGACTTAGCAGTTTGTTATCTTAATTTACAAACGCTTACATATTTACATACACAATAGGTGGGTGTACACTGTCTCAGGTCCCACGAGCATCCGCAGTGGACTTGGTTCTCATGATGGTCCCTCCTAGATTTCACGCTGCAAAGACAGTCTGCTTTTTTATTTCCTGAATCCCATATTCAAAGCTTAATTGGGATATTTTACTCAAGTGATAAGATTCAGGTTCCCTTTCTGATTAACCTAGTTTCCCATCCACAGTCACAGAAAAAAAAATTAATTGATCACCACAAAACTACATAAAACCAGGGGAATTCTCTGGTGGGCCAGTGGTTAGGACTCGGTGCTTTCACTGCCGAGGGCCTGGGTTCAATCCCTGGTCAGGGAATTAAGATCCCACCAGCCGAGCAGCACAGTCAAAAAACAAAACAAAACAAAACCAAAAAAACTATATAAAACCAATCAAATTTCCAATCGGCCCACCTAAATGCCCTCTAATATAAAAGGGCACTATTGTGAAAAATGGCTACAGGGAGAGAAAGTTTACTATCAGAGCAAAAGGGGGGTAGCTGTGAGCTGAGAAGCTCACAGGTCCTTCTAGTTTAGCATCAAAGACATCTATTTGTCCTAGAGTATTTGAACCACCCCGTGCTTGAATAGTCCAGTCATACTGCCAGTATCAACCAGAGTCAATCAATTATTGAGCCCTTACTATGGGCCAGGTGCTTTGATAGTCTCTTCATTTAATCCTTACCACCTGGGGAAGGGAGGCACAGAGAAGTTATGGCCTCTCAGCAGGTAAGTGGCTAAGACTTGGACCTGGTTTTATATGAATCCAAAACCCATGCTAGAAAGAATATCTTAAAAAAAATAATCTCCTATTTTTAAAATATATAATATCCTTTTTAAAAGAGGGGGGAATGCCATATTTCTAGCACAAGAATGAACGGTTGAAATGGTTATATTAATAAATATATACAATTTATTTTCCATATTCTTAAATAGACATAAAAACTTCACGGGGCTAGTGTTTTGTGAATTAAATAATGAAACATATATTGACTTTGGGGGGATATAAAGATATTTTCCTTCTCTTACCTCCTTAATAAGAATCCAGGGAAAACTCTTAATGAGAAGGTACCACAAAAAAAAACCCACAGAAGTTCCCACTCATTTATGAATTAAGGCCAAACTAGAATTAGAAAAAAAAATCAGAATAATGGTATCACACACAAAAATTAATAAGCCTAGAAAATGACAATGAAATCATTGCTGCCATTGTAACCCTGTGGGATGATAGAACAGTCAAAATCCTCTAAAAAGTTTTTGGTCAGAAAAAAAAAGAAAAGAAAGAAAAAAGCAAACTAAAACCTTCCAAAACTTTGACTTTTACTTAAGTGTTGACCTAATTCAATAGTTTTCCAATGATAACTTGGAAACAGTCAATAAATAAAATATGCCTTTCTGGTTGACTTTCACTGAAATTTATGATTAATTGCCTTTCGCAACTAGAATACCACATTCAGCTTTGAAAAGAACAATTCTCATTACTTTTCGCAAGAGGCGCTCTGAATATATATTCTTTTGGCTCTAAATTTAAGAAGTATTTTGTCCAACTATTAAAATGTATTACATATTGGATAACCAATCTTAAATTATTATCACAAGAAATAAAAATTCTAAAGAGGAAATATTCCCATGACTATGGCTTTGAATATATATGTCCCTTAGTCAAGTCAATGAGACCAGAACCAGGCAGCCACACTTACCCCCTTGGCCATAGCGGCTATGAGATGGTGGGAAGACTTGTTCTTAAGGGCAGTTGCATAATCCTTTCTCATTCTGCAGGAGAGCTTTAAGGGAGGGAAGGGAAAGACTACCATCGGTCAAGGAGAGTTTGGCTGCAATGCTGCCTCAAGGCATGAGAATGGATTCTATGGTCCCTTCCACATCAGACTAAGCATCTGTGATGATGCAACAGATTCGGCCACTTTCAACATCTTCCGAGTTGAATCGCTATCACTAGTTGGCCAGAGGAAGGAGGGGCCGTTCCAATCTCCCTTACAATTACCGCCCTAATTATTACATTACACTTTCACAATTTAATCCCTTTATTTGCCTCACTGCTTTTTGGGGGCTAAGTGAGTATCACGGCGTGATGCCCGCTGATGTAGCTAGCAGGGTAGCAGGGCAGCAGGAGTGCCACCCAGCTGCCAGCTACAAGCACAGCCAGGTGGGCAAGCCCAGAGTGCTAATCCGGACAGTGACATGTCTGCTGCTCAAAATCCTTGAAAGTTGCTGTCTCCAATATGGAGTAGAACTGAGCACTATACATCAATGCCAAGAATCACCCTGTGGTTCACCCTGTGAGGCTTTGGGTAGCATTTCAGCATCCTAAGGAAGAATCAGCGATAGAAGTGCAATTGTTCTATTCCAGGGATCGCTCGGTAAGTAACTATTGCACGGCTATTAATAGCTAAGCGATAGGATTTCTTTTTCTTTCTTTTTTTTTTTTTAAACAACTGTCAGGAAATGTTTTCACATAGTTGTCCTATCTTTGGAAAACATACTGAGGACCACGTTGTTTCAATCCCCCCCCCCTCCCAAAACAAAAAACTTTGGTATTCCCTCAAAGCAGGAGACATTTATAGGAGGAATTCACTGCAATCCACAAACCTTTGGGAACCAAGCTTTCACACAGTGTTGCTAAGCTGAAACTCAGGCCAGCACAGTGCCAGGCCCACAGTAGGTTTTTAGTCAATATTTGTTGAGTAAATGGGAGTGATTTTCATTTTGAGACCATTTTGCTTATACCAGCGTACACAGTGTTTGTTAATTTATCCCCAAACACTCCCTTATCTTTGTGTAGTTAGACCCCGAGCTGTGTAAACTGAATTAACGAAACCAAATTACTAACAGTTTAAATCTGAGATGTTCTGTAGCATCCATATTCTAATACTGTTGGACAATGGGTGGTAGGAACCCGAAGATTTGAAGTGTGTTTTCATTCTCAAGTTTTGCAATCTAGTAAGTAGGCTGAAGAGATACTTTCAAATGCCCCAAAGTGGGAGGAAGCTTTGCATACAGATCATCATTGTTTATTTACTCACTTTACATGTGATTTTGTATTTCACTTTATCCAGAAGCATTCCTTGAGGTAGGTATTAACGCCTTCAGTTTATAAATGAGAAGAAGGAAAATAAAGATCCAGTGGATGAAGGATTTTTGTAAGAAAATGCGAATAAAATATGGCTATGGTGATCAATTAAATATGAAGATACAGCTATTAAAATATTTAGGTAATTCATACATACGCCACACTAACTTGGCTTGTGTTCTTCCGTTAAAACTATGAAAGGCCGTGAAAAGATTAGGCTGATAGATCCACTCTATTATGTAAGAGTTATGATATCTTGAACAACTGTGCACTTTAACTCTTTGTGTATTCATCAGCCATACATCAAGGAAGTGATTATGTAATAGACAGCACAAAAGCAATGGGAGATGGTACCACCTGTTCCACTCAGGACAATCACTGATCTTCAGTGCTACTGGGTGAAAAGACTTGCCCGCCCACATGCTCGTAAAAGGAAAGGGTAGAAGATTACTCTCTGTGCTCATAAAGGGGTTCAGAATCACCTTTTGTTAAAACATTTAGAAGGATTAGAGTTTAACAAACATCATCTCCTTTGCACTTTAAAAACCAGTAAGCATGTCACACAGTTATTAAACTGATTTCAGTTATGTCCAACAAGGGACCAGTAGACGACAAAGAAGAGTTGTCAGCGGTAAATCAGCAGCAACACGGTAATAGAGCTGTGGTTCTCAAACTCGGGTGAGCATCAGAGTCACCTGGAGGGCTTGGCAAAGCACGAATTGCTGGGCCCTCCCCCAGGGATTCTGACGGAGGTAATCTGGGATGAAGGATGGGAATCTGCATTTCTAACAAATTCCCTGGTGATACTGAGAGCGGCCACACTTTCAAAAGCACTGTCACAGAACACAGCACAGTATAGTGCAGTGGTTCTTAACCTCGGCTTTAGATGAAGCATTAACTAGGAAGCTTTCATAAATCCCCGCTTGCCCTGGCTGCACCCAAGGCCAATTAATTCTGAATTTGGAGGTATGAGCCTAGGCATCAGTATTTTTTTTATGTCTCCAGGTGACTCCTGTGAGCCTGCAAGGTTGAGAACCACTGACATGAGGGAAAACACACTTGTATCTATAACTGGTTAAGAAGATACATTTTGGGTATTTTTGTTTTGGCCATGCTACGTGCTTTGTGGAATCTCAGTTCCCTGACTAGAGAGTGAACCCGGGCCCTCAGCAGTGAAAGCGTGGAGTCCTAACCATTGGACCGCCAGGACATTCCCAGAAGATACGCTTTGTAAACCACGGAGCAGAGCAGAAAAGAATCACTGGTGTGCTGGGGATCCTCAATAAACAATGATTCTTTCCTTCCTCTATTTTCTTCCAAAGTGTATCACAAAGGATCTAAACAAGTGAAATGTAATTTTCTGTAAGATATATATCTATAGCTTTGAAAAGGAGCTGAGTTTTGTATTTGTGGATTCCTAGTTTAAAGGGTCACATACAAATTTTAGTCATGTTTTTCTACATTTTTCGGTGGGAAATAATCTTGTTATTTATAAATCCGGAGATCTATAAAGGTTTGGGTATGTCTTACATACGTTGGAAGCATATTTTATATTTTGGTACAGTTTGGAAGCTTTTTCATACAAATTTATTAAAAAGGTGGGGAAAGTACATCCAACCACAGGAAAAGAAGGAAGGGCGTAGAAAATTAAATTTGTTTAGAGACGTGATTCTCAAAAGTGTAGTTCCTGGACCAGCATCAGCATCGTCTGAAAACTTGTTAGAAATATAAATTTTCAGACCCCCTACCCAAGACAGATCTAATGAATCAGAAGCTCTGGGAGTGGGTGATCTGCATTTTCACAAGCTCTCCAGGCGAGTCTGATGCACACTCTACTTTGAAAACCACTGGTCTAAAATATTTATCATTTCAGCTATACGAAGAACAGAAGAGGTAAAAGCACTATTTGTCCAGTGCGCATCGGTTCAGTGGCTATCCAGACCCCCACTGCTCTAATAACAGCTGTGCTCTTTCAAACTCCACCCATAGCTTATTATCATTCCATCTTTAGAGCTTGATAGTAAACGCGGAATTGATAGGGAGCATATGCGGGGATGGGGGGGTGGGGGGGTGGGGAGTCTATTCTACAAACCCTCCACTATCAGTTTTCATCTATTTCTATTTTGTACTCAAGATAGAATTAAGAATGCACAACTTGACTAACAAGGGCCAGAACCACGAAAACCAACCAACCAACCATCACATGAGGCTGGAGGAGGGTGGGTATCGCCAGGTGCAACCCTCACTCACCTTGAATCGTCCTCTTGAAGAATGCCTTGTAGGCTTCACAGGATGCTACCCCATAGTGGTACCCAGACGCGATGTCACCGCACACTAAACACAGTCTCTTGGGCATCGAGTTGAGCATGTATTCGCACTTGGTTGGTCTGGGGGTCTTCAACAATGGTGCTGGAGCAGTCATCGTACAGTTTCCGGACAGGCCCACTACCTCCTAGGATAGGAGCAGAAGGGTAGAGAGGTGGCGAATCAAGTCCGTTCTGATGGCCATTCATGGTTGAACTGTAGCTCCCGCTGGCGTCTGAAGAGCCACCTGGGCTGTGGTGGTTGACGCTGTCCGTCAGGGAGGCCGGGCTGGAGGGTTCCGTCTTGATGAAGGACGAACAGCTGGAATCAATGTGTCGATCTTTGTTTGACATTCTGCAGAGAAGCCTGAGGTTTAGGGAGGTGCAAACAGAGAGAGAAAGAGGAGAGAGTGTCAAACACAGATACCAAAAGAGGTAGAAACAAAGAGAAGGTGAAAAAATAGAGAAAGTGAAAAAAAAGATCGAAAGGAGAAAAAAAAAAAAAGAGAGAAGAATTCATACGTTAAAGACATTGCTCTTTGAGAGTGCTGCATAAGAACTAGGGACTACACATCATTCTCTAGTCAATATCTCTTGTTCTACAACAAGGTAATCAGCATAAGAGCGTGACAGGGTTACATCAAAGTGCCCAGACAGGCCATAAACAAAAGCTCTAACAGATCCAGTTCCTTTCATTTTACCTTTCTCTTCAAGAACCACTGTCAATATCTAAATCAACTCTCTAGATTCTAAATTTAGCCAGGGAAGAGGAGTAATTTGCAAAGTCCATATCACTTCTAAAATTACCCTTATCCTCACTCTACTTTTCTCTTCCATTTTCTGATGTTGCAGTCATTTTATTATGAGCAGAACTAAACTTTTATTGTCAAGACCGAACAGATGATTCCTCAGCTCTGTAATTACTGTTTGTCAGCACGCTTCCATAAGCATAACTGTGTCTTTTATTGATCTAAGACACACAGGGAATATATCCTCAATCACGTTGCCTCTTTAATTAAATTGCTCTATTTCCTAGACATTTAGCGATACAGAAAGACATCAAGGATAAAATGCTAGCCAATATTTAAGGATTATTTCCTAGAGCCCACAAAACAGTGAAATGATCACCAGCATTGATTAATAAATATGTACATGTGTTTACATGTGTCCGTGTCTGCATGTGCGATTTGCCACTGTTGAAGAGAGGAATCACTAAAAGCCATTTGAGCCTTCAGTATACCTGTGAATCCATAAACCTGATACTTCATATTCAGCAAAGTAAGGATGTATCAAGTTTTGCCCTGAAAAAATGAGATTTGCGATGGTCTCTTTTTCTCCCCTTCCTTTGGTCTTTTAACATCATACCTCCTAAAAGGAAATATGATGAAGCATCTAATCTAACAAACTCTCTCTCTTATCTAGAAGAAACAGACTGCCCCTCTTACTTTGTCAGACCCGTAAGTGATTAAATTTCGGAAGAGGTAATTAGATGAAAAGATATAATTGGTCCTATTTTCTTTCCGGTTCGCCATAGTGCAAAACCCCTTTTAGCAAAGTCTCTAGGAACCTTCTGAGAGCCCACTATAGAAAGAAGAGGTGACAGTTGAGAAACAAACTTAGATAATTGCTTCCCAGTGGAAAGTTGATTTATGGGAATCCCACAGGGTAATGGTCATTCACTCGAATTTGGGGGAGTAGTCACAGGATAACCGAAGGGATGCAATTATCTCTTTCACTATAAATCTAATGATATTTTATCACTGCACAAATTTCATGCTCTCCTCCGGGTGCCCCCTTCCCCCACTGTTCTGTTACTTTCAAAAGAAGAAAAATATGGTTATTTCCTATCAGGGAATGTTCACTGAACGGTTCCGAGAAGGCGGTCTCAAGAGCAAAGCATCCAGAGCAAGAATTTGCCTCTTTCCTAGCAGATTTCCCATTGGAAGTTTTGTGCCTCTTTCTAAAGTAAAGCAAACTCAGGATGTGAAGAAAGCAAACAGGAAGGAGAAATCCACAAAAATATCTTCTTGCTTTCGCCCACCCACTTGTGTTGTCCTTTCATCAAGAACTAGTGAAAGAAAAAATAGCCCCCTCCAGCCTGAACCGGGCGTCCGCTCCCTCCCGCATCTGCTGCCTTGTCCCCGTCACTGTTAATGAGCTCTGTAATTAATAGATCGCTCTCCTTGTCTCCCAGCTTGCACCCTGGGCTAAGCACTTTTCCTCAAGTCAACGTTTGAAAGAAAGCGGGTCGGCACTGACTTACAGCAGCCCTGCAAATTCCTTTTAATTTAAAGCACTTACTCTACCACTTCACTTATTACCTTATAATTACTGGACTGCTCGCACATACATTATGATCTTAGACTACAGTTAGAAGTTGTTAGGGTACTAAAACACGGTCGCTCCCCTTTCCTCTCTCCGGCACTGAATCTCTCACAGCCACGACAATGAACTCTTTCGCCATCTGCCTGCGAGGCACCATTTCTTAATCATTTTTTCTTTTTCCCAAGGAGAGTTGCTTTGAGCTGCTTGATCACAAAACAGACCACGCTTTCCCTGGGCCTTCTTTTCTCTCTCTCTCTTTTCTTGGATTGTCTCTGTTCAATTTTATCCCAATTTTCTTTCCCTCGGGCGTTTTCTCATGGACTTCTAAAATGTGCAGAACTCTTGACTGAGAAACAAGGCCAGGAATCACCCTCCTATTTATGGAAGGGTTATTTGCAAAGTCACCAAATGTTTATGTGTCAAATGCATGTTGTTAAGGTCTTTGAAAAATTGGGTGTCTCCAGCCAGCTGTCTCCTCGAAAATCTCAGCCCCTAACTTTGCAATAATCTGGATGGAAGCAAGAAAATTCAGGAAGTTCAAGTGGTCGGGGAAGCCTTTGGACAGTGGCAATCTCTTCTACACAAGTCTGGCCATTGTAGCTGTAAAGGAAAGTGAACATGCTGGATCGGTGCTGTAGGTTTTATATGTTTCTTCTCAGACATGAACTGCTTCCTTAATGAATACCTTTTTGCCCAGTGGAAATAATAATAGAGTTGCCATTTATCAAGTGCTTACTACATGTCAGGCATTGACCTGAGTACTTTCCAAATATTACCTCATTTAATCCCCAAGACAACCTTGTGAGGGAGGTATTACTCTTTAGGAAACAGAGCCTCAGACATCAAACAATTTCCTGAAAGTCATACAGTTTGGAAGTGGAAGAGTCGGGATTTCAACTCAGGGCTGACTCCAAAGTCCAGTGCGGAAATGTCCTGAAGCCAACAGAGAGTTTTTCAAGGCGTTCACTGATGATTTTAAATAGCCAAGCACAGAGGGGTAGAGCTGGCACACACAGAGGCTCTATGACATTCACACTCACCCATGAGTGGAAAAGTGGCTGAAGAAGCCACCACGCTGGCTACAAGGCCACCCCGTTGAGTCACCCTCCCCAGGGTTTGGAGTGACACCGAAACAGAATCTGAAAGAACACAGTTGTCTCCTAATTACTACTTAGCTCATTACACTGAACATTTCCTAGACACCATTACATTATACCCTAAAACTACAGTGGGTCTTAATTCTCTCCCTCTCTGTCTCTGAAATTCTACAGCTCTATTATTCAAGCCTGAGATATTCACAACTATCTATAAATTCAATTGTCAGCTGGTGGGTTTTATTCTAGACTTCACTTCAATCTAAAATTAGAGGCACTAAAATTCACATTAACTCTAAGAGGAATGTAGTGAATAAGACTTTATTTCAAAAGAACACCTTTTTGTCAGAAAGAGCCATTTCCAAGATGATGGCTTTATCTGGAGCCAAAGAGAATAAGCCCAATTCCACATTGTGCTGTTAACGCAGAAATTTTAGGTCACATTGGATTAATAAAAATCTAAATTTCGTTAAGAATTATGAACAGAAATAACATGTGTTGGGAAAATGTGGGAAATATTTATTTTAAAGGCTCTGTAGAGTTGCTTTTATTTTATTATTTTAAGAGAAATGATGGGAGACACAAGGGAAAAAGAGAAGCAACTTTCTAAAAATCTTCTCTGAGTGAACACCCTGAGAATAAACTGGACGGAGAAACAACCATGTCAAGAACAACATTTATGTTCTTTATAAGAAACTAAATTTGAGGGATATAACAGCTTTCCAGAGGCCAGGGACATTGCAGTGCTTTAGAAAGTATTTTCAATACAGTTTGAGATATAGTCTTCTGTATTCTATATATATTCTATATATGTTCTATTATATATATTATACATATATATACATTTATATATAAATTCTGATGATCCTGCTTCAACATAGGAACTTCTCGCCCAGCCTTGCTTAAGGGTTAGCAAGAGTAAAATTTATCTTTGGTGTTAGATACTAATGACCAGGCAGATAAAGCTTCTTGGTTGCTGGACTATTTAAAAATGTAATTTTTGACAGTTGATTAACTGTACGTACAGGTGTTCATGTATAGGGAGAAAGTGACAGACAAAAAGAATAAGAATCAATAAGTTGCTGCTGGAGGGGGAAAACAAGATAATCTGTAAGTTAATATTCCATTTATATTATAATTATCAAGCTTGTTTTCAGAGAGGCTACCTAGATCCAGGTAAATGTATGACTGTGAGTGAATTGCTGTGAATTTCTGGGCAATGTGTAGGTGTCCAGAGTGGTCTACATTTCCCAGAAGGGACTTAAGCCTACGTTCCATAGGCTTATATATGATTAAATATTATTAACCCTTTCACCAAACTATTGGGTTGCCCAAAAAGTTCGTTCGGTTAGTGAATACGTTGTTCAACAGTTCTTCGTGAAAGTTAAAAATGTGTCTTTTAGTTTTACCTAAACCCCAACGAACATTTTGGCCAACCCAATAAAAGTTTGTAATAAGCAGCTGCATTTCATCTTTTGAATTTTATACCAAACTTGAGTTCATTTGCTACTTTATTTCCCTCCTAAAAAAAGTGGTGCATCAATGCAACACATGTGTACAGATCTTCTTCTTTGGCCTTCCTGATTTTAACACCAAGGAAAGATTTTTTGAAATTTTATTATACCTATTTCAGTGACAGACACCTAAATAGGCTAAATAAATGACAACTAAACAACTCACTAGTTTATTTTCTTCCTTGTCATCCTTAAGGGCCCGAAAAGGTACCCATCATCATTATAAATTCCAAACACTTTATCAATTTATATCTCAAAGTTTTACATAACAACAATGGAGCCAGCAAACCTGCAAGCTTACAAATATGAGAAGACAGAGAGAGAGAGAGAGAAGACAGAATCCTTAGTTCTCTCACTGAATCAGAGAATTTCAGGGTTGGAAAGGAAGGTTATCGAAAGTCCTATCGCTCATCACTTAACCTATCCAAAGTAGGAATGAAGTTATAAGGATTGGTCGGTTTTCTACCTGTCGAAATCACCAGATTGAATATTTAAGTATTTTTGTTTCAAAAAATAAGAAGCTTTTATTAGCCTATAGGTTTTGGGTTTTGTTTTAATGCTTTAAGAAGAAAACCTCCAAGACTAAGGCAGCAGCTCCCCGAGGCCCAGGCTTCCAAGCTCATGACCCCAGCAGCTCCGCTGGCAGTCTGAGTTACAACTCCAAGCACGCCACTTTACAATGAGCTTTTTTTTTTTTTCTCCTGCTTCAACTAATTGCACTCTCGTAAAGTGGCAAAACGTGAATCACTTAGTAACAAAATGGGCACCAGCTGCTATTGTCAAAGAATGGTGATGCTGAAGAAAGAGAAAGCAACCGAATGAAGTGTCATGTCAGAAATCAACGGTGCAACGTGTGATTTGAGAAAACATGACTACTTTACAGAGACAGGGTGTCATTATGGCATCACAGTAATACGCTGCTTTGACAACTGCTGGGTCTAACATATCATCATTGCATTAAGGTACACTGGCTTAGTTGGGGAAGGAAGAGAGAGGATTTTTTCTTTTAATAAGAAATATCTTCAGGTCTGCCTGGTTAACCTAACAGAAGGAGACCATTAATTGTAAAGAAGGAATTGTAAATCCTGACCCACACGCCAGAAAGATTAAAACACATGCGCACATATGCACACACACTTAGATACTATTTTAGGTCTTCTTTAATAAACGTGGAGGCCCATCTAATGGAACAGAGGTCTGCATAACATGATCACAATGATTTAGTGATGCCGCTTCTTGATTCTTTGAACAAATAACTTGTGCGTTTAGTCTAAAAGACTCTTTGCAACTCACTCTGTCAAGAACCAGAGTAAGCAAACAGCTCCCCACAAAGCTGATGCTTGAGCTGTTGACAAGAGATGTAGCTAAGTTGTGTGGGAACCAGGGGCCAGCTCCTTCAAGTAACAAATCGGAGCCTCTATCTAAGCTGAACGCTTTCCCAGTTCTGTCAAGGGCCACGCGTGCTACACTAAGCAAAGAAGTTTAGGACAAATAAAAACAGGAGACTTGGAACTCATTTCTGGCCAGTCGTTGAAAGCACCCCAGGAATATAATTTCATACCTAGGGCTAAACCATGACCAGGAAGGACCTTGCTGAAGCCCTATCTGCTTTTAGGGCTCCAGTGTTCAATTTTGCTCTGAAATTAGGTTGGTCGACTATCCTGATTTAATCACTGAAGTCTCATGTCCTGGGACTTCCTTAGTCCAGACAATCCAGGATGGTTGGCCATCCAATCGGATATAGAGAAAGACCTATAAAACCTTGTGCCTTTCCTCCTGCTGTTGTCCCTAAAACAAAGGAAGGGAAATGGATTCCATTCCTTTTCAGCAAAGAGAAATGCGCTATTCACACTGGGGGTGTTCTAAGTGTATGCGTTAGAAAGTGCCTGCATCCTATCTTACTGTATCATTCCAGCCAGAGGCCACTGCCCAGTGCCTTGTTAAGCTATCCAGACTATTTTAGATGTAGGAAATTGCAATTGCTTCAGTTTGCGTTACCAGGTGATTTCTGATGCTTCCTGGTTGATAAACTTTATTAATGGGAAAAGAAATGGTCCTGTGATATCACAATGTGTTGCTCATTACAGTTGTTGACAGTTTCTGTATTGAAGGATTTGATCTGATGCAGGAGCGCTTACTAGTGTAATTCATCCTTAGCTTGTTTTCTTGGACCTATGTCAATCTGGGGGTGCGCCTCCCTTGTTTATAGCTCTAAATACAGTAAGCGAGCTACTGGCAAATCAATAAGACTGTTAAATGCATAATAATGCTGGGTAATTGCATACATGATGTTTTGCATAATTAACCGTCTGAGCTTTTCTTTAATATAATGGGCTCTCATGTAATATAGAGCAGCTATAAGTCTATAAAATATACACAGTTTATATGAACCATGATTCTGCTTAAAACTCTGGCTAATCACCTACATTGGCTTTGAAGGGAGAGCTCTCCTCCACTGCCAAGTCCAAATCAATTCTTATGACATTACTTTACAACTAACATGATATTTAATTGATGATGGCTATTAGCTATTATACAGATTGCACTCAAGGACTGTAACAGTAGGGGAAAAAAATACCATTCAGTTTAAACAAACTTCTGCCATGTAATCAATATTACTGAGGCAAATTAAGTGTTTTAACAAGTGTGTATATTTGCCCTAATGCGGCTTAATTAACTATATCCTCACAACTGCCCAAGTCCAGGACACCTATGGATATTAGAAGACAACGTCAAGAACTGTCTAGTCAGCGACTCAGATGCACAAGAGATGCAAAACAAGCATTTTATCTTCAATCCCTAAGGACAGTTCTTTCCTTACACAAGTTACTCCCCTGGGACCAAAAGCCAGAGGCCCAGAAGGGCTTTAGAATCGTGTACTCTACATCTTGATGTAGGAAATGCCCAAGTGTTGACCGGATCACTATCTCCAGGGTAGAGTGAAACAGCCCTGGGCACAAGGTGGGGACCCTGCCAGAAAAAAAAACGGTGAGTATGGGGTAAAAAACTACCTAAGATAAATCATCAAAATGAAGCTTATGATATATGCTGAATGTAACATTTATTCGGTCTTAGAGATTTACTACGCCATGAGCAGACCTCCTCTGCAGTAAGCTTTCTAGAGAAAAAAAATAGTCTCCTCCTTCTACAAATCTCTGGTCTTTCAAACAGAAATATGGATCAATAAAGTTTGCTTGTGTTCAGACAATTCCGTTTTCAAGCAGTCAAGGAGCACGCCGAAGAGAAAAAGCCGACACGCCAGCGGGGGGACTGACAGCTAAATGAAGACCTTCTAAAGGCATCTCGCTAGAGGAGAAATAAACAGACATTCAACTCATAGAAAGTCTATGCACTGATCTTTACAAATTAAAAATCGAATATAGATGCTTTACACACACACTCCAGTGATGGAGTTCACAAATCAAATCCAGGTCAGTGAAAGCTCAGGCTGCCTGAATCTCCCTTTCCTATTCTCTTTGCTACGCTGGAAGAGGAAATAAGAATGCTACCAGGAGTTGATGTAAGGATATTGAGATCATCGTATTGATGTCACCCTTTACTCATTAAGAAAATGTTTTGCAAAAGCAATTACAATGACCAATAAGCCAGCTGCCTCCATAGATATAGGCCAGTTCCTCTGGAGTGGAACTCTGAAACATTCCCGGAAACTGGGTGAATCACAGTGGTGAGAAAGCTGAGCTGCTGAGGAGGAATCACCGTTGAAATAAAGGTTGCTTCGAGCATATTGGAACATTTCTATGTTAGAGAGGGAGATTCATCGTACCGCCACAGATAATAAACCACGTCTTTCCCTGTTGGACAGCGGTTAAACTATATTTATACTTTTAACTTAATAGCTTAGTTTGCAGTAGTTAACATCTGGATGCAAAAGCAGCTGGTCTGGGGGTGATCTATGATAGCAGAGGTTAACATGATATTCTGTTGGTACGAGGTGTTGCTCAGCTGAAGTAGGAGAGTGGGGGGGCGGTGTGGAGGAGGGGAAATCAGCTAATTATTAATCCTAAGACTCCTTCCTCTGTCTTCTTTCTTTAAAAGAAAACATTTCATTGAGCTAGTTGCCTGAAGAGAAGGTGAAGCTTAAACACCCAAGCCACTACTTGCAGGCAATGAAAAATAACATATATATTTAATTCAAGCCATGGAAATGACGAAGGATTTGTTCTGCAGCATTATGGGTTTTGTAAAAGAGATTATTCAGCAGTGGGACACCATCCAGCGAAGACAATGGAAGCCACAGAGAGGCCGGGATTTCAGATCGGAAGGACTCGCTTGTGGTTTTGTCATTCAAAGGTCCAAAGATAAACGTGCAGAGAAAAATTTCTGACTCTTAGTCTCAATTCTGAAAAACTGATTAAAAAATGTAGGACACCAGGGTTCCGACACCTTGTCTGTCTTCTCCTCCATTTCTCAGCAAACTGTGTCTTCTTAACAGCGCTAGAGGGAGGAGCAATGTGGTTCTAGCCGGGGACCCAGTGCTGTGTGACCTGAGGCCGGTCTCTACCACACTCTGACCCTCATCCTCCCTGGTCAAATGGCAGGATGTGCCCACGTGCTTTCTAAAATAACTGCTGCCATTAAAAAAAAAAAAAAAAATTCTACTGGGTTGGCCTAAAAAAAAACCCAAACGAACTTCTTGGCCAACCCAAGATTTTACTCCAATAAAACCCATGCTGGCTTGTGACTCAGATGAGACTGAGAGCAAGGGCTATTGCATGAAAGCACACTTCCCAAACTTCCTTTTGTTTCCTTGGCTGCTACTGCACTTAGCCAAGTTTCACGGTTAGGGCAGTGCACGTGTGTGTGCGTGTGTGTGTGTGCGCGCGTGCGCGCGCATGTACGTGCTTCAGGAGAAAGAAAAAGTACGCAGCCGACAACCTGCTACATAACAACACAACCACAGCAACTACAGTCAACTGAGGAATCCTTCCCAGCGGGTGACCGAAGGCCAAACAGTGCCATGATCATCTGGTGGGATCCAGGAAGCAGGACTCTTGGTTTTTTCCTAGAAATGGTTCTCTTTTTGCTCATTACGTTTTTGGTGGGAGGCGTTGGCAGAAAGGGCAATTCTCTGCAATCAGCGTTTAAGTGAATGTTTGTCCCAGTGTGTGACACCACGCTGTCAGCAAGCAGCGGGGAGCCCTTGAGTTGTTACTACATTTGATTTGACTGCCAGTAGGAAGCTTCATTTCTACCAACTCTTAGTTGCTCGCTCAAAGAATCTTCGTTTCTGGAGTGATTTTTTTTTTCCTCCTCTCTTCTATGTCCTTTTCCTTGACAGGTTGTGCGCCCAAATGCCACGTGGATGTGTCAGAGGCAACTTTAGTTCTTTTCTCCCGAGCTGGTCAGACCTGAGGGCCTGGCTGTAAAGAGTCCACCCAATGTGTTTGGAATTTCTAGTCTCTCATTTAGATTCTCTGAACTTTAATTCACATTTCCTAGATCCTCACCAGGTCAACACAGACGCAAGCTGGTTCGGCCACATTGTGGTCACATGTTTTTACTTGGTGGGGTTTATTTTAGCTGATGGAGCAGACATTTCTGCAGCTCTTATCAGCCAAAAAGAGAAAAAAAAAAAAAAAAAGGCTGGTCACTCACCTTTTCGTGCAATTTTGTTGAAATAACTGCTCTTTGGGTGACTGCTTCCGACACCTCTAAAAATTTTTCTGATTTGATAACTTTACTACTTCCCGTGAAAGCTTTTCTCTTTCCAAATAATGATTTTGGTAATTAGGATTCTCAGATAGTGTCTCTGATAAGAACTTCTGACAGTGAAAAGCATCTTTAGAAACAACAAAAGCATATGCATGAGTAAAAACGGTGGGGAAAAAAAGAGAAGGAAAAATCCCTCAGAGATATTATGAAAATTCAGGCTGAATGGAAAATTAATTAACACTAAAGAGCTAAAACTGTAATTAAGAAAAATTTCATTAAGGAGAGGCAGGTGAGTCTGTTTTTCTAAATATGACAAGGTGCTGTGTAAAAATAAAGTAGAAGCAGGTT
This sequence comes from Balaenoptera acutorostrata, assembly GCF_949987535.1. Classification (NCBI taxonomy): domain Eukaryota; kingdom Metazoa; phylum Chordata; class Mammalia; order Artiodactyla; family Balaenopteridae; genus Balaenoptera; species Balaenoptera acutorostrata. Next base: position 162,294,638 of record NC_080064.1, read on the forward strand.
TTGGGGAGTGGAGCACGAAAGCCATGTCTTTAACCAGATCAAATTCTCGAAATTGGCTGCCAAGACAGGATTGTTGTGATTTATACCCGTCTATCAAGTGCATGAACAGAGAGACTGAGAGAACAGAAACAAGCTGCTGTCGCTTCCATTCGCAAAGAACCTTTAATTTCCACAGCACCATCTGTTACCAAATCTAATTCACATTCCCCCCTAATCTGGTTTAGTTCCATAATACTAATTCTTCCCCAACCCCTAGGAACACAAACCACCAAAAAAAAAAAAAAAAAAAAAAGGCTGTGGTTCTTGGTGAGTGAGAAATTGAATATTACAGAGTTAAGGTGTAAAGGCTCTGGTGACTTAAGGGAAGCATGCTCTTCTCCATTAAAATGTCTTCCTGGTAAAGGGATTTGTTTTCAACCAATGCAGAGATACGAAATTGTTCATATTTGGGGTAAAAAAAAAAAATGCTGATATAAAAGTAGGCCGGGGACACGAAAGCAGAGGTTGTCATAAAATACAATTGTCAAGTTTAGTCACTTTCAGAACTGGCTATAAAATCACTTTGTCATGGTTTTCACATAGAGAAAGCCTGAAACTGTAATTTTGTTAAGGAAACTGAGAGTGATGTATAAATTCAGAAAAAGTAGAGAAGCCTGGGCGGGGGTGGGGAGGGGAAGCTGGGGGGAAACCTAGGAGGAAATGAGAATGGCAAAAAATCATATTTAATTTAAAATAAAGGGATGTATATGGGTAAACACACATCCATCTCTCCCAGTCCGAGATTCTATTAGCACATAGTTTTGATTCAACATCACTTCTGCTCTTAGCCAATATAATAACTGGCATTCACAATAATGTGGAGCTATAAAATTATAAAGTGCTTTCTGCATCAGAGAAAGATTAAACTACACTCAGTAAAGATTTACTGTTAAGTGTATTTTATTGCTTTCTAACTCTGTGAAAATTTGTTATCTCTAAAGGCAATAGTACACAAAGATCCACAGGCATACATTACAAAATGAGAAAAGCCATTGTTTGAATCCTAGGATGAGAAGTTTTGATTACACGTTTAGTCAACTAGCTTACTACCTAATTCTTCCATGAATATTAGAAGCATTACCCTTTTGATCTCTAACCCAGTCACATAGAACACTAGCTGGGTTACAGGATATCAACCCCTCAATGTCAGTAAATCACTGGAGAGGTTATGATCAAAATATTTATTTTCATGATAGACATGATTATCACCCATAAATACATTTTTTGTAGAAAAGACTTTAACTTGTAAAGTCCATCACCGAACTGGTAGTATCTTTATACCCAATTTTAAAAATCCTAAATCTGTTATATAAAGATGTATATTTTCAGGAAAGAATCTCTCATTTTACTGATATAATCCTCTGATTAACTAGGTACACAGATATTTTCAACTATTAGCAATAATAAGAGCCTGCTTTTTAAGAGACATGGTAGATTATGAAAGAAGATAAATCGTTCAGGACATTGTAATAAACAAGAAAACTGGAGACGAGAATAAATATGCATATACACACACACATGAGCATATATATATATATATATATATATATATATATATATACGCATCCTATAGAAACATCAGTGGGTGTCATACACACATATCAGTGATTAGGGATTCTAAAAATGGTAAAATATAAAATAACACTTAATATTTTCAATATTCATTAAGGAATATGCTAATTCTGATATCCCTAAATCATACACAGTAATTTGTACTGTATAATTTTTAGAGTTTCTAATACAATTGCAAATTAAAGAGACATTTTTGTTTTCTTCACACTCATAAAAATGGCTGACATTCCAAGACTGACAACACCAAATGCTGGTGAGGATGTGGGGCAACCAGAACTCGCATACATTGCTGGCAGGGTATAAAATGGTACAACCTTTTTAGAAAAACAGTTTGGAAGTTTCTTATGAAATTAAACGGACACTTACTACGTCACAACAATTCCCTCTTAGATATTTACTAAGAATGAAAACATATGTCCACAAAAAGAACGATACACAAATGTGTATCATCACTTATTCATAATGGCCCTAAGCTGAAAACAAATCAAATATCCATCACTGATGAATAGAAAAACAAATTGTTATTATATATATGTTTGTGTTTATGTGTATATATGTGTGTGTATATATATATATATCCTGGTCAACAATAAAAAAGAAGCAAACTGTGATCGTCCACATACAATATCAGAGATACCCTGGTGAGCAAAAACTAGGTAGATACAGAAGAGTACTTACTCCAAGATTCTGTTTATGTGAAGATCTAAAACAGGCAAAACTAATCTCTAGGGACAGAAATCACCAGTGGTTGCCTGGAGCAAGGGGTGGGGAATGGCTAGAGCCATTAAGGAAATTTTTCCTCCTAACACTTTTTACTTTGTTTATACTTATGTCTAAACCATATTTTTGTATGTGTTATATGGATTACTTTTGTCAAAACTCATCTAACCATGCATGGAAAATATGTGTTTTGTTATACGTAAATTTTATTGATAAAATTGATCTAAAGAGAAAATTTTGAACAATAAGTTTAAATATAATGGGAATTCCCTGGCGGTCCAGTGATTAGGACTCCGCACTCTCACTGCTGAGGGCCTGGGTTCAATCCCTGGTCAGGGAACTAAGATTCCACAAGCCACTCGATGCGGCCCCCCCCAAAAAAAGTTAAACATAATAACTTTATATTACTAGAAGTTTCTATCGATTCCTATGCCTTGTACCAGGTGTTAAATAGCCAGACCTAGAAAATTCTTCATCAACATCTAGCTGTACTTCTGATTTACACACAAGGACCCAGGGGATCAGGGAAGAGAGACAGATGACTTATTCAAGGACACCCAGAATTAGAGGTAGAACTCAGTCCAAATTCCAGCTTTCCATCTCTGAGGCCAGATCTTTTTCTAACCTATTAATGGGGCAAAGGATGAAATCAAGATTAGGCCCATAGTGAATAATAGTCTACTGATCTGAATGATAAACACCCCTCTGTATTCTGTTTTGAAAAACATGAAATATTTGTTACTGTAAACACCAAATAATTCTGTGCATATTTGGGAAGTAAAGAAAGCAAACCTGACTTAATTCTTCATTTTCTTCATCCAAACATGGAACATGATAGAATGGCTTTAGTAAATAGGCAATATGTAAGCAGCAATGTGGTCATGTGTCATTGTAAGTAATTCACAGTGGGCTTTTAAACTTTTTTGGTTTGTTTTGCTTTTGTATTTGGAATAAGGAAGTAGATATTATGGGAGATAGAATATGGAAACAGGATTTAAAACGTGGAAATCAGAAAAAGAGGAGAGTCACCTGATTTTTAAAAATATGGTTTAGATATCAGTATAAACCCAATAAAAATGTGTCAGGGGAAAAGTACAGTATATAAAACCTGAGGTGGTACATATCAAAAGAAATGTATAATTCTAAAGGAACTTCCAGGAAAGAAAACTTGCAGAGTAACTTAAATCAACTTAAAAATTATTTCATCACCAATTTACCAGCTGCTTCTCAAGTAGGAAGACAGGGATGGCATTCCGTAGCAGGAAAGGAAATAAATCACAGAGCACATTTCTTTCCCTTCTTTAACTTTCATACACATGAAGCTTACAGCATTTAGTACTTAGCTAAGGAGAGATGACATGATTATATAGCTAATTCATGTTTTCCTGAAAAGAGGATTCTACAGAATAATAAAACTGTGTACATTCCTGAAGACAAATCTAGCCAAACTTATAATCTCTCTCTTTCAAAGGCTCCACACACTCTACAGGTCGACAACCAAGCCCCTTAGCCAAAGAGTCCAGACCTTGCCCTCACTGGCTGGCCATCCTCTCTGACCCCAAATCTCACTCCTCCCTGCCTTGTACCTCATATATATGCAATGCTTGCCAACTTGTAATTCCTCCTACCAACCAGCTTTCCCTTCTCTCTGGGATGCATCTCGCTTTCCCTGTCCCCCTAACAACTAGCCATCTCCTATTCATTAGTAAAACCTCAACTGAGTTATCACATGTCCAGCGAGTCTTTCCAGACACCTCTTTCCCTAGATATTCCCATAATTCCGTGAGCCTATTTCTACAACCACACTTAACCCACTGTCTTTCCTGTGTATACTTATACTAGCGACCCTCCACTTCAGGAGGACCATGCATTGCTTTCTCTTCCTAAATTTAACCCTGTGCCCGGGCTGGTGAATGAAGGAAGAAACCATGAATTCACATCCGCAAAAATCGGTGAACTTTAAACACTGGGGCACAAATTTTCTAAATTAGAGTGTTGTTCACACAATCTTGAGAATCTGTGAGATACAGCATTAAACACGGAAAAGCTATTTTTATATCTCCTTAGGTCAAAGTAAACCTGCTAAGAGATTTGATCTAAACAAAACAAAACAACCTACAGGGTGAACTAGTAAATGATTATAAGAGCTTTAATTAGATGCCCTGGCTTTGAGTCCACCAACATTGTTATTACTTACTTAGTGTCAACTAACTGTGGGCGCTGACATGTTATCTACAAGCCTCAGTTGCTGAATCTGTTAAATGGGAACTGTATCTCATAGTATAGGAAGAGTGAATAAAAATTATCTGCAAAGGTGGCACTGAGTTCAGAAGGATATCAATGAGCAAGAATGAGAAAGGCCATTTTAGGATGAAGGAGGGTGACCCAGAAGTGGGCGCATGCAGGGGAGGCTCGGAGAGTGAAGGAGGGGGTAGCTCTGCGGAGCGCTATAGGGGATCTGGAATTTGCTATGGGTTCAGAGAGTAGGTTGGGGCCACACTGTGGAAGGTTTGAAATACTAGAATATGCAGATTAGATGTTATTTTGTAGGTGATGGGAAGCTACTGAAGATCTCTGAGGAGAACAGACATAACCCGGTTTGTGCCTTCATTAAACACAGCTGTGAGTGCAGCAGCGCCCGTGTACTCACTCATTCACCCCTATTATGTTTCAGGCGTATAACCTGATAAAACAGACCAGACCTCTGAACTCACAGTGTTTAAAGCCCAACTAGGAAGCTATTCTATCCAGCAAGATAAACGATGAGAAAAACCTGCAGTAAGAGGGTAGCAAAGAAAATGAGAAAAAGAGGAGATAGATATTATAAGCATCATCAAAAGAGGTTTGGGGCTTCCCCGGTGGCGCAGGGGTTGAGAATCTGCCTGCCAATGCAGGGGACGCGGGTTCAAGCCCTGGTCTGGGAAGATCCCACATGCCACGGAGCGACTAGGCCCGTGAGCCACAACTACTGAGCCTGTGCGTCTGGAGCCTGTGCTCCGCAACAAGAGAGGCCGCGATAGTGAGAGGCCCACGCACCGCGATGAAGAGTGGCCCCCACTTGCCGCAACTACAGAAAGCCCTCGCACAGAAACGAAGACCCAACACAGCCATAAATAAATAAATAAAAATTGTATAACTTCATTAAAAAAAAAAAAAAAAAGAGGTTTTTACACCCCCAGTGATCCCTAAATAATACATGAGAATCGGTCAAGCTAAAATTTCTTTGACGAAGTGTAATTTTTTATAAAGTGTAATATCAAAACAAACGAACACCTTATGATGGAACTGTTCTTGATCTTGACTGCGGTGCTGGACAGAGGAATCTACATAGACAGTAACATAGAACTAAACACACGAACTCACACACACAAGCACAAACGCATGTGCAACTTGTAAGATCTAAGGTCTGTGGACTCTATCAATGTCAATTTTCTGGTTGTGATATTGTATACCATAATTATGCAAGTGGTTACCAGTGAAAGAAACTGGGTGAAGAGTACAGCATTTCTCTGCATTATTTCATACAACTGCATGTGAGTCTACAATTACGTCAAAAAAGTTTTTTTTTTAATTAACATTTTCCTTGAAGACGTGGGCTACAGCCTATTTGACTTTGTATCCTCAGCACTTTGTACTATGCTGAACTCATATTAGCTACTTGAATTTGTCACTTAACAGACGTTTGTTGAATGAATAAATGACTGAACTGCAAGGCATTATGTCAACTATAGGCATCATTATTCTTTATAAACGTTGTTATAAACCTCATCACAATAATTTTCTATGTCTGACTTACATGTGTCTGACATTACTTGAAATACCAAACCTCTGACACTAGACACCAGTTAGTCAAGGACATGAAGCTGATGGCATAGATGGTCCTCCATTCTGCCGCTTCTCAAAGAATATGGTGAATTCTCAAGATAATGTTCTTAAGAAACATTGATATGACTTCATATATCCCAAGAAGATATCGGGATTTCTTTTCTTTTTCTTTTTAACAGTGAGAAAAGAAGTTAGAGTCACACACTGATTCTCAAGACAGTCTTGTGAGACAAGTGTTTTCTCCATTTTACAGATGAGGAAACAGAACTGTGATAGAACCGGAACTTGAACTTGAATTTTCTATATCTAAATTCTGTCCTCTGGGCTGCAAAATGCTGAACCACAAAGATTTAATAACAATACTTTACAGCAGCCAATTAAATATGCCAACTGTCGTCACACCTATAACTACTATCTTCTAAAGATTTTATTTTTCAATGCTTTAATTTTCTTAAACAACTGTATACTCAGTTAAGTGCTATGCTCTATCTGTGATGACTATTTGAACCCACAATACCAAAGATGGGACCAAGATAAAAGAAAAAGAAAAAAAAAGTAGCTCATTCCCTTAAATGTCTAAGAACAAAGGATAATAATGTTGAAAAGTCAAAATCACTAGCAACTTAGAAAATACTAGATTATTTATATTATTATACCATAGAAGGGATGATTATTATTTAATTGAGACAGGTTTAGAGCCTTCTAATAAGGAGAAACTAACTTATTTCACAGCATGGAAAATTGCAGCTAGATACTAGGTAGAACTTCCTGGCCAATTAGCTTTTGTCATTAATTAACTGTATCAATACATATAATTAATATACATTAATTAATTTGCTATGTCTCAGTTATCTAATAATTAAAATGCAGGTACTAATTAATGCCCACACCATCTAATGCACATGAATGTTGAGACCCAAAAGAGAAAATAAATACGAAAACCTCTGAAAAGTTTAAAGTGTTATGCAAATCCAAAGTGTTACTATAAATCTGTGGGACAAAATATTTTAATTTTTGGAATAAATCTGAACATAAATCTGCATCCAGTTTTGAAATATAAATCCATACTTACCTGGGCTTCCCACAAAAAAATTATTCAACTTTGGGGATTTGTTGTGAGTTACATTTGTTTAAACACTTTGATAATGCATTCTGACTTCTACTGATTTTTCACCAACATTAGCTCACACTATCACCCAAAATGAGCTCCTTAACTTCTCAGTACCTGAGATTAAGAGGTGATGCTAGTTGTTTATAGCAAAGCTTTAAATGAATCAGTTCACAAACTTTAGTGAGTATCTACTATGTGAGCATCTACAAACAAATACCGTATGCTAACACATATATATGGAATGGAATCTAAAAAAAAAAAAGGTTCTGAAGAACCCAGGGGCAGGACAGGAATAAAGACGCAGATGTAGAAAATGGACTTGAGGACATGGGGAGGGGGAAGGGTAAGCTGGGATGAAATGAAAGAGTGGCATGGACATATATCCACTACCAAATGTAAAATAGATAGCTAGTGGGAAGCAGCCGAATAGCACAGGGAGATCAGCTCGGTGCTTTGTGACCCCCTAGAGGGGTGGGATAGGGAGGGTGGGAGGGAGACGCAAGAGGGAGGAGATATGGGGATATATGTATATGTAGAGCTGATTCACTTTGTTATAAAGCAGAAACTAACACACCAGTGTAAAGCAATTATACTCCAATAAAGATGTTAAAAAAAAAAAATGAATCCGTTCACAAACTTTAGTGAGTATCTACTATGTGCCAAGATTGATGTGGGCGCTAAATAATAAAGAAGTTTTTCCAAGGAAAATGTGATGCGTTTCAGAGGTCAACATACCATGCTAAGAATGAAGGCTGCATGGAAGTTACGCAAGAAAATAATGAGGTTCGATCCCCCCCCCCGATTCCGCCAATCAGATTCCCCATGGATAACAATTAATCTAACACAGGTCTGGGGGAAAATCAAGCTAGAGATAACTTCTGAAACTGCTTAACTACATTGGACCACCTTAGACACTCACCACAAGAACAAGACAAGAGGGTGTAGATAAAGCGATTATGACCCCTTCTGGGGAAAAAAAAAAAAAGTGATTCCTATAAATAGAGGCATAGTCTTCACGCAAGAACCATGGGAAACGTCTCTCTGGAGTTACATCAACCACGCACGACATTCATCATAATGGTTCTCAAGTCTCAGCAGCCGCTGGGTCGCACCCTCAGAAACCCAAGTCCCTGCCTCCTCTGTTTGCTGCTAAGGCAAGGCTGTCCTACGACAGCTCATACTTCCATCTTCCAGAAGGCAAACAGACAGGGCAGGATCAGTTCTTGTTCTTATCCGAAGTCCAGGAAGGAATATTGTGGGAAAACAGGAAAAGGGAACAATTAGTGGTGCCCATCTCATAAAACACTCAGTCATTCTTACCTAGTAGCTAACTAGTTAGATGTATAGGATTTCAAGACTCCTTCTGGAGCATCTATGTCTGCATGTGAACCCCACACTCACATCTAGGCCTATTTGTTTACCGGAAAATCATAAAACTCACAGTAACTGATGGTCAGTTATAGGCATGAATTTTACAGACAAGGAAGCTAGGGTCCACAGTGAGAAATAAACTTGAATGGTGGGGAGATCCAAGAAATGGGAAATGGAGTAAGGAGTTTGGTTTCATCACTTCAGAAACCTCTATAGGAGAGATGGAGTGATACCTCTCTTCCATTCCTAAAGAACCAAAGATTCTGGTGACTCAGGGAACTGAGGTTTAGCAAAAATGGATCTCTTGAGAAATGGTCACTCCTGTCCTAGGCTTCCCCCACATGTCCATATTTCTCCCCACTCTCCAAAATTCAGCTGACAGGTTATCAGGCTCTGATAATAACACTGACTGACATTGGAAACTTTATTCATTCATCCATCTTTCTATCCACGGAACCTCACAAAGTTGAAGGCCGCATGCTGAGGTCATAGGTAGCACAGAAATAAGGTGATCTGCGTATCTACCTGCACTGCTGTGCTGTCAAATTTAAACTAGACGGTCTACTAAAATAGCTGCCGTAAAAAACCCAAATAATGATAGTCAAATGATGGCGTATGATTGGTTAACTATACTGAGTACAGGTGGTTGTTACCCTAGTCGTTTCATTAAGTATGAAAGCCAAAGATTTATGTAATGGGTGATAAGGGCAAGAATGCTGTAAAAGTGAGAAAATACGGCAACAGTATGCTGTACATCAGCAGTGGGATAACTATTTATCTAAAAAGTTGGCATTCTTAAGACTTCCAACAGGCAGCGTATGAAATTCATATATTCAAAGGAGACATCGTAATAACCTGCCGGCTGGTGGTGATGGATATGTTTTTAATCCAAATGGCCACAATCTTCAGTCTGCCTGTCATGGAGGGCCAGGAAAAAATGGAATTTTCCTTTCATAACGCTTGATGTTGAAAGAGGAAAAACCTGGAAGCATGATAAGTGGCTCATTCCAATGGACAAATGGACACGGCGCTGAGAGAATGACTGTGAATAAAAGTCATTGTTCCTGAACTAATGCCATTTTCAGTCGTTACACCAAGAAAACGGAGCAAGGGATGATTTCTGCCTCCTTCCCGTCTGGAAAGCACAAGTTCAAACTGCAACAAAAGCTGGAAAATCTTCAACACCGTGTGGATTCATTTACAAATTACCTCTTGCTGGAAAAAGTCAGGGGGAAGGCTGGTATAATATTTGTCTATTAACTAAAACTTATTGTACAAACACAGCAAGAAGAGTTGATGCTGTAGTGCTTTATTGACTCGAAAGCCTCGCCTATGGATTTCCTCCTTTGAGGTTTAAAGGAATTCCTATTTCTCATTCACAGTCTATCAGAAAAGGTATATGACCTGTATTTTTTAATTTATATAAATCCACTCAGTCAATCAGCCTGGCCTGAAATTTAATGGATGTATCAGTCATTGTTGGTCCAGGGAGAGAGAACAGGCAGCAGATTCCACCATTCCATCTCTCTTCTTCCATTACCTTCCTCCCCATCCCCCCCCTTTTTTTTTTTTTAACCTCACCAGCTCCGATGTCTCCCTTAACTTCAAGCAAGGAGTCTTTCAAAGCTGTTGTTTTTAAAGGGAGAAATTCAAGTAAATATAAACTGATGGAAATACAGGAAGACCCTTTGGCTATTTTGGTTTTAAAAAAAAATCTTCATTTTCCCCATCCGTGTTATGGCAATTTTATTACATATTCAGCAAATTTACAGGAACATGATGTTCCCCTGACAAATTAATCACTTTCCAAGCATTTTAACATATAAATAAAATATCACCACAGGAGAGTAAAATCATCAGCTCAACTAGTTGATATAACCCTTCCTTCAGGAAAACTGACCTGAAATAGATTAAAGACCACCTCCCAGACACACACACAGACACACACACAGACACACACACACTCTCATAACTATGAGCTAGGCACTCAGACTACTGCTAACAAGGCTTTTAGGGACTTCTAACTTCAGAAGCCAGATTGCAGTGTTTAAAAGATAGGAGAAACGGAAGACAAAAGGACCTCTTCAAATATCTTTAACCTCACAACAATCTGCTAGAATCGATCTTCTCTCCTTCATAGTTTTATTTCTGCATTTCCTCTAATAATAATCATTAAATACTATATTTTTATAGTCCTATTCTTACCCTGCCATTCTAGGCAGGGAAGAAAAAATGCAAGGGGCTAGGTCTCTGTCTTTGCTTTGCGTTCCCCTCTGCTAATTTCAGAAAGTGAATCCAGCAATTATAAGTAGTAGGAGGCTGATAAGGAACCACACGTGCAGGGGAACTAGGTTCAATTCAAGCTTCCCTGACTAATCCTTATTATGACTCATTTCGACTTCAGAATTTGTCGGTTGAGGCAAGAAGCTAATTTGGCTTTGAGAAGTGAAATCTCAGTTTTGTACTTTCCTTCTACTGCTTCTAACAACCCATTATTAACAGCAAAGTAGGAGGGGGCATGAAGTATTTATGGAGTGCCCACTCTCACCAAGCATTTTTTTTTTTTTTGGCATGCTATTTTATTAGATCATTAAACTTGACATACTTTAAGTAAGAGCATTAATTTCTTTGGCTTCCAAACCCACAGTCTGTACCATTGTATCTTACATCCGAAAATAAAATGCATTATTTTTAAAACCGATACCCAACATGACTCTCAAACTCTGATCCTGAGATGAACAGTAGGACATTCTGCCAGATCAGGAAATAGGAGCGGAAAGGCCCTGGTAGATTTCTCTGAACTGCTTCATCGCTCTGTATGCACAGATGATGCGTCTTCTGTTTGCACTCATCAGAAGACCTGTTTCCTCTCTCATCACGGGTTCTCTCACATCAAATACAACCAAGGTTTAATCTATATTTTAAGAAAATAAAGAAATCTGGCATCATGCCTGGGCCCGTTGTGACACCCCAAAACAAAAGATGACCAGGCCATGTTGACTGTCTTCAGTGCTTATGTAAATACCATTCTATTTATTAGCTCTGCTTTGGGGAAACCCCAAATGGTCACCTTACCTCCCTACTTATGAGCCTGTAAAAATACTGGTGATTTATTATTACATCCTTCTTCTTCCCTATGAATGGGGTAATGAAGTTTTTTACGGAGGCTATTAAGAAGCAACTGGGATGCTACTATTTGCTACTTATCCCATATAATCCCATATAATAACACCATAACTGCTATCAGAGGGCAACACTTAAAGCAGCTAAGCGTTCCGTAACTATAGCTGATTTGACGAAACTGTCAATAGCAAATTTCAAGGATAACCACTAAAAGGAGATTTACTTTTGAAATACATAATGTGTTACACAAAGCCTTTTATTAACATTTATTTATTTTTTGGTTCTAATTAAATCATTAGACTTACCAACTGACTACATAATTACAAAGTCAGCATTCTTAAAAAGAAAGTAGTAATAACACCAATTAATTTCCTTCTGGGTAGTTCCTTGACAAATTATGAAATTTCTCTTTTAAATTTCCTGACAAATATTTGGGCACATAAGATTTCTTTAACAGTTGATGCTCATGTCTTTAAATAACACCTTCAGTGAAGATGCCAATCAAATAAAAATAAAATTAACATCCAGATTATGGATTTTCTGAGAGAAGATGAAAGAATACATCTGTAAAATGCTAAAAAGAGATGTTTAGAGCAAGTACATGTTCATTTACTAAGCTTCCACTGACATTTTATGGAAATAAGCATACTCTAAACTCTTCCTATCAAAATAAGTATACATTTTTTCATGATCTTAAGAAAAGTAAGTTATTACATATCCCAGGCAAAGCTGACACAGGTACATGATCTGATGAAATCATATGAATGTAAATTACTCAAAGATAATATAAAGCTGGCCCTGTCCAGATTAGATCAGAGATGTTCTAACACCCGAACCTCAGAATACAAAAGGAGATAAAACATGCTCAGGAAGCCTCATGCCTTAAGTCTTAAATAAGAACAAAACTTAACAAACAAACAGGCAGTCAGGGTGAATAAAAGCAATTAAGGTAATATGTAAAAAGCCTGTGTTCTTGTATAGATATTTACATTTTTTTCTAAAACATTTCATTACTTTGTACATTGATGGAGCCTAAAATATCTATAAGCGTTCCCTGAAGTTGCCAATTAAACACTGTGTCAACTCCTGTTCTTGTAGTTAAACCATTGCCATCACCATGTACATGTTATTTCTAATTAATTCATGTCTCTCTTAACTTTGTCCTTCTTTGCCTGTCAAAAGAGTAGGCATTCAATCATCAGCCAACAGTATCTAAGTAACTCCAGGAGCAATAGATTACTTCCAGGAAAAGATAATTTAAAAAGTTACGAATTCTGGGAAAATATAATCTTGGGGCGGGGGCTTTATTTCTATAATGGTATGATGCAAAGCTGGGGGTGAATGTTGTATTGTTCAGTGTGGGGCTGGGGAGAGAGAGAGCTGGGATGTGAGAGGAAGAACTGCGGCGCAGAAGAAGAAAGATTAGGGGAGAGGACAAACCAGGTATGCTCTAACGCTCCTGAATTTTATTTAATGCCTTTAAATTTTATGGAGTTACTTGGCTTACGACAAATAGCTCATTTTATCTGGCCCTGGAAAATGGATTCAAATGCAGATAAAAAGGAATCATCTCAAATACTTTTTGGAAAGTGACTGGTTATAAATACATTTCCTTGAAATAAAAAGTGTTTTATTTGAACAACTATGAATTGGGCTGCTGCTTATATTTTGAATTAGCAGTATGTTTCATTTTCATGCATATTTCCCTCCAAATAAGACATTGCTTATTTAAGTGAAGGCTAGAGCTTTACTGGCTCAAAAAAACAGCTCCATTAAATTTACTTTGCAACTGAATTGAGTCAAGTGGGATGGAGTAAAGACACCCTAAAGAATGTAGTCTATTCTAGAACACAAACACCACATGCCTTTCTGGACAGATACAACCAGGGGAATGATTCACAAACACATTGTTTTTTTTCATGGCTCTATCATAAGCTTGTCCATTAAAACATAAAGAGGTTAGATGTAATATGTAACATTATCCATGTATCTGTAAGAATCTATACAGTAAAAATGAGGGGAGTGCATAAAAAAATCATAAATTAATTTAAATGAAGCTCCTACCCCCTACCCCCAAATTATATTACCCCCTAAATGATTCTCAGGAAAGAAAACAGGAACAGTTTGTTTCAGTCTCCATACTACTAATGACATTCATAGTTCTAAACCTTCACTTAGAATTTAGAAATCATTTTCATATAGACTAGCTCTTCCTAGATTTCAATGACAATTTCAGCCTGGTAAATTTATCTTGTTAGATACCAGGAAGTCTTTTAAAACCATTTTGTTAAAACTTTCCTTATTTCAGTATAAATGGTTTGTTTAAGTCCAGTTTACAATTTCTTTAAGTATTTAGTTTTTGCATTCATCAGGTAATTCCTAGAGGACATGCCTGTCCATAAGGTTTATCTAGACCCAAAACACACAAAGTCCTACAAAGATTCCTACGATTGAGGGCTTTCATTGCATATTTAGGATATATTAATGGATATGTTGAATTCCATAACAGGGTTTGGTATACAGCAACTAACCAAAATATTTTTGACTGGCCACCTATACAAATAAAATTAACCTAACATTTTTTTCTACTTGTTTTTATCTAGTAGAAAAAAAAGAACCCAGTATGTATAAATCGCAATTCACTAAAAAGTCAAATGCATTATCCCCGCCTGCCCCCACCCGCCACAAACAAAATCAACAGTTTCAGAAAGGACAGAGTTGTTTTATTTCTGTTAAATCAATGCCTAAACATATTACATTTCATCAGTTTCACTTATCCTGAAAAGTCCCCAAAGGTTCCCTACCCGAAGCCGGCCATATTTTCAGTGCAAAACAGGCTGCGCACTGCTAATCTAAATCTAGATAAAACTCATGGGTTTGTCATCTGCACGATGATCTATACATCTCTATGTCTATGCAAATCAAATGCTTTTCTGCGTTCCTTTGAGCATTCCAAAGCACCCAGGGCTAAGGGAGCTTGAGGTTCTCGCAGATTCTTCCCCTGCTCCTCCTCTCCTTTCCCTCTGTGGATTTACACTAGCTACCTAAATAATTCACACTGCCTGCTTTTCAGCCCGAATGTTCCTCGGAAGAGGCCTACAATGAGCTACTGCAGTCACCAGATGGACCCATGGATGCAGCAGGTGAGGCAGTTGGCAGGACGCCCTGTCTGATGCTGCTTGCTTCGGCACGGGCCGCCTTTCTTTCCAGGTACATTATCATCATCTGAACACTGAGCAGGAGTGCAGTTTGGGGGTGGGGTGGAAGTGGGGCACTGGCAAACCCTCTACAAGCATTCCTAGAGGAACCGTAAATTACCAGCTGCCCTCCTCCTCCCTGCCCCTCCACCTCCAGCAACCCCGGATTCTTTACGCTGTTGCTTTGTTAGTGGGTTTTCGAAGACCATGGTGAAGGTTTCACAGTGCCTTTTGGCCCTATGCATAAAGAAGGACGCATCCGTTTGAAAATTCCACCTCGGCTTAACAGTAAGTGAAGAAAAGAGGATTCAAGGGGATGGATACCGGAAAAGTCAGGAAAACTAGGAGGGAGAAATGTAGTCTCATAGACACTTTGCAAAAAACACAAATGAAGGGAAAACACAGGTGAGATGATTCAGCTCATGTCTGCAATGCATTTGTATCAAGGTAAGCTGCCCTTTGCATCTAGTGAGTGGAGAGAAAAACTGTATTTTTCTAGCTTTTCAGTGTTGCAGAAAATATCAGCTGTGCCCAAGTTTGAGACAGTTCTTTGTCTCATATTTCTAGTGTCATTTCCAAAAAGCGCAGCATTTCCCTTCCAAAGTTCGTAATTCTATAGGACTGGAAGACAAAAATTGCCATGCATATCACCTGAAATTGGAAGTTTGCAACCTCATGGTGCCAAGCTATCATGAGACGATCACTCGGTAACACGTCGTATAAATTTTAATTGAGTATAAACACTTGACAAAAATTCTCCTGAGTTATTTCTGGCATATTCAGATTGGTAATGGTACCATGACACCATGATTTTAATCTTTCTATAAACTTAACTGATGCCAGTATAAATCTTATTACCTAACTTCACTAATCATCTAATTATAAACATCCAAAACTGCGACAGAGAATCATTTTAATGACCTGAAGCAAACCAAGCTGTATCTTCCAAAAAATAAATAAATAAAACACTTGAATAAAATGCATTCACTGAAAAGAGGCTGCAAAGACAGAAAACTGCTTTGAATTCCATCATCGAGTCCTCGGGCAAATTGAAATCCCAGGCTTTGGGGAACAGCACTGGGTAGTTTTGCAGGACTGTTGGACAAAGACAGTAGCTGTGAGATTATCTCGAGATTAAGGGCAAGGTTTCCTTAGAAAAATTACCTTTCAATAGTCATTTACTTTGATTAGAATGAATTTACTAATGCACACCTTTCCCTCAAAGTCAAACTACACAAACCTTCTAGAGTTCAGATACATCCCCCTTCCTTTTCCTATGACCTCGGAAATATCTTTTCTTACCTGATCTTTTAAAGCATTTTCCCCCTTTCACTTCCAGTCTAAGAAACAAACCACACACAAGTCATTTAGAGCATTTTAAGATGTAATGGCAACTTTCGGGATCAAATCTTCAAAGGCTTCACAAGGAAGCAGGCAGGACCAGACTTGACTGCTCTAAGACCCCCAATCACACTTTTGCAATATTTAGGACCTAAATGTACCATTTCTAATTGTGTTCTTGGGGGCTAACTTCCTGTCAGCTCTAGAAGGCCCAAATCAGAAAATCAGAAAATCAGAATGGAAGCTCCAACTTGCTTAAGTTTTATGTAAAACCTCTGCTACCTAAATTCCTGAAATCATTTTCTGAAGATTGACCCAAGTATAAATTGAAAACTTAAGTATATAAAGTCCCATTTTAGAGTGTTTTTTTAATGCACTCAAGATCATTTTATATTTTTATCATTTATTTCAGGATCTTCGTGCCCAGGACAGGGCCTGCACATAGTCAAATATTTTGCAATGAATGATCAAGAAAATGCAGTTTAATGCACTAAATATTGATTACTTTAATGATTTAAAAAATTGCAAAGGAATGCATGTAATCATTTTGATGCAACGTGAGAAGTTACTATAAGTAATCAATTGGATGCCAGAGAGTTGGTTATAAAAAATTCACTTCAAAAATCAATTTTAAATTGGTATCTTCTAAACTCGATTTCATTAACTCTCATTAAGCTATTTGCCCACAACCTAATTAATGTACATAACCAAAGGTACTTAATAATACTAAACAGAAGGGACTGGACATTTCTTAGAAACACATGAAAAGGCAAATGGTAATAAATTAACATTTAAAGATAGTAACTGTAAAATTAAATATAATATTTAGCATTTATATATTTTATAATGATGTAGATGTGTGTTCAGATTGCCACAGTTAAACTGGCAGGCAAGATTACTTCTAAAATAAAAGTAGTAGCAAAGTCTCAGCTAAAAAATAACTGCCATTTAAAAAATTAAAGAAGAGTAAGTATAAGCAAAGGGTGAAGGAATGAGTGGGTAATTACAGTTTAAGCCCTGGATATAAAAGACAATACGGTAATGTATGGTATAAGATGCTGCTGAAAATGAATGATAATTAAAATTTTGATTTCTGACATTGCAAAATTATTCTTTTAGAAAGTCTATATGATATTCTCAAACAGATCCACCTTATATAAATATCTATATTTGAACATACTTTTGGAGTATCAGAAATTAGTGTCATACTATTATATACATATGCAAAAAACATTTGCTTTTCCTGTGTTTAAAGAAGAGTCAGTACCTGTGTGTGTCTGTATTTGTGTGTATGTGTGTGTGTGTGTGTGTGTGTAATACAATTTCTGTAACTGATTTAATTGTTATTTCCTTTATTTCAGATGCCTTTCTGGATGTGACTATCTTAAAGTTGCAAAATGCAAGTTAGTCTAAACCTAATAGAGAAAACATAGATATCTAAATTTTAGCCTGATATACAGTATATACTAGAATTAGCATAATTTAAAGAAAAACATATTTATAGGTGACCTTTCTCTTTCCTAAACGAAATATCGACAAAGTGATTCAAATGCCATAAATTCAATGCAATGCCCAACTGGTTAAACTCATGCAGTCCCCTATGTTAACTATGATCTTTTTTTTGCCAGCTTTCTTGCCACTATGTAGGTAGTGCTGACTGAAAAAAAAAAAATTGGGGGCGTTGTGGTTATGATCTCTAATGAAATTACTTATTTTATTTATTTGTGGTTTACCTACCTAGGTGAAAGTATACATTGAGTCACATAATTAAACACAAAAAATATCTTAGAATAAACCAACCAACAATATTCTTAAGAGGTGGGAAACACAGCACCCTGAATGACTATCGACTTTAAATTTGAAGTCAAGACAGTATGTTTGCAAAATTCACCTGTAATCCTGGTTCAAGATTTCCCCAGACCACTTTTGCTCTGCTCTGAAAGTCTGAGAAGAAGTGTCGACATAAGTTTTGCATTTACAGTTTAAAAACAGAGAGAGAGAGAGAGAGAGAGAGAGAGAGAGAGAGAGAGAATGAGCACAGATCCCTAGCACGCCTCCTGGGCACCTAAACAGAAGTATTTGCATAGCCCTTGAACACTGTTTAGCAAACAAAGAGTGGACAGGACCAGAGTGGCTTCTATCTGCCAGTCCTGCCGTCCTTTTTCAAAGCAAGGCAGGGGTTCTGTTTTTAGTCCACACTCTGGTTCAGCGTTAATCCTGTTTTATGTTGTTCACACCTGCCGCTGACTAGCAGCCTGCTGATGGGTCGGAGCTCACGCTGCTCAGACAAATCCCACTAAACTGAGAAGCCGGACAAAAGCTACTGGACAGAGCTGGAAACAAAGCCTGATCAGAGTCGTGAATACAGGAGAAGCAGACCCCACCAAAATCTCTCCTCTCATTTGCAGACAAGCCTCCGATGTCCCAAATTTCCCACCCAACAGTAAATGCAACCAACTGGTCTTTTTTGAAAGCCTGAACCCCATTGGCTTATTTATATTCCTTGGCTTTTTATGTCTTTTGGTAAAATGAATGCCAATACAGTAAAAAAAAAAAAAAAAAGAAAGAAAGAAAGAAAAAGGAAAAAGGATTGCTAGAGTCAGATGTACATGCTAGCCACTCTTTGTGTCCTTACCAAAAGAATCTGTATGTGAAACAAACCTCATTATTAATTTAAAATATCCTATAGCTCACCTCTCTAGTCATAGAATTCTACATCCAAAATGAACAGAGATAGAAAATATATATTCTGCCATCAGTGGCCACCGGGTGACCAAGACAGTGACTTGTATGCTAAGACGGCTCTGCTCCCTCCCCATCCTGCACTGCATGTGCCTAATAGCACACATCAAAAGGAATGAATTCTTTTTTGATCTTAGTACCAGCGATAAATCAAATTCAGTGACACAGACAGGGGGGAAATGCACCACTAAGGGAAAACTCCAAGACTGACAGTGGGACCAGTCGGAGGCATCCGCTCCATCAAGTTCCAGTAAACGATACCCACCCTCCCTCTCTCGGAAACAAGATGTAAGCTGTCATATGCTTACCCAGAGTGAGAAAAACTTACCCGGTCCTGATGCGACCCTAAGTCAAGATGAACTTTCTGCTGACATTTCCAGCAGTGGCCCCGGAGCCCCTCCCTCCCACCTAAAGAGTCAATTTCCTTCCTTTCTGGGAGCCGGGTTCTTCCCGCTGGTGGGCACCGAGAGCTCCTACTGGCCAGCACAGGGTGGCTCCAAGAGGAGCTGCACACCTGGGGGGGTCAAATGAAGACTCTGGGATCATTTTATTACATCTCCTGAAGCACCTTTCCTGCCTGCACACAGCCAATAAAGCATCAAGGGCTCCACTGCCGACACTCGGGGAGCTGCACATCTGCCTAACCCACAACGGTGCATAAATTTAATGGAGCACAGTTTTAATACTTCTCTGGGGGGGGGGGGGGGGAAGCACGCAAAGCGCTAACTAGCCAACTAACGTTCTGTTAATGGATGGATGTGGGGATGCCACAGTTGAGGTGTTGGCATCTTCTTCCCAAATCGCTTTCCAACTATTTACCCTGAGCAACGTGCTGTTTTGGAGGGTCAGTCCTCGCGAAGCCTGACTCACTTGCGTGTGCCGTACTCTTCCTCGGCAGGTGAGAAATTTACAGGGCTGCTCAGAAGCAGCTTGGCTACCACAGGTGAGAAGCCACATAAACGCACACTTTTCCAGTGTGTGTAAGACTGTGTTCTTGGGAACTCTCTACTGGCGCTAAAGAAAAGAGTCGTCGTCAAAAAATGATACTGTAATATACTTGCTATGATTGCAGACAGAATTCATGTGTCTTTCATGATCGGACACAGCCCATCCTAAAATTAAAAATATAGTTTTTGCTTTCAATTTGTTTATGGGATATGGACAGTATAGGAATAAATTCAATTATTATGTGGAATCACACAAAATTGCTTATATTTGACCATTCCTTGACCTAGAAAAATGGCCATTTCATGGGGTTCAACCTAATTTAATTAGAATCCTAGTATCTCACTTTCATGCAAAAAAGCCTGAAGTTTTGTCGGGGCATTTCGTAACTCCAAACTTGACTTTCCTCCTCATGTTCCCTCAGAAAGCCACCTCAGATTCATTTGGGGTTTTTTTTAAACCCACTATGAAAATGAGAAAATTTATTGAAGTATATTTCAAGACTTGAGCCTATTAAGATTTGGGGTACACAAGCCCTAGCTGTCAAAATTTCACTGAAAATCAAGTTTTGCACGTTAGACCATCCACTCATTCAATGGAGTGTTCACTCTAAGGCTTGCCTTTTTGAGAAGCAACTTGGTAATCCCATATAACAAAAGAGTAAATGCTTCATCCCACGGACCAAGACTACACACTGATGGAATAGGATGGAAGATCTCATCCTTGAGGTCCTTCGCTAAAGGACTTGAATCATGGATGATCTTTTCTTCCCCCAGCGACTTTGTAAGTTTGCTCAGGACAGAAAGATTTCAGTGTATCAGCAGCAGTAGCAGCTCTCCGATCAGAGGATATTTAATGTTTTGCATGTAGTATTGGCGATGGGATGAATACCCTCCGATAAGACGGGGAAAAAAGGAGCCTCGGCTGTGCCATTGATAAAGGTGTGCTACCTGCCGCGGCCTCCCAGGGCAGCTCCTAAGTTTCCCCACTTCTGAAGAAAGTGAAGACCACCTTAGTTGGAGGATAGTGCTTTCCTCGGGCAGGAATTTTCATTTCAGTTTGAATCTTAAACCATTACATTGCCAGTGATGCATTTTTATGTTGACAATTGACATCTTCGTAAAAGAATGAAACCTTCTGAGCGACGGCTCAAAAGCATGAAGGTTGCCTGCAGTAAGTACTTAAATTATTTTACATCTAAATGGAGCCCAGCTGTTTTGAGTTAAAATTTAATAAACCTTAAATGGATGACCTTTCTTGCACAGAAAGGCCCAGAGTTGCAAAAACGAACTTTCCAATGAAATATAGTTTAAGGAACTAGTGCTGAACAAAGGGCTAGTTAAAGCTGAATGCTTTGTCAATTTATCAGCTTGTGAACATTCTGTTCCTGGATTCCCCACCGCTGCTGGATGTATAGAACGGTGGTGCCTTGCTTAATCGAATACTATTGATTCAAGTGTGTCACAGTGATCTCATGGAGAGTAATCAATAGTAATCCAAAATCAATCAATCTGCTCTTGCACTATCATTTACCAAATCTGAATACACCAAATTATTTGTAGGCATCAAATTACAAAGAAGAGAAAAGGGGAAAGCCAGGGAAAGTTCATGGTTTATACTGAAGCGCAAAACCAGTCACTCTCTTTTTTAAGGGGAGGTGCTTTAAAATGGACAACTATTTGGCCAAATGCATTTATCTTCTCATTAACCTATCCTAAATTTATACTGAATCTCATTCCATTTCTGGGGGAAAAAAAGTAAGATTTCTTGTTTAGGAGTTGGCTGCTTCAGCACAAGTGATAGAAACGTAAAGATGCCCCAACTTACATAGTAGGTCACACCAGCATTTTCCAAGTCTGATAAGCTAAGTTTCAAATGCCTGTCACCCATCTGCTGGTAAACAAGGAGACTCGATTGGCACAGGACATAACTGCATCTTCGAACATCAGAAATGATGGTTAATGGAATTGGAGTGGAAAAAGAAATACTTAATTTCTCCAGAGAACGTACACATAGATGCACCTGCTTATCAGAGAAGCTGCTGTTGACGCTGAGGGTTCCTTTATCAACAGATTCACCTGTAATTTCGTCCAGGTAATAAATCCTTCTATTCATTATAGCACACTCAAAAGCACCCCTACTATTTAACTTGAAGGAAAAAAGGCACAGAGTGTCTAGAACATTTACTTTCGCTAATGTAAAAGTGTTGGCATTTTACTTCATTCCCGATAAGCTGGTGCTAGTAGAGGTGATTATCCTTTTCTTATTCAAAGCCTATCAGCATTTCGAAAAGCTCTCTCCATCTTATCAGGTGTATGAACAGCACAGTTACTGAAAACAGTTTCTACGGCTCCTCTCTCTTTCTGCCAAGCTATCTGATAAACCCCCAACTAACTAACTGTATTTACACACAATCAAACAGAAGTTGTATCTTCCGCGCGCTGTGGCCAGATTCCAGTTTGCCATAGGTTTTTTCTGCTGTGACATTAACTTAACAAAAATGTCAGTAGCAGTACCCCAAACTGACAACAATCAAGAAAACACTATAAAAGCACTCAACTAGAATGCACGACAAACAGAGACGAAAGAAAAACAAATACGAAAAGTTGAAGGCAATCTCTTTGGAATTCGGGGTGGGTTGGGGGAATAAAGCGTACTGTGTATGCAAATCGGCATGAATATCATGCACTTACCTTTCACTAAAGTAAATGGTCCTTTAGCAAAACAGATGAATAGAAAAACAGCAATTTTAAAAGAAAACGCTGCTGGGATGGAGGGGGTTCAGGAAAGTTTTTAAGAACTGAACGGGCACTTCCTCATATTTCAGGTTATTTCAGTGTGGGGCAGAGAGGTTCTATAACGTAAGCAAAGTAAGACAACAGACAGTATCATCGAACTTACCCCATACACTGAAGACAAGACAGAAAGCAAGGCTGTAACATATGGTGACCACATTCTCAGGATAGATTTTCCAATCATTAAAACCCTCATAAATGCTCTAGACATTAAAGTTTTGTTCACTATAAGGAAATTAAAAAATACAAAAATACAATTTGAGTGTTCAACCTCATCATTTTTCTCATTCTTCAGACTTAACCCACTGAACAGTTCCATATAAAGGTATGAAAAAAGAATCACCCTCCAGACTAACATAAGTGGATGATCTGCTCTCCATTTCTATCTGGTACAAAATGCTTACCCTAGTTCATGGTTCATACAAATTGAGAGACATCCCTAATCGTTTCTGGGTAGCTCTTTGGAGCATGAAAGACAACAGTGATATTTCTCGAACATAAGAGAAATATGAACTTTACTTCAACAACTGAATAATAAATTCCTGACCCTAGGAAAGAATCTCTGCTTGGGCTTCTGTGCATAAATTGCACATTTGTTCCTCACCTCCCTTTGCTGAATGGCTAAGAGAGAACAGAAAACGGCAGCCACACGCTCCCACCTGAGCCCAACTCCTGATTCTGTCTAGACTCCAAGAACAGAATGAGCCTTTCCTTAGATGAGGAGGGCAATAAGATGAATTAGCCAAGTGTGCAGCTCAGTACAATTCAGCTGATGGTTGCCTTTCCATCTGTGACACTATGATCCCATGACTGATGAGGCAGGTCTCATTTAAGTCTGTGGATAAAAGGGATGCTTCTGTCATTTCATAGGACCCAGAACCAACTGTATACAATCACTTTCTCATATACATCTTTCCCCGTCTTTGGCCATGAATAGTTGGTTATGGGTATGATATTCTTCCTCAAAATATCTGATCTGTTTTAATAGATTAATGGCTGTGAAGAAAGCACTGTTAGAGTATTCTTTCATTTATGGAAAAATGAATACAATTTAACATGGCCATCTTACGTTTTTGGAGAAGTGAAAGTACTACAATAATTTGGAATTATGGAGGGCAAAGGGCCATTGATTGAACAACCTCACATTTGAATTTTTCTCTTAAGTACCTTAGTCTCTATAATTTTTTATATGACTCACTATTTTTGCTCACTCTGAACATAATTTTAGATATTCTTTTCAAAGCAAAAGAAATTCTTATAAGTATGAACTGTAACAACATTTTAGCTGCCTTGAAAAGGACACCTTTTCAAACATTTTTACTCATATTGTATTAAAAAGAAAGTAAATGTTATTTATTTAACGAGTCCTTTGTTTAAATTCTCAAAAGCATTTTCAATGAGTCAAATCTTCCTAGAGCAGATGAAAAAGGAATTATCACATACAAAGATACCATCCTGATCATGGAAGAGAAAAAAAGAATTCAGTATGCTTCTGCCTATTTTCTGTGCCTAAGTTCTTGATTTACTTTTTTAAATTTCATTTTTTTTTTTTTTTTTTGCCTATTGAATAAGCCAGATAAAAAGAAAGAACAAGATTTTTTTTTTTTTCTTTCTCAGAAAATGTATGCAAAGTGCAACAAAGAAGAAATGTCCCTTGTTTCCAGCGGACTGGCAAGGCTGCTGCTTCAGACTCTCCACTTGTTAAAGTCTTTATATACATCACACATAAGAGCAACCGAGGCTCCCCACTTCAGACTTTTTAAAAAAGTAAATCCCATTATTATCCCATTACTTCCAAGACAGTAAAAAGATGTGAACAAGCTTCAGTTATACTCTTTTTTTTTTTTTAACAAAACTCATTATCGTCTACGCTTTCTGTATTCCCACAGTTAGAGTTTTAAAGAGAAGTAAGCAAACACGCTGGTTTTCATTGCACTTCTACTAGCCATCAATCTCTAATACAATATGAGAATTTATTGGGTAGCTTCCCTTTTATTTAGTACCATCTTAAGCAGCTGTTTGCGGAGGTGTACGAGGAAGCAAAGTTAAATTGATATGTCTGTGATATGCCTGACAGCCCTTAGTATGGCTAATATTAATTTGTTTTCTTTGGCTAGGTAACTGCTGCCAAAGCATATTATACATAATGTGTACTTCCAATCAAAATGATGAAAAGTATATATGCAATTTTGTTTCACTCAAAGCAAGAGGAGAAGGCACAGAGGAATGTATATGACAGAGACTGCCTTTGATAATCAAAATATAAATTTGCTTCCAAGTTCATTTTTTACAATGTAATCTGATCTTAGGTAGGCTCTCCATGAGTTGAACACTTTAAACAACTCTTTTAATAGATTTTAAATGCCAAAAGCCAGTGTTTTTATTTATTATATTGTGTGAAAGAATTCCATGTAGCCAGAGGCTGCATTTCTAATGGCTAGTGTTGCATGCTATGTATTAATATTCAAATGCACATATAGATCTATGCCAGTATATTGAAATGGACTTTAATTGGCCCGTGAGAAGCCAATTTATTTAAAACTGTACTTTTTCTTTTATTGCTTTGCCTTAGTGAGTTATCTTCCAAATATACATGCATTGCCATCAATTAAAATGGCAAAATATTTGAAAAA
This sequence comes from Balaenoptera acutorostrata, assembly GCF_949987535.1. Taxonomy (NCBI): domain Eukaryota; kingdom Metazoa; phylum Chordata; class Mammalia; order Artiodactyla; family Balaenopteridae; genus Balaenoptera; species Balaenoptera acutorostrata. The sequence goes on from NC_080064.1 coordinate 162,320,052, forward strand.
TCAAAACATAAAAAGCAAGTTCCCTCCAAACATTCAAAAAAATTTTTTGAACATTAAAAGGGGGGATGCAATAGTACACATACACAGCACACACACAATCTAAACCTTCTCAATCTGATGGTTTTGTATAATTGATTAGAAAATACATTTGGAAAATACTGAGAAATAGTGTCCAAATCAGAGAAAAAGAAACATCTGGCACTTCTGTAAAGAAAAACATAGAGAGGAAGGATGTGTTTGTTATAATTGAACGGAAATTATTCTTATTAGCTATGTTTCCCAGACTTCGAAAGTAGAAGTCTAAAATGAACTTGAAACAAGAATAAGATGCCAGGTAAATCCTTCAAAAGGCAGAAGGCTGTCACTTGACACCCTCAGATAATAAAGGAGCTAACTTTCAGCAGACGGATTGGCATAAAGAAACAGCAGGATTTTTTTAAAAACGAGAAACATTAAAATCGCTAAAGTACTCTACAAACAAATAAAGGTAGGAAATGAATCTAGGACTTTAAACAAAATATGAATTAGAACAAGAATTTGAATAGAAAGAGCATTTGGATAAGTGGTTTCTCTCAACACTCATTCAGATTCACTGAGCAAAATCACAGACCTTTAAACTTACCTCTTAGAATAAAATTCAGAAATTCAGAAATCTATGATGTACTTTATATGGATATAATACTTATTAATTTTCTTTGTGTTTTTAGCAAAAACAAAAAGAAAATGACATTTACGTAGTGAGGATAAGTGAAATTTATATTTTGCATTTATTTAAAAGCTATCATGTTTACATTTAGATATATTTGTCAGGCCCAACTGTATAAGAAAACAGTGTAGCCAAGAGCTAATTCAAAACTGTTTCTTGGATATGGGCCCAAACCATTAAATTATGTATTTAGTACTAGTGGCTTATTTCCTATTTTACAAATTATTTATGATTTCTAGATATTGAATTTTAAAATGATAATAATTAACAATTTATAAAATCAGAAACAAATTAATGTATTAGGTGACCTGTTACCTGTCTGTTACATAGTAGTTAAACCAATTTAGTTGAAAATCAGACTTGGTAAATACCTGAAATACTAATTCCAGGTTAAAATTATGCATGGCAAATTTAACTGGACACTAACTGATTAGAAAAATACTTGAGATCTACTTTATTATATAAATATACATGATCACTCTCGCAGCATACCTATATTCTACATACATCTCTTCCCATGTATATATATGTATTTCACATGCATACTATACATGCACACAAAGGCACACACGTGTGTGTGGTATATTCTACTGACTGCTTTGGATTTTAAAGTAGCGTATGTGTATCTTTATTTATAATAATGGTATAGACCATGGGCATCCGTATACACATGGCTATGAAAACAATAATCAACAGCAAAACACACAAAATGCAGTAAGAAAAAATGTCAAGCGGCAGAGATGCTGGATGTCATCCCTGGGCTATCAAATACACACATAAGTATGATTGGAGAAAGAGAACCTAAATATTTCACTGTCAGAGAATGTAGAAGACAGCAATTCATTTCTATCTCATGTGCTTTAGGACAATGACAATTTAATACAAGGCCAGTGGATGTAAAAGAGATAAAAACTGAACAAACTGGGCCAGGGTAATCAAAGATTTTCTCCAGAGAGCTGACTAGGGCCGGAGCTCATATGCACTTATACCAGATCAACACTGTATTGTTTCTTTCTTCCATGAATTTGCTAGGAAGCAAAATTCAGAGCATAGCTTATCTGCTGCAATGACTTAAAAGTTCTAGTGAGATGCTGTCCTCTTATTTCAAAATGCTTGATAGGTGATTCTCAAAAGTTTATTTGATATTAATTGGTGTCATAGAAATCACGGCTATCAATTGCCACTTGTATGACAAAGTATCGACCATAAGCACAGATTTTAATTTATTTTTTGAAATAATATAAGCAAAACATTGAGTGCTGAAGAGCACTTTAGAAGTCAAACAAAGAAATACTTTGTTTAGTCACTAGGCTAAAACAAATGTTGAGGAATTTTTCACAAGTGATACAGACTTGAGGTTCGGCATTATGCCTGCCTTCCCAAAGAACGGCCTCTTCTTTGTCTGCAGTTCTTGCAAGAGTGAGGTATTGTGAAAATATTGTTAAACAGACTCATAGAGAAGTTACCTGCCCCCTTTGATGAATAGCACCACGGACCTAAAATTAATTGCAAAAGTATGGCCCCGGCTAATGAGATGGTCCTTATCTTTTTTCAGCACAAGAAGCACAAGTATATTTCTGCTGGCTCGATATTTTACAAAAATGCCTAAAGTATTCTTAACTCAGTAGAAATCTGATTAAAAGACTTCAAAGGCACAAAATAACATAAATTCTAAGATCTGGAAAATTTGAAGTTAAAACTAATTTCCTGCATTATTTTCCTTTTAAACCTTTATTTTCTTTTTTGCTTTGAAAAGAAGAACAGCAAAAAAATCTTTTCTCTGGCTTCTATTAGCATTTTTTTTAAAGCTGAATTACAATACCATTCCTTATAAGGTGGCCAATATACATCCCAGGTCAGATTAAATCAAATAAATATATCAAAGGCCATCAATTTAGAATTAAAAAAAAGAAAAAAGAACAATGATACCGTATTGGGGGGAAAACACTGGAAAAATGATCATCCATGCAAGAGAATTAATGGATATTCACAAGGGCTTTGCTAATAACATGGGTTAATTACCGCTGCAACACACTAGGCTCAGTAAATAAAGCAGCAGTGCCATAAACACATGAAGATGAGAAACCCATCTCTATAAGAACCAGCCAACATCATCACCCTTGCCTCTGACCAGGAAATGGGAAGCTGTTTTCCAGCCCTTTCTGTAAAAGGAGGATTTCTAAACTTACCACCCAATCTGTACAGGGTAATACATAAATACACTGACACAAAGGGCTAGTGAAGCATGGGGGTGCCCAGCACTTACTCACCACTCCCATCCAACATTGATTCCATTAACTCAGAACACTTGTTTTGCTTACTCCAAGGAGAAAAATCATATGTTACATAATGCACACTGTCTGGCTATTTTGACTATATATAGTTTGGGATATGTACAGTAGTTATTTAATTTTTAGAGAAATAGAATTAATCTGTTCACTTTAGTGATGTGATGGGCAAGGTTACGAGACTCTACAGCTTAGGAACACTCACCCCTAAGTGCAGCTGGTTGTCACTTCCAGCAATTCACGAAGAAATCATCTGAAAACCCCTACCTTTAAGGCTGCAGGTGTTTTCAACAGATTTACAGAGAAGAAACAGGAAGGAAAAGTAATATGAGCTCCAAGTCTGGAGTTTAAGGATTCCTTCTTAGAAAAATAAACTTAAAGACTCTGTTCATAGTTCTCAAAGAAAATCACATCTAAAGTGACGTAGGCAAGCTCCCATCTTTTTAAAAAAATTGCATCCACTCTGGTTTAGGCTTTTTGTCGTTGTTGTCATTGCATACATTTTTCCTTCCTGCCTATTTTTATCCCATGTATTTTGACATGATAGTATTACTTTTGGATAGTTGTATTTCAATTTACTTTTAGCTTTTAGCAGGGAGAGATGAGGCAGAGAAAAGAAGCAAAACCCTGAAAAAGAAAGAGCAAACCTTACAAAATAAAACTTGCATAGCTCCAAACAGGAATCTTAAAACACAAATCTGTTTAATTTTGGATGTCTGGCTTTCCATGATCAGGCTGAAATTTACTGAACCGTTCCCTCCTCGCCTTGCCTGTTTTGAAGTGTTTCAATTGCCTTTCCTTCTTCCAGCAGCTGTGACAACTGTTAAAACAGTCCGTAAAATTAAGTCCGCTCTATAATCCTGTAGTCAATGTTACATTTTCATCAGAGGTTGAAAGGGAAGCATGTGACGAGCACACTCATTTAGAATGATTAGACTGACACATACGTCAAAATGAGCAGATATACTATTTTCATCTATTTATGCTATCAGTTATTACTGCTATTAAATGTGAAACAAGCTTTCAAGTATTATTCTCTTTAATGTGCTAGCACATTTCCTAAAATAAAAAATACATAGTTATAGGTTAACATTTTAGGCTCTCCTAATGGTGGTCAATAAATTGCACGAATCTTTTTAACAGCTTCCAAAGCAGAAATTGTCCAATATTCTCCTCTGAAACTGCATAACTCTGGTTTCATTTCAATGTATACTCACACGTGATGGGGTTTAACCCAGCACATTTACTATGAATATTAATAGCATGTATAAATTCTGTGGTTTATTAATTGAGACAGAGAGGCAGATGCGTTACTAAGCATGAGATCTTTCTGTCTGTCCGGTGAACCACGTAACCATCAGAACTGCATCCAAACAATAAATCTGTATTTTTTAAAGATGACTTTTAATTGAGCCAAAAAGAAAGCTAGTTTGAATCTTGCGCCAAAGCCAAAAGGACATGTGTCCTGATTTCATTTAAATGCGTCTGCTTTAAGAGGCTTATCTAAACTAATTATTCAAATTAGCTATAAGAAGTTAAATTCAAGGAAACTACAAAGAAGCCTGGGGGTGGGGGTGGGGGGGTTAAAGTTTGTTTTGTTTATTTATTTATGAGAGAAAGTTCCGAATTGGGTGAGCTTGGATAATGCATTCTTCCTGACATGAAGACATATGAAATTCTCCAGTGGGACAGCCTCCGGCGCGCGCTCACCTTCAAACTTCACTTGAGTGGGCAGTCCTACCTTTGTTTATTTTTCATTTTTATTTCCAAACAATTTAAGGTTGTTTCTTCCTTGGAGTGTTTTCTACTGACGCAAGCACTGCCTTCCAACCTTTCAGTTCTTCCTAAATCCATCCCTCGGCTAATATCCCTTGCGTGAGTGTGTATGTGTGCAAGCATGCACACATACACGCGCACACACACTCACACTCACACGCACGAGGAGCCACTGAGACTGCAAGTCACTTTTCATCTCTTGCTTAACTACAAACCAAGGCAATATGCAGTCACTAAGGACCGCTAGTGGACATCTACCTATAATGCACGACCTTCTCCTCTGGAGAGTTTTATATTTTCTTCACTGTCTATAGAGAGAAACGTTTGCCAAGAGCACTCTTTTCAGAATTATAACAGTTGGTATTACTGTAATGGGAAAGCAAAGCCATACAACTGACTCAACAGAAAGAGGAACCAGTGACAGCTCCCGTGATAAACTAATATTTCAACGGTGGGTTGAAATTAAGTTTATGACCCACTCATTTACACAAGAATGCCTAATTTACTCCTTTTACCCCCTACTCATATGTCCCCCACCTTGAGCGATCCAAATATGTATATTCCCATGTGCATAAAGATATTCATAAGTACCAATTAAACTGCATCTAAGGACAAAAGTACTTTTCTGCATTTTCTGGACACGATACATGAAACAAATCCACAGTCTCAGCATTGTCTATTCAAGGGGAAATTTAGAAAGTCACTACTGTTTCTTCTTTAGTGTTTTTTTTCCTCCCCTTAAATATTTATAATGTGTGAAAATCTCATGTTACTTAATGGACTGATTTGTCAGTTAAGTGCTGACTTAATGCTAACCATGCAAATAACATTATTCTAGCCCCCAGATGGCACAGGGCTAGTTTTTAAATTGTTCTCTGAAGGAGAATTAGTAAATGTGCAATTCTGCCTCTAACTCTGCGCGGTAAGAAATGACAGGGAGCTGAAAATATCTGTCAAACTGCAAATACATAAGAGGCACTCAATAGTATAAATCAGTTTGAATCCTGTATTTTAAAACATTTTTCCTTGGGAAAATGGGTCCTAGTAAAAGATGCATTTTAACAGTTCACTAAGCATTTGTGCCAAGTGCCTATTCTTAGCACCTGAATAAGAAGTGACTGTCACCCAGCTGTTTTACTGACAGTCACTGAGCTTTGCCTCAAAGGTAACATTGTAGTCAGAGAACAATTCTCGACTTACTGAATTAGGAGATCACCCTCAACACAAAAGGCACAAGACAGACACAAACAAGCGCTCGTGCGCACGACATACCCAGGGCATTACCTGAATCCGTGCGCCAAGATCCATTCCGTTCACCCCACACTCTCACCCCCAGGACGAGTTTTAAAAAGGAAAGAAAAAGGTACCTACTCTTCCTCGTAGTGCAGGGAAAAAGATTCAGGAAGGCAAAGTTCTACCGAATCCATGTGCGACCGGCAACCATTATTTGCGCACCCCCGCTATAAATCAAAGTTTCCTTGACAGAGCAGAGCGCAATTAACACAAATGTTCTCCTGGTGACAAGCCTATAGGCACAGCCAGTTGGGACCAGAGCTCTCACACTCTCCTAATCAAGGACTTAAAGCCCCGATTGGAGCTTATTAATATGAAGTAGAGCTTAACATATGCAGTCCCACCGGCCCAGGCGCGCAGCCGATTGGGGGGTCTCCGCCCAATCAGGACGGAGGCGACTGGAGGCTGCGAGGAGCCGCGGAGCCGGGCAGGTACTGAGGGTGCAGAGACGCGAAGGGGCTGGGAACGGAGCGGGAGAGAAAAAGAGAGCGAGGACCAGAGACCGAAACGCTGCCCGTAGATACTGGGCTCTGCCTTTTCTTTCTTTCTTTTTCTTTTCTTTTTTTTTCTTATATTTTTTTCTCCCTCCCTCCCCCCCCCCCCACCCCGCTCCGGGAAGCGAGAAAAGAAACCTAACTAATTTAACCCTCTAGGCACTAGAGGGATGTGTGTTGGGTTTCTCACCTAAGATCTCTTTTGCCTCGCACAGAAGAACTCACGCAGACTCTCAGTTAATTTGGGAAAGGATTCTGCGGAAGGTAGAGAATGAAGTTTGTCCTGCCGTAGTCTTGTGTTTTATTCCACGGGAGGGGGGCTCCTTCTTATTTAGTGCTGTACTTTCTCATGGATCCGTCATCATGTCGTTGCCTGTTTCCCTAATCTCTACTGGGCATTAAAAAAAAAAAAAAAAAAATCCAAGACATGCTTTCTAAATTGTTCGGGCATGTGAAGTGGGATCGTCATCTTTGAGGTGGAATGCAGTTTTACACAACTACAGAAGAGGAAAGCGTGCCTCAATGCAATTTGCGAGAATGGCTATGTAAATTCTATGTGTAAACATTTCTTTACCTGCTTCTCTCTCTCTACCTATAGATATACAATGCATAGCTTTTCAAAACAAAGGTAAACAACTGCAGAACAAATTGGCTGCTCCAGTTTCAGGGGTGGGACACTGAGGGCCGTAGGGTAAGTAGTACATTGAAACCATCTCAATGCATTTTGACAAAATAAAGACTGCTTTTTTTTTTTTTTTTCCTGTGGGGAGAACATTACTAAGTGGTGCACTAAAAGTGTTCTTAATCATATACTTATTTCAAGGTAAGCTTCCAAACTGGGAGACATATACAAGTATATATGATTTTTACCCAAAACGTCAGCTTTCAAATAAAATGCAGTTTATATAATTATAACATATAACACACGCTGTTACGTATAACACACGCTGAATGCTTTAAAAAATCAACCCAGGGCTTCCCTGGTGGTGCAGTGGTTGAGAATCTGCCTGCCAGTGCAGGGGACACGGGTTCGAGCCCTGGTCTGGGAAGATCCCACATGTCCCGGAGCAACTAGGTCCGTGAGCCACAATTACTGAGCCTGCGCATCTGGAGCCTGTGCTCCGCAACAAGAGAGGCCACGATGGTGAGAGGCCTGCGCACCGTGATGAAGAGTGGCCCCCACTTGCCACAACTAGAGAAAACCCTCGCACAGAAACGAAGACCCAACACAGCCATAAATGGATAAATAAATAAATAAATAAAATTTAAAAAAAAAAAAAAATCAACCCAGAAACATTTTGTAAATCATCACACAGTCTGGTCATTATAAGGACTAGTTTCAAACAGAAGTGCTTTTTAGAGAAAAGAGAATATAAGAGAAGGGTCTTTTTTCTCCAACAGTGTATAAGCCTGTTTTTAGTTTCCATATAACAAAGAATTTTCTTAAGTCCTATTTTTAAATACAGGATTTTTTATACTAGGCAAATGTACAATGGAATAGCTACCAGCTATTTATAGCAAAGAGATAACTGCTACCTTATGACCCGAAATTTTGATATAATTCAGCTCTACTGCATATTAGTCCTACATGATATAAATAGTATAATCTTTGAGATCAAAATAAATTAGTTGAGATATCCAATCTGTGTTAAATTTACTAGATCAGAACTCAACTCAGTCTTTCAGCCTCTCAAATGTTCTAGGCCTTTAAAAAACAAAACACTAAACTAGAACAGCCACATTAACATTCAGAATATAAAAATGACAGATATGATTTGGTCCCCCCAACAGAAGAAAGCAATTTCCCTGCCATGTATTTAGCCATATCTAAGATATGGGCCTGATGCCTTTTATTTGTGGTCTAAATGCATACAAGTTTCTAGTGGAGAACTCACATAGCAAAAACTGTGCCTAAGAATACTGTACAAAAGCAGGTAGTAAAAGCTTAATTACCAGTAGCATTATGCTGTCTATATTGTTAAATGTGAACTCAGCAATTAAGATGTAAATTTGGTTGTGAGCAGTGAATTAAAAGAGCTTTGAGATGTAGAAAATCCAAGCATTCTGCAGACACCTCGGAAGGAAAAAAGAGATTTGTCTATTCAATTGAAAATGAGACATGTAATCATTCTATAATTTAAAAAAAATAAATAAAAAGGCATTTGAAAAAGAAGCATGATTTTTCTAAAATACAATAAAAGAAGTAGGGAAATATTGCTTCACAAAGACAGAAAAACATCTTTGGTTCAAAGATTCCTACCTTGATTTGTGAATAAACTAAAATTCTCAGGGTAATTAATAAATCCATATACAGCAAATAAAAGTTTCATTCTTATTTTGTCCAGGGACATTAAAAAAAATAAAAATTATTGAATGTACTCAATGGATCTTAATGTACTCAGCACATTCAGATCTTGTACCTGTGCAGAATACTGTACTCTATTCAGTTTCTTTCCATTATCATCCTGTGACAGAACCTGCTTATTACTCCTTTGAAATGGCCTTTTAAAGACAAGATTTGTAGTCAGTTATTTACTGATGGACGTTAAGTCACCACGTTTCATGAGAGTTATCTTTTATTTCCTAGAATTTTCTTATTTCTCATAGGGTACTTATTTGACCCATTATGAACCATTTGACTGTGTTGGTATCTACTTTTAAACATATTTAGACTCATATTCATGTGTAAGTCTTTTTTCTGTGCTCACAGAGATCCATGTACAAACATACACGGTGTGATCCCCACAGATCTTTCGCTAACCGTATTTCATCTATGCAAGGTGCAGTGTCCATTGAACTAGCTGCTTTCTGAATGACCAAAAGTGCACTAGGTTTGTAGAGCTGGTTTATTTTCCCTCGGGATCAATGTGTCACCTCTACAAGTCAAGGACCTAAGATTACACCTACTGTCTTGAATCCAGTTTAACCAATTTAAACTAATATCTACTGCACTAAACTTGTGAGACAGCTTCCAGAATATTTTATAAACACACAGCATAGTCATCTCAAGAATCTTCCCTAGTCACAGAGCTTTTTTCACCTTGAAGGAGGAAAGAGTGGATAATCACAGGAAATAAACACACCATGTGCAATATTGAGCATAAGGCTTTAAGAATCTCAACTACAAAGGATTTGGGGGGGGAAAAAAAAAGCGAAACAAGTGAACAGATAAACAGCCTAGAATAAACACTTTTGCCCACCAGTCTATACACTTCACAATCTTACCACAAGGAGTCTACCCAAAGCAGGACAAATGGAACCAAACAAAAGGATCCCTATGAGTGTTTCACAAAGAATATTAACAAATTAGTTAATATCAGCCTATTAGGCATCAGGCCCAGGGTCCACACGCATAGTTTCAATCTCTTCTCCTTTAAACAATGCAGCTTAATACCCAAACAACTTCATTCTCAGGCCCCAATGAAAGCACAGACACCAAGAAGAAAATATCCTTCATTTCCATTTGAAAGAATGAAATGGCAACAAACAAAACTCAAGTGGAAACAAAAGGTAAATTCCTGTTGTCTATACCAGACATTTTACTGTATTTGAGTCCGGAACCATTTCCTAAAACATTCTAACAGTGAATTCTTATGCTGCTAGAAGGGAATGAGAATGCTTAGTCCTGCTATCACTGCATGCTAATAGCTATTTTTAGTCCCCATCTTCCTTTTCTGAAAATTAACAAGACTCATCTGTATGAAAATGTTTATAGCTGCCACACTATTTCTGCAGCAAATCTTGATTTTATATTGCACATTTGCCATTTGTTAAATATTGCAAACTAAACAAGGCATCACAAATCTAGATTTTCAAATTGCCTTGTAATCTACTTTTGCGTATCTTTTCAAGACCATAAAACCTTTGAAAAGCTATTTAACTTTTGGAACCATCTTCCCTGCTGCCTGTGATATATCGTGTATAGTATAATAGACTATACTACAAAAAGCAAACCTAGACTTTTACAAACTACTATCTTTAACTCCAAAAGAAAACCCACAAGGAACATCCCTGGAAAAAGAACACTGAAGGACAAGCAGAGGCCTGGACCCCAGGTTCCCCTCTGCCCCCTCATGAGCTGTGTGCCTCTGTGTCACTAGTTTCCTCATCTGTGCTTTGGGATTTTTCTTTTTATGCTATAAACCTGCTTAAGAAGACACCTTCCCACTGGGAACATAAAGACATCTTTCGAAGTCAGTATGACTACTTTCTATCACCACCAAACCTCTATCAATTCATCAAACCTCATTTTCTGTTGCCTTTCATTTCTAGGGCACAGGCTTTGATATTTAAATTATTGTCTCGATTGGCAAGAAGCAATCATTTCTACAGAAAGTGATCGCTTCCACAGAAACACTAATAAAAACCTTTCCTTTTGACAAATCTCTTGCCCTATAAATCCATCCCATTCCCAAATTACTGAGTCTATGTAAAAAAAGCCCATTCTCTGGGGAGCGATTACCTCACCTCCATAATACACCAAACTCTTTTCCCAGTGTGTTTGTGAAAGTGAGGTGGGGCGGGGGGGAAGAATCAAAGGAAGACAGAGAAGCTAATAGAGGCAATTCGGTTTCTGTTTAATTAATTCAGGATTACTTCATTTTCATTTTGTCAAGCTAATCATATACATGGTAAAATGTCAGTAAAAATTAAAGTATAAACTACAGTAGCTCCAACGGGAAAACTGACTCTAGTTATGTTGTATTTCCAACATATTTACCCTGATAAAATACCAACTGCATTTTTTCGTATCCTACAAGCTTTCTATAATCTGCGTGGCATGTATATCCAGAGCAATAGTTAACATTTTGAGATTACACGTTAATAAATGAGTTGCAGTTCTATTCTTTCCTGAATGTTAAGCACCATGAGCTAAATGCAGAAAACATTCAAGGTCAATGTCCCATTTTAGACCTTTTCAGGCAGCTGTAATATTATGATAATCAAGCTTAAAATATTCCTATAGAAAGAGTAAATTAGCCTTTTCACTTGAAAGATGATTATGATAAACAATAAACCTAAGAGAGGACGAAATCCCTATTTTTAAAAGCCATAAATTGTTGACTCAATCATGTGTGTGATCGTGTTGTCCAAAATAAAGGGTAGCTTAACTCTGAGAGGAAGGCAGGGGGAGGGATGGAGAGAGAACAGGAGCAGAAGTGGAACAAATATGACAGATTTCAGAGTAAGCAATACTTGCTTTGATGCTAGTAAAGCGATCAAATTATCCATCTTAATCACTCCATTCAATGCATATTTGAAGCTAAAAAATGGATCTATCCATGACACATCAAAAAAGCACAAAAGTATTTTTTTCCTGATGTATTTGAACAACAACACTGTTTGAAACTTCTCTTTTCATTATTTGCTTCCATGAAACTTTTTGTCCATATTTTCCAAGGACCAGCAATTTTTTTTTAAAAAAGTGAGATATTCAGCATCTGGTGTCCATATAAAGAGGCTTAAAGAGGTGATTATGCTTTTTTTGGGATCTTAGAACTCTCTGACACACTTCTGAGGTTCTTTTTCATAAATGAATACATTTGATAAAAATCTGCTTCCCCCAGCAAATGCGAATGAATTAGGGGTGTGTGTGTTTGTCATGCCTGGCAGAAGTCAGGTGACTGGAAAGCCTCTGGCCAGGTGGTAATGACCTACTCTGGAGTCATGCCTTGGCTTCAGATTCCAACTATGAGGGATAAGGCTTTGGACTTAAGAGTCACATCACCCACCTAAGTCTCAGTTTCTTCAGCTATTGAATGGGAGGAACAATAACAGCACCTTGTAAAAATCATTATGGGGATTAAATGAGTTAAACCAATTTAGCACAGTATCCAGTCCTAGTTGGGGGGACCAAATGACTCAGTGGGCCAAGGACATTCTGGCTTGGGCCAGTTTTCCTAGCTTAAAAATTTACAGTACTCACTCCCTACACTTTCAAAAGTGCAGGGAACTCTGCTCAATATTCTGTAACAACCTAAATGGGAAAAGAATTTGAAAAAGAATAGATACATGTATATGTATAACTGAATCACTTTGCTGTATACCTGAAACTAACACAACATTGTTATTCAACTATACTCCAATAAAAAATAAAAATTTATAAAGAAATACCCAGCACCCAGCCAATAAATAAATCAATAAATAAACTTCTATCAAAAAAGAAGTGGCTCAGTTTAGAGTATACATTTTACTGTCATCCTACACACAGTAAGCCCTCCATAAATGTTAACCATATTATTTTTAAATCTCACTAAATGCAAAAAGAGATAGAAGAGACTGACATTGACAATTCATTTGGCCTTCATCTTTGGCTAGTTCAAGGTACTTCATAGAGAAAAGAAAATGAAGTGCAAATATTCCTCCAGTGACACTATCAATAACTTTTGCCATAAAATGATATGAACTGCTTGCTATAATACTGCCACATATATATTGTTTCGATGTAATAAGTGGGAAAAATTAAGGTTGCTCCTTAAAGCTACCATCACGTTTTGGTCCTGAATATGAGGAAGACAGACTTGAAAAGTTAAGTCATTCTGCCGACTCGCCAAAGCATTCAGTTGTACATTGTTTACCAGCAAGAAGGGGAGAGAGAAATTGCTCCTACTCCTTTTCTCTTCCTTTAAGACCCTTCTTCCACAACCCTTCTCTCTAGCGGGTCCATCAATAACAGCTGTTGATTTTATTACTATCCCTGGTACAAGCTCATTCACCCAGGAGTTCCTTTGATCAGATACCCCAAGGACTCAATTTCTTCACAAGGCTTTGCGCTTGTTACATTGAATGGCCACTAATCTACAGCGGAACAGAAGGTCTGGGACACAGGGAATTATAGGCAGGGGGGTGGGGAGACCATAGGGATTTCAAGTTTAACCTGGTTACCTTACAGGTGAGGAAAATAAGGCTCAGAGTGGTTAAGAGCCTTAACCCAGGTTACATACCCAGGTAGTAGAAAAGCGCCTATTAGAAAAGATTACATTTTCTCCCCTTTCCAGTGCTAACATAGTAACAAGCTACTAAGGTAACTCTCACAATTGTTGACTATATACCAGTGCATAGAACTCTGGCTGAGAGCAGAGCCCTCTAAGGACAAAGGTCCCAAGTAAGAGCCAAGGGACATCTGATCCCAAGAGACAAATACCCAAGTGTATGTCCAAATTGTCCTCTACTTTCTCCAAAAGCTTAGAAAGATAAAAAAGAGTCACATATTAAAAAAAGAAGTGGGGATGAAATAGTAGAGAGAAATTCTCTTTCTTCTCCCCAGGTAATTAGGTGTCCTTTTAGAGAAAATTTGACTATCGTTTCTTTTAGGGATTCAGTTTTTATTAAACGGCCACTCCTTTTCCCACTCTAACCCCTACCTAACTCTCATTAGTGGAACTGTACCAGCGTTGGTGGTGTCCCCAGGGCCAGTAATGGAACTCGGTAAACATTCCTGTCAATGTTATAGGAACACAATGAATATGTTTTGGATGAGCGAATGAATGAATAAACTGATGACAAATGTTATTAGTCAGTTTATTATTTATTCAGTTTAAAAGAGGCTGCCAAATGGAAAGATTAGTGGGCAAAAATGCATGCTGAGGAATGCTTTTCTGTACTTCTTGTGTGTCTTAATTCAGTTGGATTATTAGAGTAACGTAGGGAAATTTAAAGAGATAAAGTGATTTTAAAACAGTAAATGGAGAAGAGGGAGGTAGAAAAAGACAAAAGGGAAGAAGGGATGAGAGGTCACAGCCTGCTCTACCAACGTATTCTAGCGTTTCTTCACCACTTATTCTTCGAAGAGTTAAGAAGGGGCAACTTGGAATGATCACTTTCTTTCTCATCTTTCTATTTTTCTGTTTACCAAATATTCATATCGACTAAGTACTGGACAGCGAAAAACAATATTTATTATCAAAACAAAAGCAAGCAAACAAACAAAGCTGCCATATTAGTACCTGAAACTGTGACCCTTACCAGGGTAACATGAAAACATTTTCTTATTTAACCTGACAGAAATGCATTTAGAAATCATGATATCCCAGATAGGTCCTGAAAACAAATACTTCTTTTATAAAAGCATTCAAAACTGGCCCTTGTATGCAAGATACAATTTTCGATATTAAGGATTCTAGGGTTTCCTTGGTTGGTTAAATGTGGACAAGGATCCCATGAAGGGCCACATATCTTCTATTTCTATGTGGTCTTATGCCGGAGCAGCGCAGAACACTGAATACTTTCAGCAAGGATTTCTCTTCTTACGGGAGAGGAAGAAGGGAATTAATTCATCAGCAGAAAAAGGCAAAGGTCTTCCCTCTAGGCCACTTTCTACCTCTCTTTGCTGCCCGTAATTCTTTATCCAAGTCCTGTGTGTTCTGTTTGGTGGTTTCATTCCAAGAGGAAGACATAGATGAGAACATACAACTTTGCATCCTATCAGGGAGAGCCAAAAAGAATCTTCTAGAAAACCACACTCTCGATGCAAAAGAGAGTGAGACAAAGAATTCCTTTCTCATCTGCTAGTAGATGATAATAACAGGAATGGTGACAGGGAGGGGGACATGAGGACAATACTCACATTAAAACCCCGGGGGCTCTTATCTCGCCTGTAGTTTGTCCCTAAGTGCACAGCTATTTGTATCACAAGCTTTATCCAATCAAACCTTGTGTTACAGAAAAGCAAGTAACATAATTAAAGACACCATTTTTTTCTGGCGTTCAGTTACCACTTGAATTAGAAAACTAAATAAATCAAAGACGATTTTCATTAGTGAGAAAAGAAACAGATTAATTCGCCCTTCGATAAATTGGAACACCAAATAAAGAAGTAACATTTAACAAAGGAAGAAGGTTTTTCAATCTTCACAGCTTTAAAATACAGCCAGGTAGAAAAGTTTAGCTGTTTAGAAAATTTTCTAATATAATAGGTAGAATAGCTAATATTTTTGCTATAATTTAACATTAACAAAAGCTGTTTCACACAAGCATCTTTTGTTCCTCACAGCAACCCTGTGAAGCAGGGAGAAACTCTATTATTATTATTATCCCCATTTTATAGATGACAAAACTGAGGTCTGAAGAATTTATTTGATTGCCCAAAGACATTTGGTTGTTAGGCTGCAAAGTCAGGACCTGAATTTCTTGTTTTTTAACTTCTACATCTCTTGTGCTCCTAATCTCTGTTTCCCATAAATCTTGATGCATCCTCTTAAAAAAGACACGCAGAAAGTATGGAAAAGCATTCACTAGTATGCATTTTTGTCCACCAACAAATAGTTTTGTTTTAGGAAAGTGGAATAAACCTGCTTCTACCAATTAGACACCTTATTCTTCCTTTCTCACTGAGGAAACACACCTTTTGGATGCCTGATCTGTACTGCCCTGTGTAAGTTTCCTGGGATAAACACATATAATGCTGGTGAGAAATTAAAGTACAAAAAGGAAAACTGAAGTGTCATTTTCCCTTCTCTGTCAACTGGTTTCACTGAGAAAGCTTTGGTCTACCTCCTCATTGATTAATTTCTCTACCCCAAGTTTCACAGTAACGCAACCATAGTCTAATTCTAGAATATCTAAGCCAGGGAACAGAGACCTAAGAAGGAGCAAAACGATTCTTCATTTAAAAAGAAGCAACAACAATTTGTAAAGATTTAAATGAAGTTTAAAAATCACCTTACTTGCCTGGAATGTTTCCAAGATTTCCTCATTAGTAAAAAAGAACTGTGATCAACCTATATAACGTAATAGCTTTATAAACATCAGCGTTCTTTTCTGAATTATTCTATTTCATCTCTCAAATCTTTCCAGAATGCTGTAGAAGGGGACCGCATTGCATACTGCCAGGTGCTCCTGGGCCTGCGTACATTATTGCTAAGAAGATCTTGGAAGGAAACATGGCCACATTTTGTTTTCTCTATTAGCAAAGATGATTAAATGAGACAATCTTAGCTTTAATGGGCTCTTTCTGTGGTTAGAGCTTTCCAGTTCCGCCCCACCATTGGCCTCATTTCCATCCATTGAGCAGTTAGTCCTATTCAATTATTCAATCCCAATCAATATTTTGAGATGTACAGAATGTAAATATAAACATTCTGTTTATTTTCCACCAGACTTAATTCCTGTACTCTTACTGGGGGAGAAAGTTACATATTTATAAATAAACTCTCTAGTATTGCGAAGAAAGTGTTCCTTTCCTTTAATTCTGGTTCTCATTTGGTCAGCTACGGTGTTTAGCAAAACAATCCACAGGGTAGACAGAACACCCTTCCAGTCCTTTGAGGCTACCTGATATGCCTCGTCCTCTCTAAGCCTCCTTCAGGGGTCCCCAGGCAGAATCAATGGCTCTCTTCTCTGTGTCCCACAGTGCTTTGCACTAACGGGTCTAACTAGCTTGTATCAAGGTAGGTTGTCCTATGTCTCTATGCTTTCCATTTAGTAATCTTCTTGATGGCCTTTAATCATCTGGGCTCTGTCTAGTACTGTAATCCGGACATTTAAGGTCTCAATAAATATTTTCCCAAGAGACAGCTGATTTGGGCAAAAATTGTCACATTCATGCTGATTGATTTTTTTTTTTTGTAAATGAGTTTCAATGTTTCTCTAAAGAAATCCTGCCACTATTTTAATGGGGCTAATATATTTATTCTTCCACAATGAACTACTCATTAAATGAAACTGTATTTTGACTTATGAGGGAAGGAGTATTGTTATTGCTGAATTCTATCCCCCTCACTCCACCCAGTAGATAAAAAGAAAAGGTTGACGGTATTTTTTAGTATTCACTTTTTACTTAAGAAAGGATTGCACAGTGATGGCAAAACCCTGCCTTCTCCTCACCTTTGTCATCCACGAGAAAGCTTCTAGAACAACTGTTTACAAGTTTTGAATCCTTAAAAGCATATTGATAAATAAATCTACAACCTTAGGTGACACTGAGTGGTCTCAGTGAAATGAATTATTTACCTAAGAGCTTGATTCTCTGCGTCACTGTACTCATGTACTCATCTCTTCTTGAGAAAGGCAACAGGAAGAAAAATTCCCAAGGGGCAGTTCCTGGTGTATTAATGAGTCACCTTTCTAGACTGTATAATCCATCCAAAATCTGATGCTTCTAAAGCGCTGAAGAGAATTTTAACACCAATATTTATCCCCTCAAGTTAAAGTCAAGTTGAATTTTAGGGGAGGAGTAAGAAGAAAATCTCTGAAGTTCCCCCATCTTGCCCAGAGATGTGAGATGTTGTGGAAAGAACGCTTGAGGAGCAAGCGTTCTTCTCCATCATCGGTGACCTTGGGGTTGGCCTTTCATCTCATTGGGCTTCCGTGAATAACGGGATTGGACTAGTGCAGTGGTTCCCAAAGTGTGGATCCCAGACCAGCAGAATCTGCATCAACTGCAAGCTGGCTAGAAATGCAAATTCTCAGGCCCCGCCCTGGACCTACTGAATTGGAGATCTGGTGGGGGGGGATTGGACCTGAGAAATCCGTGTTGTAACAAACCCTCAAAGTGATTCTGGTACCTAAACGTGAGGACCACTGGGCTAGAGGATCACTATTGGATGCACTGAGCCTAATGAATAAAGTCACACAAAACAAAAGTCAAAGTAAGCAAATAAATACACTGCTGCTGACTACTAAGGCTAATTCCCAGACATGACCGTGGCTCTTGAGCTTTTAGAATACTCTTAATTCGATTCTTTTTTCAGTTAGTATAGGTAAACTTTTTTTACTCAGCGGTTTACGCTGCAAGATCTGCAGTAAAAACCTTAAAATTGTGAGAGAACAATATGGTGACTCAGAGAGCTACAGACAGTGGTTCATTCCTTGCTTTGGGTCTGGCTTCTGCCATTCTTTAGCTGGAGGACTGGTGGGCTGCTGGATTAAATGCTTCTCTGCCTCAGTTTCCTCAGTTTTAAAATGGTGATGACTCTGACCTCATATTGGTGTTCAGAAGATTCAGTGGAAGGGTCTATATATATCAGTGGTTTGAAAACTCTTGATTCCCCAGGCTACACTTCAGCCAACCAATTTATAACCTCTGGCATCAGGAGTTTTTAAATCTCCTGGTGAATTCAATATGCTGCCAAAGTTGAGACTTGAGAACCACTGGTAAATTGCTTAGCACAGGACCTGGAATCATTATTTTACCATTACTGAACCATATAAAGGAAGTGTAAGTGAAAGCATCCAGTTGCCTATTGGATGGCTTAGGTGCAGTCCTGGTTCTTCAGCTTATGGGCAAGCACCTGAATTATTTCGTCTTAGCGTTACCACCTGCAAGAACAATTAATAAGAGGGGAAAGAAGATAAAAAATACCTGCCCTGCTTACTTCACATGGTTATTGTAAACACAGACGAGATCATGTAAATCCAAGGCCATTGTAAACTACGCACATGTAAGAAAAGATTATTCTGACATATACCCCGTAAACACTATTTCTAACCTACAGACATCTCAGTGGCCTACGTTACATGTCAAGTCACTAAATGCAAGTGACTTCTAGACCTTCAACTGGTCCTGCCGAAGAGGAATCACCTTTTTTGTTGTTGAGGCCACGCTAATATCCCAAAGCCCAAGGGTAATCACAGAATGAGAGAATCTGGATCCACACTAAAATCACCTGGGGGGTTGACAACTACAGAAGCTTGAGTCTCACCCAAATGCCCTGAGTCAGAATCTCTGAGGCCTGCACAGTGCTATTTTGGGGAAGAGGTCCACTGGTGATTCCAAACTGCAAGCAAGATTGAGGAAGAGAGAAAAAAAGAGGTGACATTAGCAACGGGAAAGTGGCTTAGGGTATGCTGAAAAGCATTTGCGGGCCTCGAATTTTGTGTGACGTAATGCTGAGGAGCTAAATTTTCACAGATCCATCCGTTTATGAAATTTAACTAAAATGAGTGCAATACCGCCAAGCATCTAGGAAAAAACAGTGAACCATGAGTTCTGTCACTGAGGTGCTCAGTATAATTTAAAAGTCTACCTTAACACGGTGCTTTAGAGTAAAAACAGATGTGAAACGCTTAAAATATTAACGTGGGATCATAAACAATAAAATTTATTCTTCATTTTCTTCCTTAAATTCGTAGGCATCATTTGAATGGTTTCACAGCAAATGTGGATGATTTTTCTCACAGATGATAACGGTCAAATGGAATTTAATGTGGGAGAAAAAAAGTAGAATGAGTGGGGGGCAGAGCAGTAAACAGAGATACCAGATGCCAGAGCTGAGAGGAAAAAAAACAGCTCCCTTATAAGGAAAAAGTTCTAGAACTTTCAAACTCCTGGCAGATTCCTGAACATACAGCCCCATATCTCACTTCTCTCTGCTTTTCCCCAGTCCTTCTGTTTAGCAAAATCCTACTTATCCTTAATACTTAGTTCTCCCTGGGGAGGTCAGAGGAGGCTTCTTATGGGACAGAGACCCCACCATCCTTCTAGCACCTCCACTAACCAAATGCTATTGACTTTTTCCTTCTAGTTGCCTGATTTTCCCATGACTATAAGCTTCTTGAGAATAAAACTTGTGTCCCGTTCATCTTTATAAATAATCCCAGCTTCTTAGGACAAGTGCACAAAAGGTGATCTCCAAAGACTCATTAAACTGAACTAAAAAGCTGCCTGTCTGTGTGAAACATGAAGGAATTCCTAAAAAGGCAAGAATAAGATGTCATAAAATTATAGCTTTAATTTTTAAAATAATTTTTAATTATTAAATTAAAAATTTTAAAAGATTTTTTTTGATGCGGACCATTTCTAAAGTCTTTATTGAATTTTGTTACAATATTGCTTCTGTTTTATGTTTTTTTGGATTTTTGGCCATGAGGCATGTGGGATCTTAGCTCCCCGACCAGGGATTGAACCCGCACCCCCTGCATTAGAAGGCGAAGTCTTAACCACTGGACCGCCAGGGAAGTCCCTAAGTTAAATTTTTAATAATTTATTTAGCAAAGAAGCTTCCTGTATATAAACTGCCTTCGGTGATCTTTCGGACTTTCTACTTGAGGTTGAGCAGCAGAGCTGCCCAGGGCCCTTGCCCAGTGGACTTAAATGGTAGGTGCTTTGAGATGCTAATTCTTGATTCTCCAGGGACTGGCATATGTGATCTATACAGGTGGTTCTCAAAGTGAAGCATCCCTGTTACTTGGAAACTGATCATGTCCATTTCAGACCCCCAACTGGAGAAACCCTGAAGGCGGGGCCCAGGAATCTGTCTTATCAAATCTTCCAGGCGATTTTAATGCATGTTCAAGTTTGAGACCCCCTGGTCCAAACGAAAGGATTTAGAAGAGAAATGAAAAAGCAACCTCTTTTCAAAGTCAGTTTCTATCTGGGCCATGGAGTCCCAAACTCAGATGAGCAAGTGTTTCAGAACAGATGAAGACACAGCTACACTTAAAGTTCCCACTTCTGGCCCCTTAGGAGAATGCAAATAACAAACCCGTCTCTTTTCGGCACTCTATCCAGCCAGCTGCCCTCATCCTTCACTATTTTTCCCTGTAGATTGTCTTGTAAATGTGGCCACATCTTAAGTCTTCACTGACTGCTGACCTCGGGAATGTTAGCCCCTTCCCGGCTGAAGAACACCCTTTGGATCACTGACTTGCTATATTATTATTCTATGTTTAATAGGCCTGACCTGTGCAATATTTTTTATCTGGCTATAGTCCTATCTCTAAATTCTCTATTTTGAATGAATACTGATTTTGTGACATGAAGTCTGCTATATAATGAAATGCAAACAATGAAAAGACTAAATCAGTTTACAAAAAATCTATTTGTCAAACAGTGTGGCAATGTTCCCAATTTAGCCCGGGCCGTTCATGCAGCTCTTGATAAGGGAGTTAAAAACGTAGCTGTTCGCCAAATGAAAATAAAAGCATCTGCACCACAGATATATTTTCCTTTCAAAAGTCTTTGTTGTAACTTGTAGCTAATTAAATGCCCTCACATGAGATGCACACACACAGCAAAATCAGAGAATTTTCTTAACAAGGGAGCTTGGGTTAAGAAAGAGAGCAACGCTAGCTTGCTACATACATCCTTATATTACATTTACATTTCTATACAGTTTCATCAGCCTGACAGAAAAAAGCAGAAGGGGAGAGCTTTTTTGTTCAATTTTGGACTAGAGAGATTTCTAAGCCCTGCAAAGGAACGTGCTTAACATTTAAAAAAAAAAAAAGAAGAAGAAGAAAGAAATAGTAACCCTGCCTTAGATTTTTGTAGAAAAATAATGCTTTCCACACACCTTTCTATATACTCAGCTGAGTAACTAAAAAATGATTGAGAACTTAAAGGGTTCAAATTTTTATTTGTAACTATCTTCTTCATTCCTAGAGCTTATTTGCAGGCAGAGGTGTTCCGTATTAAACTTGACATTTATTGGAGTGGTTTTGAACTTACCATGTCACACTTATCAATATGGGATTTAATATAGATTGACATTCTTTAGTTTTTCCACCTTCTGAATGTAACTATTTCATTGGTCAGAATTTAAAGTGTTAATTTTCAGTTGAAAAATATTTGAATCGTATAAAAAATGGATTCTCCAATATAACTGGCACTGAGTTATCACAGTTTCTAGCCTGTGCCTTCTCTCACAATCCTGTCCCCCTATGGGACGGCTTTCCCACATAACAGAATCACATGGAACATGAAAACAGAACATCATCCACACAGACAAGCTGTTCCTAGAGAACTGAATGCTCTTTGGGGTCAGTGTAATATATAATTATTTCTTTATATCTGGTCACCATCTTATGTCACGACACACGTGGATGCCCACAGCCCTGGCCCAACACACCTACACATCTTTTTTCATCTGGAAACTCAGAAAGATCACCTCCTCCCTGGAGGCATCTCTTATTGTGTCATCCTTCTGTGTTTTCATATCTGTTTGTACATAATTGTCTCTCTCCCGTTAAACTGTGAGCTCCTTGAAGGCAGGAACCCTGTCTTAATCATCTCCAAAATGCTTGGAACACAGCTCAGGGCCTGGCAGAGAATAGATGTTCAACAGCTGTCTATGAAATAAATGAATAAACACAAGCATAACAGGGCGCCTGCCCTTTGAGCTTTGAATTGTTACTGTTACGAGAGACAGTAATTTATACAACCCTTTTAGTCATCAAAAAAATACCACGATTTTGCATATGAGTGCTTGGAATAAATTTGTACGTTTGTTAAGACCTATTGGTTCTAACCTTAAATCATCTCTGTGTTCTCAAAGCTTTCTGCCTGAATCTCCTAACTAGTGGTTTAACTGATCTCCCTCCCTCCATTTTTTTACATCTTTCTAATCCAACTCATGCTGTTCCCAAGCATTGCACCCCATGTTATCCATGGCTACAGAACAATACCAAGATTTCTGTAACCTGAAATTCAAGTCTGTTCACAATCTGACCTAAATCCTCTTTCCTAGCATATTTCTCACAATTCTGCTTCTAGAAACCTAGGGATGATAATACCGGATTAACCCGGATATACGGAATGCACTCCTATTTCCAGGAGTTGTTTTTTTTTTCTTTTTTTAAAACTTATTTATTTATTTATTTATTTATTTATTTATGGCTGCATTGGGTCTTCATTGCTGCACGTGGGCTTTCTCCAGTTGCAGCGAGCGAGGGCTACTCTTCGTTGCGGTGCGTGGGCTTCTCATTGCGGTGGCTTCTCTTGTTGTGGAGCACGGGCTCCAGGCACACGTGCTTCAGTAGTTGTGGCCCACGGGCTCAGTAGTTGTGGCACGTGGGCCCAGTAGTTGTAGCGCATGGGCTTAGTTGCTCCGCAGCACGTGGGATCTTCCCAGACCAGGGCACGAACCCGTGTCCCCTGCATTGGCAGGCGGATTCTTAACCACTGCGCCACCAGGGAAGTCCTATTTCCAGGAGTTTTGCCCCAGCTCTTCCCACCACCCCTCTGCAATGTTCTTCATAGATGCACTACGTCTTTCCAAAGTAGGTTAGAGCCTTAGGAAAGGACATGGCCAATTCTCCTTGGGAGAGGGGAGAGAAGGTAGCAGGTTTTCTGAGCTAAGCCTTAAAAGATAGTTGGAGGAGGAAGGATTCAGGGTACGTGTCTCTTTAAAGACAGAAGAGAAGCATAGATAGAATCATAGTTCTTCAACAGACTGGAAGCTCCTTGAGGACACGAGATGCCTGGTTCATCTTAATAGCCCCAATAGTACCTATCAGAGTGCCCTGTATGCAGAAGTTGACCAACAAATATTTCTTTAATGAGCCTTTATCCATTCCTGCACTAACTCCCTCCAAACCTTAATATGATATCTTGCATATTGTAGGTACTCAATAAATATCAGTTAAATGAATGAATGACTTTGTAATCTTTCAGTTCTTTGAAAAATGCAAAAGTGGGGAAATGGACAGAGTGAATAAAACTTCAGTCGCTAGAAAAAATTCTTAAGAAATGTTAATGGTTAGGAACACAAAATATGTGTATTTTGTTTACACACCAAAAATAAACCGTATTTAAAAACTAGTTAAAATGTTGTATTCACATCGCCCTCTGGTGTTCGACTCTCCCAGAAAACAAAACAAAACAAAACCTCAAAATTATAGTTTAGGAAGATTTTTCTCTCAAAAAAAAGGGTTCTACCTTTCGTGGTAAATGCAGCACATAGCGTTGAATGAGAAGGGTAGTATCTTTCAACTTTGCTCCGGTTATGAATTCATAACTCCAGCAAGGTATGGAGCCTCCAGTATATTTACTGAATGGAGTGAATTCCTCCTTTTGCCAAAGTCACAAGCTTACCATGAGAGTCATTAGAGACCAATGGAATAAGGCTGCTAGCTGTACTACAGGGCTTTGCAGGAAAGGCGTGCTTTAAAACCCCACCAACCCCTTTCCTGGTGGCACAGTGGTTAAGAATCCGCCTGCCAATGCAGGGGACACAGGTTCGAGCCCTGGTCCGGGAAGATCCCACATGCCGCGGAGCAACTAAGCCCGTGCGCCACAACTACTGAGCCTGCGCTCTAGAGCCCGCGAGCCACAACTACTGAGCCCGCATGCCACAACTACTGAAGCCTGTGTGCCTATAGCCCGTGCTCCGCAACAAGAGAAGCCACCGCAATGAGAAGCCCGCGCACCACAACGAAGAGTAGCCCCCGCTCTCCGCAACTAGAGAAAGCCCGCGCTCAGACAAAAATTAAATAAATAAATAAAAATAAAAATAAAACCCCACCAAGACATGACTTTCCACCAGTAGCATACAATGAAAGTTTATCCCATTGGCAAATTTTGCCAAGTATGAGAAAAGTTGTTGGGCAGAGAACAAAAGTTCCAACACAGGCACAATCTATTCATCTGCTATTAGTTTTAGGAGAGAGTGCCAAGGTGGCTGAAATAAAACAAAACACCATCCTCAGAGTGACTCTTGGTATCACGAAAAGAACCCTGGAATAAATGTCTCAGAAGTATTACAACCATTTTTTTGGCTATGGCATAGAGTTCAGTAAATCCCTCATATTAAAAATATAAAGTTATTGGTCTTCAGGGTAATTTAAGTTGGAGAGCTGGTTTAAGTTTTCCCAAAAGTAAGAGGATATTTGAAAGAAGTCTTAGACCCAGAAACACAAACTAGAAGCAGATCTTAGCATGACTCCTTTTCACTGTTTGCCTAGGAAGCTGATCGCCACAAAGAGCTTTAACCATCCTTATCACCTGCACTGTCACCGCCATCATCATTACTGTGGGTACCGCCATCGTCTCGTCGTCATCATCAAAGTTGCCAAGTATCACAGGTTTATGACGTGCTAGGACCACGCTCAACAACTGACATCATTTAGCTCATCTGAAGCTCACAATAATCTTCATAATATGCCAATTTTACAGAAACTGAGGCTGCATAACTTCCTGCAACTTCTGTATGAGCTAAGTGGCAAAAACAATTCTAACCCTGCTCACGGGACTCTTAACCTGTGCTATTAACCGTTCTATTTACTACCATTAGGTACCAGCCCTGCCTTTACTTGCAATGGCTCTGAATATGGTGCCAAGTGGAGTGTGGTTCTGTTCATTTATTTGCTGCATCCCTCCTTTTATCTGAGGTGCTGATAGGAAGGCTCGAAAGGGTTAAGTGCTTGAAGGGAACAAAGTTAAAGAGATCAATCTTGGGTGGACGAGGAACCATGAGGGAGTAAGAAATGCACTGTCTGCTAGAGTCTCTTTTACTTTGTGTCTGAACAAATGGCAATACAATAAAGAATACCAAACTTCAGGGCATCCAATCAATTTACTTATTTATACTGTACTCGGCAAGCATTTATCACATTGTTGTTAGCACTGCACTAGGCACTAAACAAAACATTTTCACACCAGAGAAATGCAAGCCCACATCCCTTCCTTAGAAAGTAAACATCAACAGTACTATATTCATAGAGTAACTCCTTGGATGTTTGAATCAAATCTTTGATCTCATCTGAGTCTGGTCCTGAACACTTGGGTATGCACACACACACACACACATACCCCTCTCAACATACTCCTGGAAGCAAACAATGCCCAACAATGCCAGGAATCCATAAGTTTTAGTCGAAGACTTTCAAAATACATGCAACAATTTTTAAAAAACCGAGTTTAAGAAATGTACACACATAGGACGTACAGAGGTTATTCCTACCTCTCACCATCTTTATTCCTGGCAATGCATGCTGTGTTACCTACGAGTAGTCTCTTTTTGGCTACAAATGTGTCCCATCTTCCATCTGTTCTTCTAGCAATGCTGCTGGCCTACTGCCACTGCAGCGACATCAGCCTTCATGATGTCATCTGACTAGGTTTTCTCCGGTACCCGTTTGTTTCACTCTCCAGGTGAGATCAGGCAAGTATAGTTGTCTGTCGTTTTCTGAGCAGGTTTTCATTGGGGTTCCATATTAGCAAAAGTTTCTGCTCTATTTACCAGAGCTTGCAGCCTACTTAGCTAGGGTCAAAAAGAGACTCTAAAGTTCCTCAAGAAATCGTTGGCTGAGCCATCAGAGGACTTGGCACAGGGCCTGAAGTCTCCTTTTATAACCAGATATCGTTTAGAGGTGTGTCTATTAAAGATACACCTCCCTGAATTGTCCCATCTTTTTTTGAATTTTGCTTTCCCTTCTTTCATTTATTTAAGACATATTTATCCAGTACCTGCTCTGTTCCAGACACTGTGTGAGACCCAGGGATCTCTACTCCCCTTGAGTTGAAGGCTGGGTTCCCCTCAACTTTCCCTCTTCAAGGATATCACTGCAAATAGTCGTGCAGGCTGGGTAGCCAATTGGTTAGAAGGTTCCTAAGTTTCCAAGTCAGCTCTGTTCCTTACTAGGGGTTTGTCCTTGGGAAAGTTACTTAACCTCTGTGTAGTTTCCTTACTTATAAAGGACATTTCTATTTCAGTCTTCCCTGTAAGACAGTTACCTGTGTATTAAACTCATTCTGTAAATTATAAAGAAGTATACAAATATAAGGTGGTATTACTATTTAATACAGGGTTTGATATAGGTTTAATGTGGAGTTTATGTTAAAGAAAAATGGAAAACGTTTGTCCAGCACCTACTATGTCTCAAGCACTGTGCTGTGTGCTTCCATATATTATTTTGGTCAACTGCAAAAAAGTTCAGTGAGGTCAAAATAACAACAGCCTTCTTTTATTGTGTGATTACCTAATTTAATATGAATAGTATATATATATGAGCAGATATTATGACGATTCCATTTTACGAAGAAATGAAAAGAAGGAAATGAAGCGCAGACATTAACTTAGCCAAGAAAACCCAGCCAGTGAGTTTCAGAACCAGACTATGACCCCAGGACCTCTGTCTCCAGAGACTATAATTCTTTCTGCTACAAAGCATGCTTATCCTGGATGGGAAAAGAATGTAAGGTAGGCCCAGGCTAGGCTGAATTAACAGAAAAATAATACCAAACCGATAAAATGTTAATCCTTACAGGCAAAATGTTCTAATTGGCAAAATATTAATTTCACCTATACGGTGTTTTATACCCCAAAGAGTTTTGTATCCACGTAACTGCAAATTCAAAAATATCAAAGCCAACTTTTAAAATAATTCTTTGCTTAAAGTTCTTAATTTTCATAACATTCTTTCTTGCCTGATAATAGAACAAGAATTGTATCGTTTGAAAATGTAGATAGATTAATTGTAAAGGTATCACTTGGAACATTATATAATTTATTTACATTCTGTAGCTGACAACTGGCCTATGTAAAGACGCCTGTGGTAAACTTCTGATGAAAGAATAAAAATTCCCAGAGTCCTCACCCTCTACTTTGGAGATCTTTCAGAGTTATCAAATGCTAATAAATAAACAAAAATTGGTCCCTAATTCCAAAAACTGTATACTTATCCAAAAAATGAACAACACACACACACACACACACACCCCATTCTGCTTTGTTTCGTGTCATGCCTGTTTATATATAATTCTGAACATTTTCCTTCAAACAGCCTAATTTAACTTAAAATTTTTTCTTCACCATATTCAAAAGGCCTTAGATTATTAGCAATATTTATCAGTATGACTTCGCAAAGGAAACCTCATCTGAGAACCCATAAAAGGAGCTTAATGGAATTGATACATTTAATAGTCCTAACGTTTCATTTCATTCATTTCTAGCACAAACACATCACCTTAAACTTTCCAAAATCCTTGTTCACACATAATCTCATTTAGTCCTTTTCCCTATTTGTGAGATTCACAATGTTAGTTTTCTAGATTCTGCAATAAATATTCTGAGAGGTTATTTAAATTGTCTTGGAACATACCAACCTGTAAGTGGCAGAGATGAACTCCAAGGTAATGACCCCGATCCCATCAGGGTCCCCCTGTCTGCCTCCGCACCCCCTTCACGCTTCCACCCCACTCTGTGGCAAGACCATGTGATAAAAATAAAAATAACGACAATGAAGTATACCTCTTTGTCCCAGTGCTGAGTCCCCACAAGATCATCCACACAGCTCCGTTCCTTTGCAGGGCGCCCTTATATCATCACAACGATGTGATGCAAGGCTGAATCCCTTTCCCCTCCCCCCACCAACCTCACACCTACCGGCACAGTTTCTCTCTGATTTCTCCAGATATGTCTGATACAGGAATGTAGAAGAACTGGACCTTTGGGTGCAACCATTGCACTTCTTTCTAAACTAGATATTATAATTTTGTCAAACAATTTATAAATGCTTAATACCAAAATATCTATGAGTAGCCTCTCTTTAATTCTGGTTCTACTATGAACAATTTGGGTGAGTTTGGGCAAATTATTCAATCTCTTTAAGCCTCCGTTTACTGACTTCACAGTGAGAAAAATGGATCAATTTAGACTAAGAGTCTAAACCCCCAAATATTATTAGTCTTTGAAAGTATATTTGGTATAATTCAAGAAACACCAGTGCTTGGGAGGCCAAAAAACATGATGAATGAGAAGAGTCCAATAAATGTTTACCTTTACTTTGTGTATAATGTTGCTTAATCCATCAACCCCATTTTGCTTCAGTTTCCTGCAACTGAACTAGAAAGGGGATTGTATAAAGATTAATTCTATGATGTCGGTAACGTGCGCTTTGAATAATAAATACTACTAAGATACAGAGTCGTTACTCTTCAAATAAGAAAAACTTAAATCTGTGCATTGGAAGAGGACTATATTGGGGTACAATTATTGATTTATAAATATGGGTTAGAAACGAAGAAGTTTTTTTGAGGCAGAGGGTAAAGCTGAAATTTATCATAAAGAATGAAGCCTCAATTCCCCTGTAAATGTACATCCTTGATCAAGGCCTGCTCAGAACAGGTTACAAGTATCACTTTTTTTAATCCACATTACCCGGATAGGAAAGAAATGGCCATACTGTGATACCAAAATGCCAAACTACTCTAATTTGACTGGGACCTTATTTTTTTTTTTATCCAGAATTAGCAGAATATGGAAAACATAGAGAATAGTCAAACGTTTTCCCAACTGCAGAAGTAAACATTTTCCCAGTAATTTCAAAGAATTTAAAATGTGGCCTTGCTTCTCTTGCTCTATTTTTTTTTTTTTTTTTTTTTTACTATCAGTACCAAACCAAGAGTCTGAACATTAATAGAACTATTTATATAGGCTGTTTTCCAGCTTAATGCAGATTTTTTCAAATTTCTTCTGCACTGTGCTCTATCTAAACACACAGGATCCTCTAAGTTTTGCTCCAGTGCTTGCTTAGGGTATGCATGTTAAGTTCATGAACTTTTGGCCAATTCACAATTTCCTCTTCCTGATGGGAAATACAAGTTGTCCCTGGATTAATAAAGTGATAGGATTTGGCCAGATGCTGTAGGATCAACCAACTTTTTCAAACTGACTTTAATCAAGTGTTGTTAACATGGGGAGGGGTGATCCCGAGCTTGGCAAGGAGAGCAAACCCACGAGTAAACAAAGTGGGGCTCGCAAACTAGAAATAATCATGAGATGTACCATGCAAGCATCGTCCGCTGGGGCGAGCCCCGCATTCCTGCAGACGAGGGCAGAACCGGACAGTGACACATCCAATTATGCCTACGCTTATGCGGTGGCAATCTTCAGCTGCCTATTTTCAAAATAGGAAGGCACCTGCTTAAATAAAATCTATCATCCAGCCCTTCTAATTCTGAACGGGTCCACAGTCCTTATTCCAATCTGTTCTGTTTCTAGCATTCTACAGAGCAGGGGGGAGCCGGCGACAGACATCCGACCACAGTCTGTTTGCAGGGGACTTGCGCAGCTAAGGTGTCTAAACATTCTTTTGCACTGTTACGCCATCACTTAAGGATCAGTGAACTGGCCTCTGTGGGGAACTGCTGTTCAGCGACTGATGCCACCCCCTGCACCGGGGCAAAGAGATGCCGCTGCCCAATGGCCTCCATTGTTTGTCGTGTCTCTCAGGTTCCCTAAGACCATACCGATGGCACCTGTTAAAGCTGCTTCTGCTAAGCTGTTCTGCATTTGTCTGGCTGGATTTGGACTTCCTGGATCTCTGGCTGAATACAAAGTGATTAGAAAGCCCAGTGTTTGGCAACAAGCACGACGGGGAGGACACTGTGTGTGGGTCTAAAGGAGCAGGATGTGTTTTTCAGAACGTGGGGCGTGGAGCACCCTGCTAGAGCCCTTGCTGGGGGATCACGGTGCTCTCTGTTGCTGTCAGCTGTTTAACAGCAGCTGTTTCATGTAATTCCAAATGATCCGCTTGAATGAAGTTGTCATTCTTGCCTTAATCTTTAATTTAGTAAAACACATAGCTGAGCAACGTTAATTTGAATGTTATTTGAGCTCCCAAAAAAGTTTCCAATGCCTGTATTTTTCCATGTCGACACCAGGTAAAAATCATTACTGAGAAATAGAAATTGTGCAAAGGAGAACCCTGGATAACATCAGTATTTTTCTCTCAAAGTTAGTTAAATGCTGATGTGTAGGGAGTTTGGGATTGACATGTACACACTGCTATATTTAAAATGGATAACCAACAAGGACCTACTGTATAGCACAGGGAGCTCTGCTCAATATTAGGTGACAGCCTAAATGGGAAAGGAATTGGAAAAAGAATAGGCACATGTATATGTATAACTGAATCATTTTGCTGTACCCCTGAAACACAACATTGTTAATCAACGAAATAAAATAAAAACTCAAAAAAAAGTTGATGTGTAAATAGAGGTTTACCAAAACAAACAGACAAAAAGTATAATGAAGTTAATGGAAGAACTTTTTTTCTATTATTAACCTGTCTTCGTCCATTGCTTGATTAAAATTGCACCTTTCTTCTAAGGAGTACTTTCTATGTTAATAAACTCAAATAGCTAGGACAGAAACAACATCTAACGCAGTTCATGTTTTAAACATTAGACAATCGTGAGTGCTCGCATAATACAAAGGTGACCACAGATCAATCAGTGTTTTCCTTTCCTTCCTTCCTCTCTTCCTCCCTTCCTTCCTTCCTCCTTTCTTACCTTCCTAACTCTACTGCTTTTCATCAATCAAGGTTTTCAGAAAAGTCTGTTTACAAGGCAAAGAAGCCTGGCCGGTTCTCAGACAATTCTGCAATTCTCTTGCGGACAATAGAGGGCGCTGATGCTTCTGATCTGGCAGATGTAGCACCTCAGCGAGAACAAAATCGCACCTCTGCTTGTGGCTTGCCTTCCAGCTTACCTACCTCTCCTCTGCAACCACATTCCATTTGCTGTAGACGTTCCCTCTCTCCCAAGAAAGCTGCCTTTATTCTTTCTCTATTAGTCTATGTTCTACTTCCCCTTTTCAAAGCACTGCTTCAAAAAGCTGTTATTCGGTAATAGCTTGTGATCTTTTTTTAATATCTCTCGGCTTTTCTGATTATGAATAGCATTTCTTCTCAAAGCATTTCTTCTTACCTTACTGCGCTCTTCCTAACCCTATTTAAATGCAGTTCATTCAGAGTTGATGCTATTGCTGGTTTCTTGGATTAAAAAAAATGAAAGCTCCAAAGACAATGATCCTTTAGTATATGTCTCAGCAGCCTACTGTCCGGTGACAGAGTGGTTACCAAATGTCACAAATCGATACACTGATGGGCACCAGCCCCCCCCCCCCCCTGCAGAAGAACATACTGGAGATACAGTTCTTTACCAAAGAGAGCTATTTCCTTTTTTTAAAAAAACAAAAACTCAAAGCCATAACAATTAAAACTGTTTCACTTGGATCAAATGAGATGCATCATCTATTTCCCTGATGTGCTTTCAGTAAAGAGGCAAAGCATTCATAGAAGATATACCTTTGGAGAGTGCTCTGTGTTTAGCCATTTTCTCACCATAAAAGCACAAATCACCTAATCAGAAAACACTCTATCATTTTACGCTGAATGGTTCATAAGAACATAAAACTCCATTTAGCACCACTGCTTGCTCTCATCACCTACCCTTTTAAAATGCTTACCCATCTTTCTCATTGCTATTCAAAGAAACAGATTTATTTCTCACCCTGGAGTTGGGAATTTTGGCATGCCAGATTGAAAATGTACCCAATGCTGAGAAGTGGATGGGTTATTCTTAGTCTCCTGACACGCTTAAGAGAAAATGGGGCAGGGTATGTCTCTAAATCAAGCGAAGTTCTTCGGAAACTATGACTTCAGCTAGAGCTAGATTAGCGAGGCCGTTGTCATATTAGAAAAAGAACTGAGATCGCGAACGATAGGAATTTTAGCTCCAGGAAGAGAGAGGAAGGGGCAAAGTCATACAGATTGAGAGCCGAAGTTGCAGAATTATCACCGTATTCATTGTACATCTGATTTTTTTTTTTAAGTTTTGGCTATGGAAATGAAAGGAATTTCTCCACTGTCTTTTTGATGTTTATCATTTATAATGGAAAAGGCGGCAACTGACATTTGCTGGGGGTATTTTGCCTCAGCCCAGCTGTGCAAACCCCTTTCATCGTTTCTCTCCTATTCCTTTCAACCATCCTTTATTCTTTCCCCATTTTTCCCTCCCTACATAAGCATCAAGGCCTGGGAGACACAAGTTACGAGTGTGGCTAAAAGGGTTGCTGCCTCTCCCTTTAGAAAGCCAGGGGGAAAGTTATCCCTGGATAGCCACAGCCTAGCCCGTATCTTCTTTCCTCAAGGTTTCTGAAATAAAAATCAGAATGGTCTTTGTTAATCTTGTGTTTTAGACTATTTATCATACGAAGAAGACGACTGGGTTGATGATATTTTTTTTCTCTTTGGAAGAAGCTGTTTCCATGCTGTGGCGGAGCTCTTTGGCAGCCAACGGAGCCTCTGATTAGAAGGCTACTTCATAAATTACAAACCACCAGAGTGAGAGTCATTATGTAGAATGGGCTCTGCCATCTGGTCGACCACTCTCTACATGAGAAAGGCCATCATCTTTGCTCCGTGGCTTGGTTACTTCAAGGAGCCCTCAGCCACAGCAAAAGACAAGAGATCTATCTTCATTCCAAACTCACTTGGCCTTTTAACCCTAGAATATCCAGGCACCTGGAAAGGCTATAATTCCCATTGAACAGATGGGGAAATTGAGAAATAAGAGTGAAGTGTTTATTTGTAAGTAGCCTTTACAAATCAAGGACAAAGAAAAAGAAGGCAGGATTTGCTCTTTGTTTCAACAGCAAGGGAGCAAAGAGTCCTCTTTTTTTCCTGCTCTCTCTCCATATAAGAAATTTCACATCTATTTCATTTCCATTTTCGGAAAGGTTCTATCAATGGAAGTTACAGTGTATGTGACAGGACAGAACAGATTTCTTATTGAACAGGTAGGCACTCTGCAACAATTCATCCCAGCTGCCTCTAGGGGAAAAAAAATAGAAGTTTTTAGTGAAGTTGATAAAATGCCAGCCAGGAACTACTTCTTTACTTTTATGTATGTTTCTTTCCTGAAGCAAACAGGAGAAACACACCTCTCTTTACCTCTGGCAAGCAGTTCAGAATACACTGCCAGAGGTCCTATTCTCTTCAGCAAGAACTGAAGCATTCAGTTCTTCATTTAGTTTGGGCATTCAAACTAAAACCAGCCAAATCAAAAAAGCGTTTAGCCCAGCATGGATTCAGTATGATGGAAATGACTAATTCAGTCTTTCACCTTTCTTCCTTTACCTATAGCTTTCCTGTATTATAGTATTTTAGAAGCAGTATAGCATCGTGATCAAGAGCACGAATTCTGGAACCAGTGTCTGGGTCCCACCTATGCTTCTTATTAGCTGTCTGGCCTTTGGCAAGTTATTTAAGGTTGCTGTGCTTCAGTTTCTCCCCCCTGTAAAATGGGTTTATAACAGTAATGACCTTCACTGGGTTGTTGGAAGAATTACGAGTGAAATTGCTACGATGCTTAGAACGAAACTGTTTCAATGAGAATATTTTGTGTTCTTTTCACTCCATTGTGTTTTTATCTAAAGATTGAAAAGAAAAGAAAGGCAAGATCAGGAGCTAGAGGTAAGTTTATACCAGGATGATGTCTCACTTTTATTACTGGAAATTATGTATAATATTTGTTTTTGGTCTCAAAACCTATGGGCATTACTTTTTTTTCTTTTTTAAGTAACCTGGAAAAATTTATTTTATTTTTTTAATCTTTATGGGGGTATAGTTGCTGTACAATGTTGTGTTAGTTTCTACTGTACAGCAAAGTGAATCAGCTATACCTACAGGCATTACTAATTAGCATGGGCGAATAACTGAAGGCAAAGGGACACACACACACACACACACACACACACACACACACCACAGTATCATTAGAAGTTCCTATGCATAAGCATGTTTCTTGTATGAAGAGTTTAAAACTGTACACTAATGCTTATAGATATACTACTTTGCAAAGATGTTTTCAATTAATGTGCAGATGTTTGCCTGGTCTGTAATATCAGACTTTTCTTATGATCAAAGGAGACTGGTATTTATGAGATATGGCAAAAGAAAGCCATCAAAGGATATTTTAAAAGTCTATATTAACTATTATCGTTGCCTTCCTTCAAAAAAAAAAAAAAACAGTAAAAGAAAATATCACTAAAGGAATTCAACAAACTAATACTACTGCTTACAGGTTTCCTTTTATCTTAAGTCGAAGTTCTATTTAAAAAAATTAATCTCAGATGGACATTGGGTCTTCTACATATTTTATGATAGTTGTGCAAACACATTAAAGTATATATAATATTCTTATATTCATGTACTGGAGTCCTTTAACAAAGGCTGTAGGTATAGTCTAAATAACCTGAAAGCATACATAATTTGTTAGCTAAAAAACAGAGGCTGGGCTTCCCTGGGGGCATAGTGGTTGAGAATCTGCCTGCTAATGCAGGGGACACGGGTTCGAGCCCTGGTCTGGGAAGATCCCACATGCCGCGGAGCAACTAGGCCCGTGAGCCACAACTACTGAGCCTGCGCGTCTGGAGCCTGTGCTCCACAACAAGAGAGGCCGCGATAGTGAGAGGCCCGCGCACCGCGATAAAGAGTGGCCCCTGCTTGCTGCAACTAGAGAGAAAGCCCTCGCACAGAAACAAAGATCCAACACAGCCAAAAATAAATAAATAAATAAATTAAAAAAAAAAAAAAAAAACAGAGGCTGTTTGGAGATGTTCAAGATTATGCATTATGACTTCATGTCAGTATGTAAGAAACAGGGCTGCAAATCTCACAGGAAGGTGAGGGTGGGAGTGAGGGTGGGGAGTGGTAGGAAAGAAGGCTAGGTGTGCACGCACTGTCTCCATTTTCTTTAGAGCAGGAATAAAATCAGTCACCAGGGATCCCGTACGCAACATAAAGCTGGGTTCCCTGGGCCTGCACCGCTCAGCCACGACCCTCCTCGGTGTTACCAACTCTGCGTGGCATTTGGGTATCCTACCATTGCCGCTCGTGGGGCTTTAGTCAGAAACCGTGCTGATTTTACTGCCACTTTTTTCTTCCCAAACAGTAAGAGCTTTCAAAAGTAACTTAATGGGAAGCAGCTAGACATTTTAAAAGAGAAGAAAAAAAAAAATCCTTCTTCCCAAATCTTCTGAAACACAAGACCAAGAATGAACGTGACCTTCAACAGAGATGTCCCACCCTAGAGGGGCACGTTCATATACACACCACCTGCACTCCCCGCCCCCCAAAAAAGAAGAAAAGAATGAATGTGACCTTGACACAACAGAGTCACTTCCCCAAGGGGTCTAGGCTCTAGGGAATCCCAAGCCTTCCCTCCAGGGCACACATCCACATTCACACACACAGTCCTACCTTGGGATTTACCTTTTTTGAAATATTCACAGAAATAGCTCACACTTTACCCCAGAGTCTAGTATCTGAAAGTACTCCCTGGAATACTGAAATTGTGTTTTCCCTTCTCTATCCCCTTGCAGATGGGACAGTCAACTTTTCTTGTTCAAGATCCTTTTGAGGGCATCTTTCCTCCTGCTCCCTGAGTTCAAGTTTACCAACAACTCTTAAAAAAATCCTCCCCTGAACTCTACATAGGGACAATGAATTAGGCCTAATTTATCGGTATGATTATTCAGAGATAATCTTCCAGCCTCTGGGCTGTATCTGGATACTTGAGTCCTTAACTGAGAATTTTATCCTTTAGTATCTAAGGCAGCAGACCTAGGAAAAAGAGAACTCACGTGTAGCCATTTTCTGCCACATTTTCATCAAGTTGGGTAAAAGATTTGGTGGGAAACTTTGAAAGTAATGGCTCACATGAACTTTCTCCATGATTTGTGGATTTCATTCTCCAACGTTCCTTTCCTATTTCGACTCCATTATAATGGGTAATTGAGAACTGACTACACAGATGGGGAATGCATCCATCCATTCATTCAACAAATATTTCAAGACAATGACAGGGACATCAAATTTGCTAACATGTAACAAGGCCTCCTTAAAAGAGGCAGATTATGAGGGAATATGGAAGATGGACAGTATATCTTTTTTTGTTTATATATTTCTGGTATTCCCTTGCACATGTTTACAAAGAACCAAAAAGAAAGGGGGCTGCATTAAGAATACTTTTATGGGTTCCAAAGCAATTCATGTCTTTTATCTCTTGTACTGTTTTTTTAACATGGTAGGATATTTTAAAATAAAATAACTTTACTTTTTTGAAAGCAGTAAACTGGTGAATTTTTGATGTTTTGTGACTTCCTAAATGATGGTTTTATATTAAAATCTCACAGTGGTAGCAAATTCCATGACTTGTCTTCAAAAGAGAAATTAATTGGGGAATTTCAAGTTTGTCTTCATTCTACCTAGACCATAACCCTAGATCTTAGAGCCCCCAGAGCTCAGGTGCTACATCTTATGTTAGGAAAAGGGAGCATTTGGTTAAATAAATGACTAAGTGAATTGCCAGAGTGACTACATCATGCATGTTTTATACAGAATTTCTTATCTTGAATTATTGGTTCTATATATATTGGGTTGGCCAAAAAGTTCATTTGGGTTTTTTTCTGTAAGACCTTACAGAATAATATATATATATATACCTTTATTATATAGAACTGCATATTACACTATTGTTGGTGAAAATCAAATTCATTTGTAGCCATATTTACTTATATTTGCCTCACATGGTCCCCACATATCAGGGAAGAATGACCTTGAACTCAGCCTCTGCAGTCAGTCCTCCCACACCCAGTCTCCAAGTCAGTGGGTCCTCTGTGGCTCTATCAGAGCACACCCTCGGTACATGTTGTTAGAACCAACTCTTCTCTTTAATGTAAAATGATCAATGGCCTGAGACAGCAAGAAGCAGTATGCAATTTTATGCTAAGGATTTACTTTGCAAAACATCATGTGAAAGACAAATATCCTATGATATTGCTTACATGTGGAATCTAAAAAAATGGTACAAATGAACGTATTTACAAAACAGAAATAGAGTCATAGATGTAGAAAACAAACTTATGGTTACCAGGGGGGAAAGTGGGGCAGGGGGCAGCGGTGAGGGATAAATTTGGAGACTGGGATTGACATATACACACTATTACATATAAAATAGATTACTAATAAGAACCTACTTATTAGTACAGGGAATTCTACTCAATGCTCTGTAATGACCTATGTGGGAAAAGAATCTAAAAGAAGAGGGGATATAGGTATATGTATAACTGATTCACTTTGCTGTACAGCAGAAACTGACACAACGTTGTAAATCAGCTATACTCCAATAAAATTTAAAAAAAAAAAAAAAACTTTGACCTGAAGAGCAATAAATACCATGCTAAAATTTGTGGGGTACAGCTAAAAAAAATGTTACATGGTAAAAAGCTTTTGGACTTCTGTGCCAAGGACTATTTGCATCTGTTAACTTCAAGGATTCTAGTTAAGTAATGAGTACTTTCCCCCTGGATAATGGAGTCCTATAAGTAGCAATCTAGAGAGGCTTCCTGATCCTGGGCCACTGCAGGTTACAGGGAACTAAGCAGACTACCTTGCCCCAGAAACCTGAAGGGGTTCGGATCCCTGAGTAAGACGCCTTCCCAACTCTCATATACCCCAGGTAACTCTAGCTTCATGCTGCCAGGTCTTAAGGAAGCCTGTGTGCTTTAATTTTCTCACCTGAACAAAGTAGAGAGCATCTGCTCTAACTTACAGGCATGTGTGGGAATAGATGTCATAAAATGGCATTCAATACAATCCATTCTCCCCCAACCCCATCAGAATTGAACTACTAAGAAAAAGTGAGGTATAAATAAG
This sequence comes from Balaenoptera acutorostrata, assembly GCF_949987535.1. NCBI lineage: Eukaryota > Metazoa > Chordata > Mammalia > Artiodactyla > Balaenopteridae > Balaenoptera > Balaenoptera acutorostrata. Next base: position 162,358,772 of record NC_080064.1, read on the forward strand.
GTTTTTCTCTCTTTTCCTCTGTATTCTAGGATATCAGAATGGTATGTTACAGTAGATGGGTTCAAAGATCTCTGGAGATAAGTCCCTTCTTGGTCCTGGAATAAGAGAATGATTTGGAGTCAGGGACTTGAGATTATTTTAACCAACAAAACATCCCCCCTCATGTCTCTGCATATCACCACAACTTGGACACAACAAGAGCCTCAACAAGAGGAATTTGTACTTATCAGAATCAAGAAAATCAGATTGTTCCTCTTTGACAGATAGAGCTCTCAGAATGGGTCTTGATAAATCCTTTCCCCTGCCCCCCCACCCCTGGGAATTGAGAGATAGCTTCTTTTGGATATTTCAAAGAGGACAAGGCAACAAAGGGGAGTATGGGTAAGATTTCCAAAGGCAGACAACCTGCAAATATCTACAGAAGCCAGTATTTATTTCGAGAAATTCAAGAGTGAAATAATCACAACTGAAATAACAAAGTTAAAAAAGAATACTCATTGTAGTCTACCATCACTTTAAATGTATACAATTTTCTATATCAAAAAATGGTTATAATTTTTAATTTTGAAAACCAACTTGGGGGGCAAGAGGAAGAGATGTATTAGGGCAGAGATTGAAAGATGCTATCACAAACCTATATCTACTAACTGGTGGGTTTCTAGGGTATCCACCCCTACATCCCCAAGAACAGAGAGAAGCAGGTACCCAAGAGCCCTCCCCCTCCTCATAAAGGCATTTCTACAGCTTCCTGAACTCCCATCTAAAGGTTGTCATTGCAACTTCGTGCCATGCTTGGCTCCAAACAATTCACTAATTCAAACTGTAAATCTTTATTATAAAGATTTCCTCCTCCTAAGCAGTAATTCTCTCTGCTCTGGTGGGGAGAGGAATGATTTGTTTTTTCGTTACTGGTTATTTCTAAGATATCTACTCTAGATTAGTCCTGCTTGAGTGACATCCTAAATGCCTCCATTCCCCAGCAGTACTTTACTTCTGATGGGAGACTGACAACCGCTACTTAGAATGTCTTTCATGGTACACAATGAAGTGTAAAACTGCTGTGAAAAAGCCCATGTTTCAAAACAAACCATCTCTATAATAAGCACTTAAAACACTTTTCATTAATATATTTCTTTGTGGGTAAAACAAAAGCTTAATGCTGCAACGTGGCCTTTGACAATTTTAAAAAAAAAATAAACATTATTTCAATTTTTAGCTGGCTCAAAATAATGGAAATGCAAGTGAGGCTTGTTTGAGATGTTACCCACATACATCCTCTTAATGCTGGGGCAAATTGTGTTGTTTTCAACCAAAACATTGAAAGTTCAATAGAAATCCAAAGGTGCAAGCCTGAATTGGTAAATACAGAATCTAACAACCTCTGTATCTCAGGTATTAGCAAATACCTTTGGTGGAGAGAGATACAGTCCTGTCTAATCTTTATCCGAATTTGCAATTAAGACTTCAGAGCGGCAGATATCTGTACACAGTTCTGCTCTCTTAATTTTATTTGGCTGGATCCAAATCAAATCGGGCTTCAAACAGATCGAAAAGTAAATGTCTAATGTCTAATTGAACTAATAGACAGCACTCTTTAATACAGCTAATGTTTAGTGCCAGCTTAAGGCTGCCAGGAGCTGGAGGGGTAGGAGAAATGAACAAACAAACAGCATTTAAAAAAAGAAAGACAGACAGAAAATCCTCCTTGGAAAACTTGTCAGGAAATGATTACTTAATTCCTTAATATAAATATAAAAGCCAGCCAATTCACACTGATGCTTGGCTGCGTTCCCCCCCTCTTTCCATCTCTGTGTGCTCTGAATTAGGTCTCCACTCACTCCCATTCACTGTCACCTCCCATAGAATATCGTAAGAGCCTCAAAATGATGCACTTATGAGTTTTCTTTTTCAATCTCTCGCGAGCTTCTCTCAGTTTATCGCAAATGAACAATCATGTTGGAAGGGGCCCCGTCTGTTTAATGTCATTAGCGATTGTTTCATTAAACAAACAGCCGCTCCACCGTTCGGCTGCAGTTAATCTTAAATCTAAATGTGGCAGCACTCAGGACGGGTTTGTTCTCACCAATGCAGGTCTCTTAATCTACTTCAAGTCAAGGCGCTTATCTCTGCTCAGTTCAGGGATTTCTTTGTCCAAATACTAAACCAAACCCAGTGAACATTGGGAGTCCAGAATTTTTTTTTTTTTACCCTCTGGGCAATTTTTTTTAAAGCGACTCAAAGTCTACAGTATATTTATTTATTGACTGTACTATTTTACAAATATTTTCCCAATACTGACAAAGTCAAATACTTTTGCAGGTTGGCGCCTAAGAGCCAGCCTAATCAGTGACTTTGGGAATACTGATAAAAGGCTAAACTGAGAACAAAAACACATTTACCGACCTGGGAATGATGGGTACTTGGAAAGTCAAAGACTTCAAGTGGTTATATACTCGTGGAAGGGTCTGATTATCTCCAAACATTAGGCTAATTTATTATTATTATCTTAACAATATTATTATTTAGTATATAGTTTGTCACAGGCGTGGTCCCAGGATTCACTGGATGTTCATTTTTTTCATTGACTCAGCCAAATAACCCTTAAGGAGGAATTATTATCCCCATTTTCAGATAACAATATTTTTATTTAGTGTATATTTTCTTACAGGCGTGGTCCCAAGACTCATGGGATATTAATTTTTTCCATTGACTCAGCCAAATAACTCCTAAGAAGGTATTATTATCCGCATTTTCAGAAAAAGTAACTAAGGCTTTGAGAGGTGAAGATATTTGCCAAAAATCACACTGTCGGTACCAGCAGACCCATTATTTAAAACACAGGCACACTGGCTTTAAAGACTATGTTCCCAGCCATAAGGCCCCACTAAAACTGGTCATCACATCAATTTGAAAATTCATGTCTATAATGATCATATATTCTGGAGTTCCTGGGAGGGTTCTAACTTACAAACTTTTGTACCTCTGCCCAACAATGTGCCCGAGATTTTTAGTGGAAATATTACCATGGTTCTAGGCTAGAGTTTCCAGGAGTAGAAAGCTACCTGTGGGTGCTTCAGGCCCAGAGAGTGAAGGTCACTTTCAAGTTATAACAAATTACCACCCAATTTCCTTACCAGAGCTTACTTAACAGAGGGGCTCATGACCAAGTTGACTTAATCTTCATAGGTGGAAACTTTCAGGTCCCAGTTACAGCCCTGTTCACCACACCAACCCCACCCGCCCCTCGTGTCTCCTCCACTCACTACTCGGCCATCCACCCACTCAGGCATTTAAACCCTCCCTGCTTTCTGTTGACTGCTTGTACGATTTTTAAAACCCTTTGGTTGTTTTAAAATTTTTCTCCAATCCCATAATAAGATGAAAAGATACTGAAAGGCAGAAATCAAAGTATGAAGCTCTTTACATGGTATCGAACAGTCATTCTCGCAGCCAATCAGCCAGAAAATGTTTACTGAGTACCTTTTATGCTCCGAGCACCAGGCTATACATGCCAGTATCCCAATATTTGCTGCCTAATACACCTCCTATACTAATATAAGCATTTTCCCTTGCGGTAATAATTTGTCAAAGAGAATTTGAAGGTCATCCTCATTCACATCGCTCTGCCCTGGCCTTTGGGAATTCCCTTCAGGTCCTCAGAGAGGACAAGCACTTTTGCATCTACACGTTCACACCTACAGTTCCCCCAGCCTAGTATGTTATCACCCCTCTCCTCACTTGGCTCATTCCTGCTCGATCATCAGATCTTAGGTCAGAAGGCACTTCTTCAGGGCTACGTCCCCATTCAGTGCATCCCTGAATGGGCCAAGTATCCACGGTTTCCATAGCATCCAGGGTTTTCCCATATCATAGCACTTAGAGCCTATGCACATCCCCCACAGGACTGTAAGCACCGCGAGAGATGGGGCTGGTCTGCCTTGTTCACTGCTGCCTCCCCAGCATGAAGGATCATGCCTGGTATGGAGGTGATGCTCAAAAATTTTTGCCTGCCTGGATGGATGGATGGATAGATGGATGGATGGGTGGGTGGATGGATGGATGGATGGATGGATGGATGGATGGATGGATGGATGGATGGGTGGGTGGGTGGATGGATGGATGGATGGATGGATGGATGGATGGATGGATAGATGGATGGATGGATGGGTGGGTAGATGGATGGTTGGGTGGATGGATGGGTGGATGGATAGATGGATGGATGGGTGGATGGATGGATGGATGGATAGATGGATGGATGGATGGATGGATGGGTGGATGGGTGGGTGGATGGATGGATGGATGGATGGATGGATGGATGGATGGGTGGGTGGATGGATGGATGGATGGATGGATGGGTGGGTGGGTGGGTGGGTGGATGGATGGGTGGGTGGGTGGATGGGTGGATGGGTGGATGGGTGGATGGGTGGGTGGATGGGTGGATGGGTGGATGGATGGGTGGATGGATGGAAGGGTGTCTATTTTAGAATAAATTATTTTATTCTCATAACCAATCAAAAATATCTCAAATCTTTTCAAAATTAAATATATATCCTCTGAAGAATGGCAGTTAATTGAAATCCATTGGCTTTTGTTGTTTTAAAATTAGAATTAAGAGCAAATAAAGGACATTCTGAATGAAGTTTCAAACTTCCCCAAGAGGGTAAGGTAAGGACAGACTTCAGCAGAGGGATACAGGGATCAGAAGACAGAGGACATGAACACTCCTTGTGTTTTGCAATTTCAACCAAGGAAATTGATATTTTATAAAGATATGTCAATTCATTTGACAAATCATCATTTGGTCTCAGCTGATAGGACAAGTACACCAGTAGGCATTGTGAGGTGATCAAAGATGATAAAACATTCTAATTCTACAAATGTATGAGCAGACAATATTGCTGATCATTAGAGAAATGCAAATCAAAACTACAATGAGGTATCACCTCACACTAGTCAGAATGGCCATCATTAAAAATTCTACAAATAATAAATGCTGGAGAGGGTATGAAGAAAAAGGAAACCTCCTACACTGTTGGTGGGAATGTAAACTGGTGCAGCCACTAAGGAGAACAGTATGGAGAGTCCTTAAAAGTCTAAAAATAGAATTACCATATGATCCTGCAATCCCAACGCTGGGCATATACCTGGAGAAAACTCTAATTTGAAAAGATACATGTGCCCCAGCGCTCACAGCAGCGTTATTTACAATAGCCAAGATGTGGAAGCAACCTAAATGTCCATCAAAAGATAAATGGATAAAGAAGATGTGGTACATATATACAATGGAATACTACTCAGCCATAAAAAAGAATGAAATAATGCCCTTTGCAGCAACATGAATGGACCTAGAGATTATCATACTAAATGAAGTAAGCCAGACAAAGACAAATATCATATGATATTGCTAATATGTGGAATCTAAAAAAGCGATACAAATGAACTTATTTACAAAACAGAAATAGACTCCCAGACATAGAAAACAAACTTCTGCTTACGGTTACCAAAGGGGAAAGGAGGAGAGGGATAAATTGGGAATTTGGGATTAACGGATACACACTACAATATATAAAATAGGTAAACAACAAGGACCTACTGTAGAGCACAGAACTATACTCAATATCTTGTAATAACCTTTAATGGAAAACAATCTGAAAAAGATTCCATATATATATATATGAATCAGTTTGCTGTACACTTGAAACTAACACAACATTGTAAATTAACTATATTTCAATTTAAAAACAAATGTTTGAGCAGAGTGAGAGAGAAAAAGGCACAGGCAGGAAAGACACATAGAATTTCCCTTGAAGGGCTACAAGGATGTTACTTGTTCAGTCTCTTTTGTTCACAGCCTAGCAGCTCCAACCCATTGTTTCCCCTTCCAAAACCCACTTGATCCTCCTACTAGGAAGAGACCATAAGGTCCAAAAGAGGGAAAAAAATAAGATTTGTAAAGTAAGTTCCACCACTTCATACACTTTCTTGTCTATCAATACCTGACATTCCCCTTTTGCCAAGTCTGTATCTTTCAGGATCAGCTCTGAGTAAATTGATTATTAATTTATTCAGTTCATGCAAAGAGTACACTGGTCTTCAGAATCAAACAATATTTTAAATTGGCAAACTTCACTAATGAAAACCAGGAAATAAATTAAAATCTTACGAATAATCTTGATTCCTGACTTAAATGTTCATTGAGTGAATGAATGATCTATGATTTCATATTCATTGCAAATGTCTACAAATCTTTAAAGCAGGATGGCTACAAATAACCAAATGCACTGACTTGGATTCATTGCATTCTCCCTGCCTCGGCCACTGCCTACTATCTAAAGGGAACAACACTTAAAAACAAGAACAGTAACAATAAAATATTTTGCAAAGAAGCAAAATTAATCCTTTACCTGTATTTTCAAGCCCTGAAAAGCCCAGGCTTTCTGTAGTAGGCTTAAGTATGACCACCATTTGAAATACTTTAATACTTGTCAAGTAAAGGAAGAAAAGCAACTGCACTCATTTACAAATCCTTTCTTTGAACTAGCCTGCAAGCTGGTTCATGACTTGAGGTTTACAACTTGGAGCTGTACAGCTCTTCAACGCATTGCCCAGTTTTCAGGGAATCAGTTTTGTGGCTTACAGCCCAAGGGTGTATATCCATTTCTCCAGCTGTCTGACTCTCAAGTACTAGATAATGACCCTTTGTAGTGGCTGTTAAGGAAACAATAATAATACCAGCATTCTGCCAAGTGCCATAGACCCATTGCTTTATTAATTCCCACAGTAACACTAGATCTAGGATGGGTTGTTATTCAACTCCCCTTTTTCCTATAGATAAGGAAAATGAAGCTTGGAGGGCTATGTAATTGCCCAAGGCCATGAGTGAGCAAGAACTAGTGCCCTGTAGGAACTAATCAGGTCAGGGAGGACTTTTTCTACAACAATTCTTAGGCCTACAAACTTGACATAATTCTTGAGCTCAAGACACTTTCCCAAAAGTAAATACTGAATGACAACATATAGTATAGAAGTACCTTATACAAATAGATCCTTGGATTATTATTCAAGTGAAATTCCCAAGACGGTAAATTTTTGACAGCATATGCGGTAGGCATTTAATAAATGCTTTTTGATTAAACTCACAAGTTACCTAAGAGCATCAACTTTTACAGTAAATTTTTTCTGATCCATTTTCATTTATAGTCTACAAAAAGCAATTAAAAATACATTAGTGGAGGCAAGAAGGGGGAACAATTATATTGGGGACCATTTTCACGGGGACATGGCATTCATGTGAGAAAATCAGTTAGCTCATTTTCCTCATATCTTCATTTTGGTTTCTTTCCTAAATACATTGAATACACTTTCATATAATACGTCATAAAAAAATTGGCTAGAGTATGAATACTTTCAGGCCCTAACATGTTCTCGCTGGTCATGGGGCCTCTTCAGGAAGTACTACAATTTTCAATAAATCACTAAGAAAAACAGGATCTTTATTACTTGAAAAAAAAAATCCTTTGCTCTTAATTGCGATGCATATGCTTATTTTGAGTACTTTCTTTTTACAAATCACATGTTAGTCCAGATTACTGATCAGTAAGGTATAGTGGATAAACAGTAAGGGAGAGTGAGGGCAAAAAAAAAAGAAAAAGAAAAAAAAAAAGAGGTAGGAAAATGAGAGAGGAACCTGAAAAAAAAATCATCAAAGAGAAGAGTGGTTACAAAATTATTGTATGCCTAGCATTTTTGGCTGCTTAAAATCAATTATTTCTTCCATGGGTATTGTAAGGCTGAGTTCAATTCTATGTTTTGATTTGTGCTTCTGCTTAAATTCGCTCCAACATTAAGTTGGCAAAGTTTTCACCATGCATGGATAGTAGCACACCCATGAGATGAACAAAGTTTTTGGATCCCAACAAACGTAGAGGTGGATTCATCTCAAATAATTACCATCTCTGAGTATAGGGCTCAAGGTATCCTTAGTTTTGTCATCTATAAAATACGAAGAATAATGCCTTATATAGGTTTGTGATTATTAACTATAATAAATGTAAAAACTAGCACATAGTAGCTATTCAATGCATTACAGTCTTGTAGAAAGGACAGATCTGTAAAAAAATTAAATTCAAAACATTGAAATAAATGCCAGGATGGTTAAAAGTAATGTCTTCTAAGCCATGGTACTTCTACAGGTATCAGAATCCCCTGAGGCTCTTACGAATCATGTAAATTTCTGGGTCCCATGTCAGACCTGCAGGGCGGAGTCTCTAGGGTTTAGATTCTGGAATGTGTAAATTTGCATTTTCAAAACACACTCACTCATTAATTCCTATGTTCACACATGTTTGAGAATTTCTACTAGGTAGAAAGAGGAAATATATTGGTAAGGGTCCAAAAGGACTCAGATGACACACCCAACCTGGATGATTCCAGAAGGCTTTACTGGCAGAGGGACCAAATGTAAGGGAACTAATGACAGTAAGTAGGGGAACCACAAGAGATCACGCAGAAACCCAGGGCGAGGAGCAGTGGAGCTGTTTCCACCCCAAGGATGGATGCAGACCCGGGAAGAGGGAGAGTTGTACGGAGGAATATTCCTTTAACAGAAGCAGTGACCTTAGTTGAGGAAGGCAGCCAGAACAAGGCTGGCGGGGAGTGGTCTTTCGGAGAATAAATACTTGTTCTCGCTTCTCTTCCTCCCTCCAATCTCCTGTGGAGCCTCTGCAATGACCAGAACCTACTGGAAGCCAGAGAGCCCAGGAGCCCTGTTGATATGGTCTCTAGAGGTCACCTCTTGGAGCAGAAACCAGTGGAAAAGTCGGAGGCTGACCTGGAGTGGAAGATGGATGACAGCAGGGACGGGAAGACTTGACAAATGAAACAGAGCTTGAGTTTGAGGATGACTAAAGGTTAACAGGAATAATGATGATTGTAATAGCCATATCAATGGAGTTTTCACTGTGCATTACTTTTCGAAGGACTTTACATGTATTCAGTGGTTTCAGCCACACTACAGCCTTGTAAGTCAGGCCCTGTTAACATCTCCATCACAGATCAGGATGCTGAGACACGGAAAGGTTAACTTGCCAGCCTAAGATTATAGCTAGTTAACAGGAAGCAGAGTTTAAGGTCGGCCAGCTGCCCCCTGGGACTGAGCTGGGAGCGCTACAGCTCTACTATTTCAAAAGGTGTCTCTGAGGCAGACTATTATCTATAGAATGGATAAACAACAAGGTCCTGCTGTATAGCACAGGGAACTATATTCAGTGTCCTATGACAAATCATAATGGAAAAGAATATATATATATATATATATTTATTTATTTATAACTGAGTCACTTTGCTGTACAGAAGAAATTAACACAACATTGTGAATCAACTGTACTTTAATCAATTTTTAAAAAATAATTAGAAAAAACAAGATGTCTCCGAGGGAAAGTGGGATCCAAGCTATGGGAAGAACAAATGAATAAGAGAGATGAAAGTGCCCGGTCCGGCGTGTAAGGAAACCACAAAGAGGGTGGCGTGGCCATACACTACGGGATCTCGAGAGGGAGGAGAAAGCCTTGAACATCGTCCCTTGACGTTTCTTTTTTTCATCCTGGCAGTGGGGAGCTCCACGAGCCTACAAAGCTTTTGAACATGCTGTTCCTACAAGCCGGGCACTGAGCTAAGCCCTGGGCTTTCGCTGAACTCCGCGTGCTGAGGTGGAAGACAGCTTTATTGTTACTCACAAATGGAGTATTACGGATCCCTGGTTCTTTTTCACCTTTCATTGCTTGCTCCTGATATAACTTTTTATAACAGGAGCCATAGAAGCACAAACTCAAAATATCTCAAGGCAGTAGAGGTAAAAATAGAATGTAATAGTAAAGCCAAGCAATCTTCGAAACAAATCTCATAAAGCGAACCTGTCGGGTTTTGATGTCTTCATTCAGCACACTTGTCCTCACAGAGGTGCACTCAGATGTAAAACTGTGACAAAAGAACCCGATCCTTATTATTCTGTTAGTATTATGTCTCTCTCTCTTTCTTTTGCTCCATCAATTCTCAGCCCACCACAAGGATGAAGATAAGTCCTCCCCCAGGACATATGAGTTTACAGCTGCTCCAGTTTGGGGCACCCAGGAGGTAGAATTAGGCAAAGAAGCTGTGTGTGTATGTAGGGGATGACCTGCGGAGGAGAACTGAGGGAAAAATGTTACAAGAGCAGACAGAAAACGATCCGGACTTGCTCTTCTTGGCCACTTAATTCTTATTGGTACTCCTACTCCAGTCCAAATTTGGGGATTACTGAGATGAAAAAAAAAAAAAAAAAATCAGAAAGCTTTTCATTCATTCCCTGGAACTTTCCCAACACCATATATGAATTGTCCTGGGACAGCAGCCCATTCTGTGGTTTCAGTGCTAAAACATGTTGTCACTTTGAAAATCCGTATCTGACGTAGGAGGAAAAGTAGTGTGATATTTGATGGGATGGCAATGAGTACGTCATTAAATCTCCAGAAGAAGTTTATCATTGATATCAGAAGTCACACCATAGACACTGACCTATTGTCAATATTTATATAAAAGGAGAGTCATGCAGCAACACGGATGGACCTAGAGATTATCATACTAAGTGAAGTTAAGTCAGAAAGAGAAAGACAAATACCATATGTGTCACTTATATGTTGAATCTAAACTATGACACAAAGGAATTTATCTATGAAACAGAAACAGACTCACAGACATAGAGAACAGACTTGTGATTGCCAAGAGGTGGGGAGTGCAGGGGAGGGATGGATTGGGAGCTTGGGATTAGCAGGTGCAAACTATTATATATGGAATGGATAAACAACAAGGTCCTACTGCATAGCACAGGGAACTGTATTCAATATCCTGTGATAAACCATCATGGAAAAGAATACGAAAAAGAATATATGTATGTATAATTGAATCATTTTGCTGTACAGCAGAAATTAATACAACACTGTAAATCATACTTCAATAAAATTTTTAAAAAGAAAAGAAAAAGAGAGTCAGAGTCTCCTTAGAAGCCTCTACTCTGTCCATCCTGATCTCAATAATTCTGCCCTCTCGGGTCAGACATGACTCAGACCAATATGCCTCTGGCCGTTGATTCAGGGTTCTCTCTCCATTATTTAGGTAACGTAGATGTCATATATTTGATTGTGGTTATTACATAATCTCTTTTCAGATCTAAACCAATTTCTCTTCCACTGCAAATAAAACTGGCGAAGCTCAATCATTTAGAATCATTGAACTTAAGAACTAGAAGGGATCTTCCGATCATATAATCCAACTCCTTGTTCTAACAGGTAACTGATGCCACGGCAAAGGGAAAGACACTTGTCCAAAGTCATAAAAAGTGGTAAACCTGACTCAAATCGTTGCGTTTGAGTCTGCTCAACATGCTGACTCAGCAAACTGTCCCCGTTAACAAGATTTTCCTTTCTTTCCTTGTTCCTTATATTTTTAAAGTCACATTGGCTTCTAAAAAAAGAAAAGAATAAAACACACAAAGGAGTGGGTACTGGCCAAAATTTCAAAGACATGATTTCTGAAAAATAAGGGCATAAGGAAAGAAGGGGGGAATTTTTTGTGTCTACTGCCTAAAATGCCATCCAGATAGGTTAACCATAATCTAATCACCTGCAATGTTTATCTTGGGTTATGGTAACAGTGAGTTTAAAGCTATCTGAATAACAAGATACTGGGGTTTTGTCAGCTCTAGCTCCATGATGTCTGTAATTTTCAATATATCTCATGATGGAAAAAATATAAGCAATCATTAAGCCTGTGATTGCTGCTAGTACAGTTTACTCAGATAGATACATAACTTCTATCACGCCAAGCAGACAGCTGAGTAACTAGAGAGCAGTCACATGCGTATGGCTGTGTGAATGTCTAAACGGCATGGAGAGCCTTTGGCGTGGTTTTCCTCTTCAGATGATTTTCTCATTATGACATTTTATATTTATTCTGGGCTTTGTTAGGTATGCATTTCGACAAGATCTGGGGACAAGATAGGCAAAGAAAGTTCGGTCTATTAGAAAAAGAAGAACTGATTAAATTGTCGGTTGACTTTATTGGCAAAACAGTATTTCCATGAGAGGCTTGTAAGCTGTTAGGGAATTACGCCTCAGCTTACTGGTTAAAATAAAATTTTGAAAGTCAAGGTCAAAAGTCAGCAAAGCCTTTGCACCTACCCAAATTGTTGGCCGGCTTTATTATTGAAGGTGGCCCATGATATGCTCGGCATTTAACATATATAGATATATGTATATGTATAACTGATTAACTTTGCTGTACACCTGAAACACAACATTGTAAATCAACTATGGTCCAATATAAAATAAAAAAAATTTTTAAACATATATTGTCTGTGGTGTGATGAATTGGGAGATTGGGATTGACATGTATACGCTGATGTGTATAAAGTGGATGACTATATAAGAGCCTGCTGTATAAAAAAATAAATAAAATAAAATTCAAAAATTCAAAAAAAAATAACAAACATATATTGTCTGTAATCCTCACAAAATTCCTGTAAGAAAGGTATTTTAAGCCCAGTTTCCAGTTGAGGAAACCAAAGCTCAGAACTATCCTATGACCAGAGCCAACAATTCCAGAATCTACACTCAAATTCAGGAATGTCTGACTCCAAAGTCCAAGCTACATCCTTGAAATGTGCTGCCCCCATATTGTCTATAAAATACCCAAGCACCATTAAGGAAGGACTGGATTGAAATGACTTCAGGTGAACCAGCTATGCTTTAATATCCTAATAATATTCTACAATATCCTAATATTATCCTCCCTTAAAAACATTTATTTTGGAGAAAGGAGGAACCACTGTTATTTACTGACTGCCTAAAATTATCCTGAGGTAAATATTATGTAAATAAGTTCAATACGCAAGGAAGCTCAGTCTCAGAAAAGTTACTATCTCCTCTAGGGTCGCCAGAACTCTGCAAAGAACAGAAACCAGGATTTAAATCCCACCACGTCTGCCTGACAGCCTATGTGGCAACTACTGAATTTTAAACCTCAAAATCTAGCATCAAAATAAAACCCACTTCTTTTGGTAGGGGTGGGGGGCTCCACTCCCAGCTCTACCAAATGACCCGTCTAGTTATCTTCTCCGAGCCTCATCTATTTGATATAGTTTGATGTCTACAATGTACAAAGCCCTGTGCTTAGCGTCTTAGATTCTTCAGATTCTCTGACAATTACATGAAATGAATGTAAAGTGCTCAACATAACACCGAATATACAGTAAGCCCTCAAATATCTATTATCACGTATTAATTCTGACGTTTATTTTTTATTGTTATTATTATTATTATTTTGCAGGTCATACTCTCTGAGCCTTAGTTTCCTATATGCAAAATAAGGACTCTTACTTGGCAGCATTATTGCGAGCATTAAAGGCAATGTACTAAAATACCGATCACGCTCAGTATATAGCCATATAGCCAGGGCTTAATGAATGATTAGCTACTAGTAATCTGTCATAAATACTATATTATGGGATAACAGAGTCTGCTCAGCCAGCCTTCACGCAGAACTGAAAATCCTAAGATTTTCAGGAAATATGCTCTTAACAATAAGTGCCTTACGTAATGAAGTACACCAGCTCAGATGGGGCCAAATACTTCATGAAATCTTTTATTTCCCCTGTCTGCAAGAGTCACAACTACTCTGTCATACTTTGGTTATCTGTTCACCTGTCGAAGGACATCTTGGATCCTTCCAGGTTTTGGATATAGTGAATAGAGCTGCTGTATATATTTTCTTGTCCTTACTTTTAATATTCAAATTTATTTAAATTAAAAAAAAAAGCTAGGGGGTGCTTCCCTGGTGGCGCAGTGGTTGAGAGTCTGCCTGCCAATGCAGGGGACACGGGTTCGAGCCCTGGTCTGGGAAGATCCCACATGCCGCGGAGCAACTGGGCCCGTGAACCACAACTACTGAGCCTGCGTGTCTGGAGCCTGTGCTCCGCAACAAGAGAGGCTGCGATAGTGAGAGGCCCGCACACCGCGATGAAGAGCGGCCCCTGCTTGCCGCAACTAGAGAAAGTCCTCGCACAGAAACAAAGACCCAACACAGCCAAAAATAAATAAATAAATAAATAAAGAGGCTTTCATTAAAAAAAAAAAAAAAAAAGCTAGGTCACCCATTTCTCCCACCCACCCCCACCCCTGCCCTCTGGCAACCAACGATCTGTTCTCTGCATCTATAAGCTTCATTATTTATTTGTTTATTTATTTAGATTCTACATATAAGAAGATCATATAGTATTTATTTTCTAAATAAGAAGGGACTTATTTTAAACCACATTTTTACTTCCATTTTTACATGAAATACTTCCAAAAATGCCTAATATATGCATTGACATGAGTAACAAGATATAGATGTTTTGGGAAATGGAGACAAAACAATGATTAAAACATTGCCTCTTGACCTCAGAGAGTTTAAAATTCGGCAGGAGAACCGAAGAAAGTGATAAAAGTCACAATGTTTGATTAGGGTCCCGTGAGAGGAATAAACCAAGTGTAGTTCCATTTCAGAGGAAAGACCACTCTCAAAGGGAGTGATCAAAGTCTGCTTCCCAAGGATGTCCTCTGAGGTAGTCCTTGAATAATGGATTTTGAAAAGACGTTCCAGGTACATGGACGGGCATAAGTCACCAAGGGTTAAGAGGGAAGTAGTGATTGGGCGAAATTAGCTTAAATATGTTGTGTATGTAAGAAAATAGTGTTGCATGACATTGGAAAGATCGTTTATGGCCATCAAAACTCTCTACTGCCAGGCTAAAAAATATGCGCATCATTGTAGGTCTTTTTTGTACATAACTATTCAATAATTCCTACCCTTTCTGAAAAACCTGATGATAGATCCACTGTCAGGGCCCTGCTAAAAAGGCCTGTTCATCCATCCACTCATTCACCCGTCCATTCATTCATTCATCAAAGATGCCTATTCTGTGCCAGGTACTGGATAAGATAAAGCATCAGCCTTGTTTTCTCATCGCATTTTGTTACACACAACTTCAAAAATATAGTTCTTTGTCAAATAAACCAAACACCAGATTTCAATTAATGGGAATTTCTAAAAGTCCAGACAAATAAGAGAAGAAAATGATACTTGCCTTTTATATGAATTTTACTCATCTAATAAAGATGCTCCACAGTTCTTTAACATAAATACACATATGCTTATAGCAGTATGAAAAAATTCAATTGGAAAATTTAAATTAGGCACATTTCTAATTTAATGCCTTATTATCTTTGCCATAGCATGTGCAGACAGTTATCTAATAAGTAAAATATGTAGAACAAGGAAGAGGAGCCCTGCCCCAAGGGAATTTATAATACATTCTAATGTATTCTAATAGTGTGTGAAATATACATCTAAAGTCAGAATTTGTCAAAATGTTGTAACTGGGACATGCTGATAACTATGTCTAAGTATGCATCTAAAATATTCCTGCCACAGGAAAAATGTCTTATTCTGTATTTAAAAGCTTCCTTATGTACTGCTAGAAAAATAATTAATAGGCCTATACCTAGAAATATTTTGAGAAAATAATGTGGGATAGCCCTCTTGAGTTTATTTACTGAACTGTGTTTTTTCCCCTGTGATATCATTAGTTATGCAGGTGGTAAATTTATTTATAGTATTTATTTTTAAAGCTGTGTGTTTTCTTTTTTTTTTAATTTTTTTTTAAATTATTTTTTAAATTATTTATTTATTTATTTATTTATTTGTGCCTGTGTTGGGTCTTCGTTTCTGTGCGAGGGCTTTCTCCAGTTGCGGCAAGTGGGGGCCACTCTTCATCGCGGTGCGCGGGCCTCTCACTATCGCGGCCTCTCTTGTTGCGGAGCACAGGCTCTAGGCCAGCAGGCTCAGTAGTTGTGGCTCACGGGTCTAGTTGCTCCGCGGCATGTGGGATCTTCCCAGACCAGGGCTCGAACCCGTGTCCCCTGCATTGGCAGGCGGGTTCTCAACCACTGCGCCACCAGGGAAGCCCTGTTTTCTTTTTTTTCAAAAGACATAGCTAATGAAGTAAATTTAAATTTCAGACCCCAACCTTTACGGTGAAAATGACACTGCTCTAGCAGTCAGGGGCCTGAGTTCTGGTTTTAGCTCTACATGACCATAGGTGAACACAGCCTCTGAGACCACACCTTTATAAAAAAGAGATGATGAGTTTTGGATTAACAGATACATACTACTGTATATAAAATAGGTAAAGAGCACAGACCTATTGTATAGCACAGGGAACTATATTCAATATCTTGGAATAACCTATAATGGAAAAGAATCTGAAAAAGAATACATATACATGTATATGTACATATGTATATATATGGATGTATAACTGAATCACTTTGCTGTACACCTGAAACTAACACAACACTGTAAATCAACTATACTTCAATAAATTTTTTTTTTAAAGGAGATGGCATCAGCATAAAATGATGGCTGTTTCATAAAGGTGGTAGTTCCGTAAACTCTAATGCTGATAGGGAGGGGCCAGGTTGGTACCAGGCAGGTGAAAGAATATGTAGTAGTAGGATCCATAAGTGAACTGGGGAAAACAGGCCCCATCCAAATGCATTCAAGTTCTAATAACACAGACCAAGACACAAAGAAAGAAACAATGCATACGTGCAGCCCACATACAGCAGCCGGTCAGCAAGATCTGCATTGGATGAGTGCAAGGGTAAGTTCCAGGTCAAAACCGGGGGCCTATGATGTTGAGATCCCCAAAGAACACTGCCCTCTTCAAGCCCTCACTGCTCTCTCTAACATCCCAGAGGAATTTAGCAGCTCTGGTGGAAGCTGCATATGATGAGTTCCAGAAGTTCTTCAACTTCACAGCATTTCAAAAACTTGTGGAGTTATACAGTTCTACCTTCATCCGATAGCTAGAACACAATGTGAGAAAGACAATAATTCTGACACTAAGATATAAACTCTGAAGTACTTAAACTTTCTCCAACATAATTTTTTCAACTATCATAACATATTCTTTGTCATTCTTCTAAAGGCAAAATCTTTAGTTTGAAAGGTATGTGCTATTTGCCAACAACCTCAGAGAAAGTTAGTTTTATAAAATAGAAAGACATACTGAATTATTTTTCAGTTACCAACACCTTCTGGCTTTGGAACTAGATTCCCAAATAGCTTAGTGGATCTGACCCAGTGTCAGATTACCCAAAGAGAGGTTCAGAAATGTGCTTGTGCAGCAGCAAATCTTTTTTCTGGAAAGAAGCTGATATTTGATATTTTCAAAAAAGAACAAAAAAATTAAGTACTCTTTGCTGAATAAAATCAGAACGTCGTTGATTTCTAACACTATCTTGCAGTTTGGTATTGCTTTTATTTCTAATTACCTTTAGGTAGGAGATGAAGAGGTGAGCGTCCTTTTTAATGCCCAGCAGGATTTTCTAAAGGTCTTAACCTGCCCTGGGTCTGAGCATTTGGATGAATAGAGAAGTCAAATAAGCAGATGATGGTATGGAAACAATCAAGGACACTGTGATTTTAAGTACAGAAAATTTGGACTTAAACTACATAAGCTTTTAAGCTTTTCTGTAATATTCATAGTAAAACAGTGTAAACTGTTTTTGTTTTCAAGAGAGTGGATTAGAAATTTGGATGGTTTACCATGCAGATAAGATTTACCAATGAATTCATGGATTTTCCACAGAGTTATAGCTTGCTTTTGGTTTAAAACTTCCACCAGAAATACAGTGATGTAATTTAAACAACAAATTGTTTTATTTACTCCATAGACTGCTCTTGATGTAGTATCTTACTTAGGGAATTTACTTCTGCCTTCCTTATTTCACTGACGAGTACCAAACACCTTAAGGATCTCCCCATTCTTGATGAAATTGTTAATTGTGGTTAACTATGAAAACACTTTTGTATAAGTGGTATTTGATAAACTTAGGAGTACAAAAAGAAAAAAGGAGATATTAGGGTTTTACTAAATATTCAAAGGGTTAAAAAAAAAAATTCAAAAATCTCCAACAGGCAGCCTCTAAGTTCTTTCCTGAAGAAAAAAGATAGATCCCCCTAAGGGAAAAGAGTCAGACTTGGATCTATTTGAGTAAGCAGCTGCAGATCGAGGCTAAAAAGGATAAAATGAACAATGCAGGGTAAAGGCTATGATTAGGCTCATGAAAAGCCTCATAAACCATGAAGCAGGAGACCCTGACAGCTTCCTCCCCATGGATACTGTTTCAGTCATAATACACCACAGTACTAAAGGGATTTTTGTTTTGTTTTGTTTTTTGTTTGTTTTGTTTTCTTGTTTTTATCACATCAAGTTTTTTATTATTTTTATTGGAGTATAATTGCTTTACAGTGTTGTGTTAGTTTCTGCTGTACAACAAAGTGAATCAGTTATATGTATACATATATCCTCTCCCTCTTGGACCTCCCTCCCATCCCACCCCCATCCCTCCCATCTAGGTCATCACAGAGCACTGAGCTGATCTCCCTGTGCTATACAGCAGGTTCCCACTAGCCATCTATTTTACACATGGTAGTGTATTTATGTCAAACCTAATCTCCCAGTTCATCCCACCCTCCCCTTTCCCCACCGTGATACCTACAAAGTACTAGATGATGATAATAATAAAAATAATGACACGTAACTAATATTGAAGAATGATATCGTTTATATATTATTTCATTTAGTCTTTATAGCAATTCTGTAAAAGGATATTTGGCCACAATTTAAAGATGGATGCATTCACAGCCACCAAGACTGTATAGCTTAGGAGTGGTCAAGCCAAATCTGAACCCACACACAAGCTTTCTGGCATAAGGACCTGTGCGACTGGACCCTGCGTTTCTTTAAATACCTTGGTCAGATTTTGTGCTGAGAGGCAACAGAATCGGCATTTTGTCGCTCTCCCTGTCTCCCATTCCTTTGGACTTTGGAAGCCGACGGTGTAGGGAAGCACGAGGGAACATTTCGGTGCCTTTCGAGATGGTGATTTACCCCATGTCACACGGCTGCGGCAGGGGCCACAGTTTAGGCTGCACGAGAGCACGGCTCACGTCACGGGTGTGAACGCACACGATGTTCCATTACACAGTGGGGTCGGAGGTTATGAATTGCAAAAGCAACATGAAATCCTACACTCAGGTCTCCTCTGTGCGTCGGTCATGCTGTGTCATCATCCTATTACCCTCTCACTTTATGAATGAAAATCTTCGCTGCTAAACCCTCCAAATCCGTCTCTTTTTCTTCCTCCTTCATGTGGAGTACCGTGCACTCTCCTAAAGGCACTGTCGTGTTTCAAAGCCATTGCTCGTAAATGAAGCCTCCGAAGCAACGTGAAAAATGCTGGTAATATATTCATGAAAAGGGCTAGAATGCGGCACTAAATCCACACTCTGACTGAAGGTGTGTGAAAACTGTGAATACGTGTGAATGAGATCTACAAAGAAATGTGGAAACAATTAAGGTCATGGGACAGTGAATGATTTCTCTATTCTGGTTTTTAATTGTTGTTGAAAATGTTATTTGTACCGCAGTAAAGATGTGAATGCAGAAATATTGCCTCATTTCCGGTTTGCCCTCTCCCACCTGTTGTTCATTTACTTATTGTGTAACAAGCATGTTTTCAGGGTCCCAAGATCAGTCGCCTCTCCGTTTTTCCACCCTTCCTGTGTGAATCCGTCCACCCCATCCCTTTAATTACTTTGTAAAATGGTAGTGGTCTTTTGTTTCTCGCTCTTGAGCCCTGCAACCCTGTAATCAGTGGCCTAGTGGCTAACACGACTCGAATGTCTCATAAGCACCTCACCTGTACACATCACCACCCTCTCCCCCACCTGTCCCTTTTCCTGGGGTCCTCAGGCTGGTGAACCCCACCATGCTCCTCTGATTGCCCAAACCTGACACTATGGAGCCTTTCCTATGTAAATAAAATGTCATCTCTCTTTAAAAAAATATCCACCTCGGGCTTCCCTGGTGGCGCAGTGGTTGAGAATCTGCCTGCCAATGCAGGGGACACGGGTTCGAGCCCTGGTCTGGGAAGATCCCACATGCCACGGAGCGACTAAGCCCGTGAGCCACAATTGCTGAGCCTGCGCGTCTGGAGGCTGTGCTCCGCAACAAGAGAGGCCGCGATAGTGAGAGGCCCGCGCACAGCGATGAAGAGTGGCCCCCGCTTGCTGCAACTAGAGAAAGCCCTCGCACAGAGACGAAGACCCAGCACAGCCATAAATAAATAAATAAATACATTAAAAAAATAAATCCACCTCAACTTATCACTCATCACTTTTCCCACTGTCACTGTCAGAAATAAGGCTACTCTCACCTCCCACCAACGCCAAAAAGGCCCAATCTCACCTTTATTCTCTCCAAGGAAGCCAGAGTGATGATCATTTCAAAACAGGGAGCCCCTCCTGCCACTCTTCTATGTAAATCCCTGTAATAGCTCCTTGTTGCTCTTAGGATTAAGGTCAAACTGCTTAATATGTTTGATAAGGTTCTTTCTGACATGGCCTAAGCCTACATTTCGACCCCTTTCTCACTGCTATCACCTCTCCTTTTCCCTACCAACCTTACTAATAACTACGACAAACCCTAACAACCACAATCACTGGGTTACGGTTCTCCAATAACACTCTCTCCTTTGAGCAACAGGGCAACCTCTCTGCACCCCAGTGCAGCACAAATTTCCCGTCTAATCCCAGTGTCTCTCCTTTAGGACTTTTCCAGCCTCCAAAGGCTGACGTAGATGCACCTCAGCTGATCCACTCAGGACCCTGGGCCTGTCCTCATCCTAGCACTTACCACACTCTGTTATAATTGCCTTGTTCTGGGTCTACAGTTCCTCACTGTACTTCAGACTCTTTGAGGGTTGGGACTGTGTCTTATTTTTCATTGTGTATCCCTGGTGCAGTCCCCCATACAGCTTATTACAGCATAAATAAATGCTAAAGGTCAAGATCTATTCAAACATCCAATGGATTCCCATAGACAATATTTAGATACATTTATATTATACATATTTAGATATACATAATATAGGACCCCCTTAAATATGTTAGCAGTGAGAGAGTCTATAGAGTTTAGTAGGTAAAGGAACATTCCACGACTTCCAAAAAGATATTACGAGAGAAGGGGGCAAATTCTCCAAATCCTGCTGAAGTGAAAGGAGAAAGGGTGACAGTCATGGATGTTACTGAGGAATGAGAGGCAGTACTAGGAGCCTGGCTAGCTGGGCAATGAGAAACCACGTAACGTTCTTATACTAAGCGATATAAACTCAAAGTAGACTGTGAAAAGTTAAAAATGTATATTGTAATCCCTAGAACTACTACTAAAAAAATATCAAGAGGCATAGCTAAAACGTCAACAGAGGTGATAGAATGGAATACTAAAATGTATTCAATTAACCAAAAAGAAGATAGGAAGGAGGAACAAAACCATACAGAAATGATAGAAAAAAAAAAAAAAAAACACAGCAAGATGTAGGCTTAAAACCAACCATATCAGTGATTACATGTAAAATAAACAAATCAAACATTTCAATTAAAGGGAAAGATTATTATATTGAATTAAAAAAAAAGCAAGACCCAATTATATGCTGTTTATAAGAGATTCACTTTACTATTTTTTTAATTTTTAATTTTTTTTTTTTGGCTGTGCTGTGTGGCTTGCGGGATCTTAGTTCCTTGACCAGGGATGGAACCTGGGCCCAGGTAAGTGAAAGCGCCAAGTCCTGACTACTGGATCACCAAGGAAGTCCCAAGAGATTCACTTTAAATATAAATACACACACACAAGTTCAAAGTAAAAATACAGAAAAAGATATCCATGCAAACACTAATCCTAAGAAAGCTAGGGTGGCTCTATCAACTCAGACAAAGAAGACTTAAAGACAAGGAGAATTACTAGAGATGATTAGGGTCATTTCGTTCACACCAGTTGGACAGAGCTTGTTCTGAGGAGATGAAGGCGGAGGTAAAAACTTAGAAGATAAAAGAGGGCACCTCTAGGCATTTTTAATGTAGGTTTGTCTCCATACCCAGTCATCTCTTAACCTCTTGAAGCGCATCCATCACTGTTGTGGATTTATCCCCCTCTCTTCCCAGCCAGGTACCACTGGCACGATCTATGGGAAGGGGCATAATTCACCAGCGCGGCTTGCCCACACGGGTTGTAATCAGCAGTGAAGTATTTTGTGACAGTTCTGTATAAAAGATGACTAACATAAATAAAACACATTGTATATTATGGGGTAATAGAATATAAAGCACCACAGATATACTCCCCTAGCAGAGAGGATCCGGGACTTAAGTCTGTGAGAGACAGCATTCCAAGGGAAAGTTAACATTCTGCCTGGCAGCTCACCCCATCACCCAGTGGCATCCAAGCAGTCCAGCTATGTGAAGACCTTCTCCACAAGAGGCAACGAGGACTTTCTACAGATATTTATGACCTCAAATCAAGCACCCAGAGTGCAATTTTAGTTATCATTCAACACATTTTGTCATAGAGGCTTTTCTTTTTAATAGGTTACAGAGGACTGAACACAATTGAGAAGAGCCTGCAAGGTCTTGCGTAAAGGACAACAGTACTGGAGTCAAGTTAACGTCTGAATTCTGACCCCACAGCTGACTAAATTATGTTCCTATTGGATAATCATGGAAACAGTTTCTTAATATTTAAAATGGGGATCTGTCATATTCATTTCTAAAGTCTCAATATCTAACACGATGAAGTGGACCTATTGAAAATAGTTTACATCCTCTCTCTCGTCTCTTTCTCTCTCTCTCTCTTTTTCACATACACACACACACATACACACACACACACAAACACACACACACCCCTTTGCTCTTGTGAATGCCCAGACAGAAATGTTTCCCTGAGATCTCTAACTGTGGAATGATACATGGACTTTCTTTATGAGGATTATTATTATTATTGGAGTAGAGTTGATTTACAAGGTTGTGTTAGTTTCAGGTGTACAGCAAAGTGATTCACATATATATATATATATTCACACATGTGTATCTATTTTTTTCAGATTCTTTTCCCATATAGGTTACTACAAAATATTGAATATAGTACCCTGTGCTATACAGTAGGTCCTTGTTGGTTATCTATTTTATACATAGTAGTCGGTATATGTGAATCCCAAACTCCTAATTTATCCCTCCCTGCTTCCCCCGATACATGGACTCTCTATTCCATGATCCCTCCTGTGCTGACGTAGGAACCAAACCAGGGAGGCTTTCAACAGTCAAGTCCAGAGTTGCCTGCTGCCTTAAATTTGAACCATAACTGCCTTCACCCACCTGGTGCCTGTCACTGCAAACTAATTCTCAAACGAGCAACACACTGGGACTCATATACATGAGTAAGAATCTAGGCACCACTCAGGGAATCTGGTCTAAGATCTGTGGAAATTATAAAACTGACATAACAGAGCAACTTGTAGGAGGTGGTCAGAGCTTGGCTCCTTGAGAAATAGATTCTGGGATCTGTATTCCAGAGGGCTCGTAGGAGGTGCTCTTAGGAGCCATGGGGGTGCAGGAAGCAGAGTGGGCAGAGGGAGGAGGGGAAGTGAGATGATGTGGATCCCACCAGAATCTCGGAGCTCAAAAAGCCCTTCAGAGTGTCTCTATTGCAGGTGAGGGAGCCAGGCCTTTGGACCTCTGCACACACAAATCATGGAGCCCTGGGAGAGTGATTTCCTGACCAAGGAGTGCTTACCAGGCCACAGGCTGCAGACACACAGGAGGAGCTTGCCTTTGGCCAAAACATATGGCATACCCACTGAAAAATTTAATACTTGGATTAAAAAGAATAAATCTTCCTCTGCTTTAAGGGACATCTACATGGGATTAAACCCATAAGGAAGAAAAAGCTAACTTCATTGTTCTAAAAGGAGGAAATATCGACAACAGAGGCTCATTACTCAATCCTGATAAACACACTGGAGTTCAAAGAGAATGTAAAAAAAAAAAAAAGAGAGAGAAGCATGAAAAAACAGTTCTGTAGCCTGTCAAATGAAAACCACATTCACAGAAAGATGGACAAAATGAAAAGGCAGAGGACTATGTACCAGATGAAGGAACAAGATAAACACCAGAAAAACAACTAAATGAAGTGGAGATAGGCAACCTTCCAGAAAAAGAATTCAGAATAATGATAGGGAAGACGATCCAGGACCTCAGAAAAAGGATGGAGTCAAGGATCGAAAAGATGCAAGAAATGTTTAACACAGACTTAGAAGAATTAAAGAACAAACAATCAGAGATGAACAATACAATAACTGAAATGAAGAATAAACTAGAAGGAATCAATAGCAGAATAACTGAGGCAGAAGAACAGATAAATGGCCTGAAAGACAGAATGGTAGAATTCACTGCCACAGAACAAAATAAAGAATAAAGAATGAAAAGAAGTGAAGACAGCCTAAGAGACCTCTGGACAACGTTAAATGCAACAACATTCACATTATAGGGGTCCCGGAAGGAGGAGAGAGAGAAAGGACCTGAGAAAATATTTGAAGAGAGTATAGTCGAAAACTTCCCTAACATGGGAAAGGAAATAGCCACCCAAGTCCAGGAAGTGCAGAGAGTCCCAAGCAGGATAAACCCAAGGAGAAACACGCTGAGACACATAGTAATCAAATTGACAAAAATTAAAGACAAACAAAAATTACTAAAAACAACGAGGGAAAAACAACAAATAACATACAAGGGAACCCCCATAAGGTTAAGAGCTGATTTCTCAGCAGAAACTCTGCAAGCCCGAAGGGAGTGGCATGATATATTTAAAGTGATGGAAGGGAAGAACCTACAACCAAGATTACTCTACCCGGCAAGGATCTCTTTCAGATGCGAAAGAGAAATAAAAAGCTTTACAGACAAGCAAAACCTAAGAGAATTCAGCACCACCAAACCAGCTCTACAACAAATGCTCCAGGAACTACTCTAAGTGGGAAACACAAGAGAAGAAAAGGACCTACAAAAACAAACCCAAAACAATTAAGAAAATGATAATATGAACATACATATCAATAGTAACCTTAAACATGAATGGATTAGATGCTCCAACCAAAAGACACAGGCTCGCTGAATGGATACAAAAACAAGACCCATCTATATGCTGTTTACAAGAGAACCACTTCAGACCTAGGGACACATACAGACTGAAAGTGAGGGAATGGAAAAAGATATTCCATGCAAATGGAAATCAAAAGAAAGCTGGAGTAGCAACACTCATATCAGATAAAATAGACTTTAAAATAAAGAATGTTACAAGAGACAAGGAAGGACACTATATAATGATCAAAGGATCAATCCAAGGAGAAGATATAACAATTATAAATATATATGCACCTAACATAGGAGCACCTCAATACATAAGGCAACTGATAACAGAAATAAAAGAGGAAATTGAAAATAACATAGTAAGAGTGGGGGACTTTAACACCTCCCTTACACCAGTGGACAGATCATCCAGACAGAAAATTAATAAGGAAACACAAGCTTTAAATAACACAATAGACCAGATAGATTTAATTGACATTTATAGGACACTCCACCCAAAAACAGCAGATTACACTTTCTTTCCAAGTGCACACAGAATATTCTCCAGGATAGATCACCTCCTGGGTCACAAATCAAGCCTCAGTAAATTTAAGAAAATTGAAATCATATTAAGCATCTTTTTGGACCACAACGCTATGAGATTAAAATGAATTACAGGGAAAAAAACGTAAAAAACACAAACACATGGAGGCTAAACAATACATTACTAAATAACCAAGAGATCACTGAAGAAATCAAAAAATACTTAGAGACAAATGACAATGAAAACACGATGATCCAAAACCTATGGGATGAGGCAAAAGCAGTTCTAAGAGGGAAGTTTATAGCAATACAATCCTACCTCAACAAACAAGAGAAATCTCAAACAATCTAACCTTACGTTTAAGGGAACTAGAGAAAGAAGAACAAACAAAACCCCAAGTTAGTAGAAGGAAAGAAATCATAAAGATCAGAGAAGAAATAAATGAAATAGAAACAAAGAAAACAATAGCAAAGATCAATAAAACTAAAAGCTGGTTCTTTGAGAAGATAAACAAAATTGATAAACCTTTAGCCAGACTCATCAAGAAAAAGAGGGAGAGGACTCAAATCAATAAAATTAGAAAAGAAAAAGGAGAAGTTACAACAGACACTGCAGAAATACAAAGCATCCTAAAAGACTACTACAAGCAACTCTATGCCAATAAAATGGACAACCTGGAATAAATGGACAAATTCTTAGAAGGGTATAACCTTCCAAGACTGAACCAGGAAGAAATAGAAAATATGAACAGACTAATCACAAGTAACAAAATTGAAACTGTGATTAAAAATCTTCCAGCAAACCAAAGTCCAGGACCAGATGGCTGCACAGGTGAATTCTATCAAACATTTAGAGAAGAGGTAACACCCCGCCTTCTCAAACTCTTCCAAAAAATTGCAGAGGAAGGAACACTCCCAAACTCATTCTATGAGGCCACCATCACCCTGATACCAAAACCAGACAAAGACACTACAAAAACAGAAAATTACAGACCAATATCACTGATGAATATAGATGCAAAAATCCTCAACAAAATACTAGCAAACAGAATCCAACAACACATTAAAAGGATCATACACCACGATCAAGTGGGATTTATCCCAGGGATGCAAGGATTCTTCAATATACGCAAATCAATCAATGTGATACACCATATTAACAAATTGAAGAATAAAAACCATATGATCATCTCAATAGATGCAGAAAAAGCTTTTGACAAAATTCAACACCCATTTCTGATAAAAACTCTCCAGAAAGTGGGCATAGAGGGAACCTACCTCAACATAATAAAGGCCATATATGACAAACCCACAGCAAACATCATTCTCAATGGTGAAAAACTGAAAGCATTTCCTCTAAGATCAGGAACGAGACAAGGATGTCCACTCTCACCACTATTATTCAACATAGTTCTGGAAGTCCTAGCCACGGCAATCAGAGAAGAAAAAGAAATAAAAGGAATCCAAATTGGAAAAGAAGAAGTAAAACTGTCACTGTTTGCGGATGACATGATACTATACATAGAGAATCCTAAAACTGCCACCAGAAAACTGCTAGAGCTAATTAATGAATATGGTAAAGTTGCAGGATACAAAATGAATGCACAGAAATCTCTTGCATTCCTATACACTAATGATGAAAAATCTGAAAGAGAAATTATGGAAACACTCCCATTTACCATTGCAACAAAAAGAATAAAATACCTAGGAATAAACCTACCTAGGGAGACAAAAGACCTGTATGCAGAAAACTATAAGACACTGATGAAAGAAATTAAAGATGATACCAACAGATGGAGAGATATGCCATGTTCTTGGATTGGAAGAATCAACATTGTGAAAATGAGTATACTACCCAAAGCAATCTACAGATTCAATGCAATCCCTATCAAATTACCAATGGCATTTTTTACGGAGCTAGAACAAATCATCTTAAAATTTGTATGGAGACACAAAAGACCCCGAATAGCCAAAGCAGTCTTGAGGGAAAAAAATGGAGCTGGAGGAATCAGACTCCCTGACTTCAGACTATACTACAAAGCTACAGTAATCAAGACAATATGGTACTGGCACAAAAACAGAAACATAGATCAATGGAACAGGATAGAAAGCCCAGAGATTAACCCACGCACCTATGGTCAACTAATCTATGACAAAGGAGGCAAAGATATACAATGGAGAAAAGACAGTCTCTTCAATAAGTGGTGCTGGGAAAACTGGACAGCTACATGTAAAAGAATGAAATTAGAATACTCCCTAACACCATACACAAACATAAACTCAAAATGGATTAGAGACCTAAATATAAGACTGGACACTATAAAACTCTTAGAGGAAAACATAGGAAGAACACTCTTTGACATAAATCACAGCAAGATCTTTTTTGATCCACCTCCTAGAGTAATGGAAATAAAAACAAAAATAAACAAGTGGGACCTAGTGAAACTTCAAAGCTTTTGCACAGCAAAGGAAACCATAAACAAGACGAAAAGACAACCCTCAGAATGGGAGAAAATATTTGCAAATGAATCAACGGACAAAGGATTAATCTCCAAAATATATAAACAGCTCATTCACCTCAATATCAAAGAAACAAACACCCCAATCCAAAACTGGGCAGAAGACCTAAATAGACATTTCTCCAAAGAAGACATACAGACGGCCACGAAGCACATGAAAAGATGCTCAACATCACTAATTATTAGAGAAATGCAAATCAAAACTACAATGAGGTATCACCTCACTCCTGTTAGAATGGGCATCATCAGAAAATCTACAAACAACAAATGCTGGAGAGGGTGTGGAGAAAAGGGAACCCTCTTGCACTGTTGGTGGGAATGTAAATTGACACAGCCACTATGGAGAACAATATGGAGGTTCCTTAAAAAACTAAAAATAGAATTACCATATGACCCAGCAATCCCACTACTGGGCATATACCCAGAGAAAACCGTAATTCAAAAAGACACATGCGGGCTTCCCTGGTGGCGCGGTGGTTGAGAGTCTGCCTGCTAATGCAGGGGACACGGGTTCGAGCCCTGGTCTGGGAGGATCCCACGTGCCGCAGAGCGGCTGGGCCCGTGAGCCACAGTTGCTGGGCCTGCGCGTCTGGAGCCTGTGCCCCGCGACGGGAGGGGCCGCGGTGGAGAGAGGCCCGCGCACCGCGATGAAGAGCGGTCCCCGCACCGCGATGAGGAGTGGCCCCCGCTTGCCGCAACTGGAGAAAGCCCTCGCACGAACCGAAGACCCAACACAGCCAAAAATAAATAAATAAATAAATAAATAAATAAGAAAATCCTTTAAAAAAAAAAAAAGACACATGCACCCGAATGTGCATTGCAGCACTATTTACAATAGCCAGGTCACGGAAGCAACCTAAATGCCCATCAACAGACGAATGGATAAAGAAGATGTGGTACATATATACAATGGAATATTACTCAGCCATAAAAAGGAACAAAATTGAGTCATTTGTTGAGACGTGGATGGATCTAGAGACTGTCATACAGAGTGAAGTAAGTCAGAAAGAGAAAAACAAATATCGTATATTAATGCATGTATGTGGAACCTAGAAAAATGGTACAGATGAGCCAGTTTGCAGGGCAGAAGTTGAGACACAGATGTAGAGAATGGACATATGGACACCAAGGGGGGAAAACTGCGGTGAGGTGGGGATGGTGGTGTGCTGAATTGGGCGATTGGGATTGACATGTATACACTGATGTGTATAAAATTGATGCCTAATAAGAACCTGCAGTATAAAAAAACAAACAAAACAACTAATACTAAACTTTCATTGGGTTATTTGTATGGAAATATGTTAATATAAATGTTTCAGACATTACATGAAATTTCTAAAAATCTTGTATTTGTATGGAAATATGTATGGAAATATGTTAATATAAATGTTTCAGACATTACATGAAATTTCTAAAAATCTTATATGTTCTGGTATAATGTTATAAGTCATAATCCTAGTTATTACTTTAAAATGTATATCTCAGAAATAACTAATTTTCTTGTCAACTGCTTTATTATGAACTTTCATCAAATCTTGAACCGTGGTCATTTTTAAGTCTTTTGTCATTTACGGACAGTTCTGGGTGTACTCTGATGATTTTGCAAATATGTTCCTATAAAAGGGTTTCATCTTCAAGAAATTCATGGAAAAGACTCTGACAAGTACAGGTTTCTGGTAACTGACTGTACTGCTGAACTGAATGAATAAGCATTTTCAGAACTCTAATGAAAAACTGATGAACTCATAAAAGTGCTAACAAAAGATCAAGATGAAAAAAAAATTAATTACATGGGACGGAGTGAACTGATGAGGATGAGTATAATTTTTGTGACTTTCTGTCTGAATTAAAAAAAAAAAAAAAAATCCCACAAGGACTCAGAGGCAAAGAATATACAAATCAATTTTCACTGCAAAGTAAAGGAGCTGTTACAGTGGAGGATTACTGGACTGAATGTCAATATTATGACATAGTATGAGTGTGTTTCATGTTTGGTAATTGCAATCATTGTTGCTTTTGTTGTGGTCATCCATGTACAATGCTTCGTGTCAGTCTATTTATCTCTTGTAAAAATAAAATACAGTGTGTGTGTGTGATAAAAAAAAAAGTAGAACATTATGGTATAAACATTGATTATAATAAACACATGAAATAAGTAAAAAAAAAAAAACAATACATAAAATCATTTTAATAGAAATAAATTTATAAAATATAAGAATGTAAATATAACAAATATTAAAAAAGAAAAAGCAAGTTTCAGCAGATGGCACTAAATTGCTGGGTCTCCACATGCCTGCACCCCTGGCTCTGCTCCAGAGTACAGCAGGGAGCTGGGAGAAGGACCATCAGCCTTCACAAGACCTTCATAACTCAGTGGCTGGGACAATGTCCCCTGCCTCATTTCCATCCCCCATGAAGCCCTATGTTTAATCAACGGGTGAAGCAGACACAGGCCTCCCAAAACTGTAAGGAGTCAACATGTGTATTTACAGCTTGCAAACTCCAAATCACCACCCTCTCCCCCACTAGAAGTTGGGCCCTCCTTCTCCACACAGCTGCCACTAGTAAGTGACCACTGCTATCCTTCCCAAAGACTGCAGCTCAGATATGACAGGTACGCGTCAGATAGGATCGAAGGCAGGTGGGATTCAGGACGCTTCTCTCCATCCTTGTCTGTATCACACAGATGGGCTCCACAGTCACCCTATCTCTAACATGGAGCTGAGGAGCAGGGCAAAGGTGGCAGGTAGGTGTCCCCGCACTAGGTCCTTCCTGACACTGTCTGTTCTGAAGTGCAGAGAGAGGTTAGGGGGTGGGGTGTCTTGGTTGTCCCCTGTCCAATTACGTGAACTCTCGAGGTCAACCCAGCCCGTCTATCAAAGGGAAGGGTTCATGTATGAAGGGAGATGTCGACCGGGGGCTGGGATCCCCCGTGGAAGAAGAGCGGAGAAGCGTGGGCTGGGGGTGGGGTTTGGCCGTGTCCTGGAGCCACAGAGGAAGCAATGACAGGATCAGGGCCTGCGGGAAACTGGAACATCGAAAGCTGAAAAGATGCTGGGCATCTGAGAGGCTGCGCAGCGTGAGGCTTGGAGTGAGAGGCAAGAAGTCAGCCTAGGTGGCAGAGCGAGAACAGCTGATGCAGGACTTTGTTCTGTGCCCCGCTGCCCCAGCCCGGAGGAGCGGCTGGCTTCAGGGAGGCGGTGAGGAAAGGAGGGGAGCCCCGAGCAGGGCGGGGACCTCCGCCAGCTGCGCCCCGGGCAGGACGCACAGGATGCCCTGCGACCCGGTGGAACAGACCTTCTTGAAGAATGACTGGGTCACGGTCCTCCTGGAGCCATGAAAATGCAAATACCACTGGGAACAATGAGTGAGCGACTACAAGGTCACCCTCAAATCTAAGTTAAAGTCTCTAGGCAAGTTTGAGAAGAATGATTCGGATATCAAGGAACTATCTGTAGAAAAATGAATCGACGCTTAACAGTTCTTTGTGGCTCACGAATTAAACTGTGGACCATGCAGACCTCATAGAAGGACACAGGGCTGGAGAGTCCCAGCATCTGAAGCTCTGGGACCACAAGGATAGCACCTGCTCTCCGTGGCTGACACCCCCAGCAGAGGGCAGCGCATGCATGCTGGCTAACCAGGACCCCTCTGCATGACTACCGTGTAAGTACAGTTCATTCCTCCCGCCCCAAAGGTCATCAGATCTTATCACGGAAGAAGCCCTCAGAACTGAGAAGCACCCTCCTAGGCTCCAGTTTTCAAAGAAATCACCTTCACCAGCAGCACCATGGAGTACGATAACCTGGGCCAAGTTTCAAGTAAGTGACGTTCCACACTTCCCCACTCTGCGCTTCATTTAAACTGTTCCTTCCACCTAGGATGCCCTAACCTTCCCCATTCCTCCCCAAGTCTCTTACTCATTCTTCAATACACAGCGAGGGTTAAACTGGGTCAGAGTGACAAGCAGGTTTTATCCTGTGTGATATTTCTCAACTACTGGTGGTGGCCATGTCAGTACTGGGAGACAAAGACAGATGGGGATAGAAAGAGCCGGGGAGAGGGAGGAGGGAGAAGCCTCGTGGGAGGAGTACTGTGATGAACAGGAGGAGGGTCACAAATGCCACCACATAGCTGCGGTCTTTGAATGAAAGGATTTTAAACAAGTCACGTCAACACGGCACACCTCAGTTACTTCGCCTGTAAAACAGATCATCTCGAGCTTACTGAGGAGCAAAAATGAGATGACATTTTTCTTTACAGCTCAAGCAAGTACCTGCCATATGCTCAGAAAATGCTGGTTCCCTTCTCCCTCTTTCCCTTGCCTCCATCTCACTGGGAAAGGTGGAGGAGTCATGAAAATCAGAATCAGAGTAAAAATAATGTGACATTTAAAGGATACACCCATCAGGCTGATCATCTCCCTGCAAGTGTTGATGTTGAATCCATCGAATTTGACGTCTGTTCCTAAATATTTAAATAGAAAAGAGGGGAGGGAATCACGATCATTTGAAGGCAGGGGAAATAATCTCCCTGGTAGGAAGCCACCAAGGACGCCAGCCAGAGTACGGAGCCAAATGTGAGCGCCACAAAAAGGAGAGAGCATGCCGGCGGGCTCCTGGGCAGGGCCCCCTGTGGGTGGTACAGGTGGGCACCAGCGTCGGGGTTCAGTGTCTGAACCCCAGCTTTGCTACTCACAAGCCACCAGGACTTCAGCAAACTAATATCTCTGAGCTTTGGTTTCTTTCTCCGTCAATAAGAACAGTACTTGCCCCCAAAGCTAATTGGGGATAAAATGAGATAATGTAAGTGAACTTCCTAGCACAGGGCTTGGTATATGGCAAGTTCTTAATAAACCAGCTAACTTTTTATTGGCTAGGTATTGTTCTAAGCACTGTACTTCTACTCCTCAAAATAACCCCATGTGGTAGATACTTTCATCCCTATTTTATAGATAAGGAAACTGAGGCTCAGAGAGGTTAAATAATTTGCTCAAGATCACACGACCCAGGCAGAGCTGGGATTTAAACGCAGGCCACCCGTCTCCATAGCCCAAGCTTTTAGCCATAACAGCCTCTCAAACAGCAGCTGTTATCCTTACTGCTAAATTGCAGGTATCTCCTGGGAGCTACAGCCATCCCTGGCTCCGTACTCACCTCGCCCTCAC
Source organism: Balaenoptera acutorostrata (assembly GCF_949987535.1). Taxonomy (NCBI): domain Eukaryota; kingdom Metazoa; phylum Chordata; class Mammalia; order Artiodactyla; family Balaenopteridae; genus Balaenoptera; species Balaenoptera acutorostrata. The sequence goes on from NC_080064.1 coordinate 162,392,093, forward strand.
CTGAGCGCCAAGGCAGGAAGGAGCCAAAGACCCTGCAAATCCTCTCCTCTTCCCTGGGCTCTTTCTCTGCAAGGCAGGAGGGAGAGCGGGAGCGGGGCGGGGTGTCTCTGGGAACTTTCTGGAAGTTTTTTTTCAAATATTTTCGATCTGTGGTTAGTCAAATCTGCAGATGCACAACCCTCGGATATGGAAGACTGACTATACTCAAACTTCACTGTACTGAGCTGGATATCCTTGCTAATATACATTTGTAACAGAAAAGTGTTCAAACTTTCAGTTCTTAAAGTCGTAAGCATACCATTTCTCCACTTTTCTTTAGTATGTTAAGTGCTGAATTAATATTCTTACATAAATCATCAATTGCTTCCTCGTAGTTTTGCTTCTGTGCTGGCTTTGATAGTTTCCCTGTACTAAAACATAGTCAAACCTCACAGTTCCTGCTCAGGAGCCTGAAGATCTCAGCACAAAGGGAAGGGTTTCCCGTTACACCGCTCCTGAGTCTTTGTGTGAGCGAATCAGGCTCAGGGAAAACAATTCACACTATAGAGTATTCATGAAACAACGGGCTGCCGGCCATCAGTGGATGGCACAAAAGGGCCTGAGAGTTTGGGTCTCTGTTCCCCGGAGAAAATATCACCTCGTGTGCTGCGGGAAACCAAAACAGAGCCATCATCAGAAAGGAACCTGTCACACCAGCCTTGGGCCAGCCCACAGGCCTGGGCAGCTGAGCACCACTGCCCTGCGGCCAGGCCTCAAGGGGACTGGATCCCCGGGCCCCAGCCCAGGGAGACTCAGGCACATGGACAGATGAGGAGACAGAGGGGGGCAAAATGACTCACTCATCTTCCCAGGGAGGTGAAGTGTGAAGAACAATAGCGTATTTAAATTCCACAAAAAATGTGCCAGGCTGATCTGAGTGTCCCCTATAACTCTAAATGTATTGGAGGGAAATTAAAAAGAAGTACTTAGCAGTTCATAAACATATGAAATACATTACCCAAGACACAGGGGGCAGAGAACCTGTGGAAGAAGGGTTTTAAGGGAACTCATGGAGAACAAGGTTCGAGGGAGGGAGGGAGGGAAGGAAGGAATGGCAGAAGCAATCGTGGCTAGCATTCACTGAGCTTCTGTTCCTGGCCAGAACTAGTTACAAATGCTTTCCCGTTAAATGCTTTTCTCATTTAATCCAAATAACCCCCAAAAGATGGGCCCTATTGTTATAATCCCTCAAGTGTCTGACGGACGGTGAATGATGTCACAGAAAATCCCCAGCAGAGAAGAGACTGGGCCCTAGGCCTGGCTGTGCCAATAACCAGCTGTGAAACCCACAACACACCCTCACTCTGGGCCTTCATCTCCACACCAGCAATTTAGAAAACCCGTAGGGCTCTCCAGTTCTACCGCTGCTAATCCAAAGCCCAGCCTGGGTGGACCACACACCTGAACCACAGGAACGGCCATCATGCTCCCAATATTCATTATGGCAAAAACATAACCAAAAAAACTTATTTTCAGGAGCAACTAAACCATCCGCGTATAACACTGGGAGCAGTAGCATCGGCACACTTGATGCTTCAGTACGTCACGACGACGTGCTGACTTACAGAGATAAGCGAGACAAAAGCATTGCTTTTGCCTGTTTATTGGACTATTTCTCGTTCTGCCCACATTTTCAGGGAGAAAAAATAAAGATGACTATTTCTCGCACATCATGTCCTATGACCCCACAGGCTCCCGGGTCCCGCCTGTCATTCACCTCTGCCTCTCCCACCCTGCCTGGCCCAGAGCCTCGAACACATAATAAAGGCTCCGTAGATGCTAGTTGAGTAAATGATCACCCCACCTCTTCTCTATTTATTCTTTTGATATTTATAGAGCAACCACTTAATAGCAGAGAGTTCTTCTAAACCGCACAGCGTTTGTTTGCCACTGCCAGGGCGGAGGAAGGGTTAAGTTAAAGGGGGAGCTCTCCAATCACTGCCAGTCCAGATGAATTTGTCAGCCTCCCTGTCTGCTGTTCCTCTTCACACCCTCTTTCCCCAGCATGCCCTGAACCTAAGTCCCTAGGGGTTTAAGACCAAAACTTCCAGAGAAAGGCACTCATAAGGAGGAAAAATCATTTGCCAGGCCCTTGAAAACGGCTTCCTTCTCTGCACCATTTCCATCAGGAGCTTGCTAGAGACTCACTCCCCAGCACTCTGTACTGAGCCTGTGATTTTTTTAACCCTTTCGGGTCATGAACCCATCTGAGGATCTGTGGACAGCGACACACCCTCTTCAGAGAAATGCACACACACGTCTTCAAACACATGCAGGACCTGGGCAGGGACGGTTCCCAGACCTCCATAAGCCGGTTCACAGGTCCACAGGCACAAGGCCGCAACTCCTAGGCTATGGGGATCAGAGAGGGGAGGGGGAGCTAGGCCTCAGTTGACCTGGCACTGCCTTCTCGGTTGGTCTGGACGACACCTCTCCTTTAACCAAAAGGGATTAGGGTCTCATAACACAGGCCCCTCAAAACAGCACCACAACCCAGTCTGAATTCACAAATCATTCAGCTCTTCCATTTGTTTCAACTTAAAATATAAGAAGAAGGGGAAAAGAAAAGAACAGAGGAAATGTTTTGACTAGGAGAGAAAAAATTGCTCTATAAAAGATACTTCCGAAATGACTTAAAAACACAATCAAAGATAGCTTCCTGCTACTGTGCATGTTAACCCGTCACTTCCCCGCAGGCTAACTCCACATAATAATCCAATATTTACCCGACCTGAACCAGGGGTGGGCCCACCGGGTGGCCTGGGGAGCCATCTGCAATAGATTTTTTAGTGGTCATTTACACTTGCCACTGTAATGGAATAATGGGAGCGCCGAGCCGTAGATTGATTCGGTTAAAGCGAATATGATGGCCCTTTAATTTGGGAAACTCTGCAAATCTGAGCTTTCAGATCATCTCTGGACCCCACTGTCAGACTCTGTATGTGGTTTGTCTGTGTACAGCAAATCTTAAGAAATGTTTGGTGAATGACTTCATGAGATGCATGCATAAGTGAATGGCTTGTAAACCAGCCCCCTTAAATACACACACACACAAACACACACACACACGTAGGTTCACGTGGCTGTACCCTTGACTCATATTGCTTCTTCCTCCCCTTGTGCACCTAACTGCCACTATTCCTTCAGCACTCAGCTCTGCTATCATCTCCTCCTGGAAGCCTTCCCTGATCTCCCCTGGCTGGGATAAGAGCTCTGGATCCTCATAGTATCTTTCTATTAGAATTAACATTTGTCTTCCTTTGATATCTGCTAAGGACTGAATTATGCCCCCCCTCCAAATTCATATCTTGAAGTCCTAAACCCCAACATGCCTATATTTGGACACAGGGCCTATAAGGAGGTTAAATTAAACCTAGTAAGGTTAAATAAAGTCAGAAGGATGGGGCCCTAATCTAATAGGACTGGTGTCCTTATAAGAAAAGACACCAGAGTGCTCCCTTTCTTTCCCCCTCTGTCCATGCACACAAACCAAGGAAGGGCCATGTGAGGACACAGCTAGAAGGCGGCCATCTGCAAGCCAGGAAGAGAGCCCTCACCGGAAACCAACCCTGCTGGCACCTTGACCTTGGACTTCCAGCCTCCAGAACCGTGAGAAGATAAATTTCTGTTGTTTAAGCCACCCAGTCTGTGGTATTTTGTTACGGCAGCTCAAGCCGACTGACAACAGTACCAATGCACAGACACACGAGCTCCTTGAGGGCTGAGACCGTATCGTCTTCCTGTTTCTAGTCTTAGTACCTAATGTGGTCCTTGCACACAGTAAGTGATTAATAAATTCCTGTTGAGTAAATATAAGAGTGGATGGAGGTAAGAGGCTGCAAAGACCTCCTCCCTTTCTCACCCTCAGAATCTCAGAGCTATGTTTAAACCCCCTCAGGTCAGAGTAGGTAAAAAACGCAGACCCTCCAGGTGCTGTCACTCACTGAGGGAGAGGCAAGGTGGCTGCCTTCTAGCTGTGTCCTCACATGGCCCTTCCTTGGCTTGTGCGCAGGGACGCAGAGAGGGGAAGGAGAGGGAGCACTCTGGTGTCTCCTATAAGGACACCAGTCCTATTGGATTAGGGCTCCATCCTTCTGACTTCATTTAACCTTAATAGGTTTAATTTAACCTCCTTATAGGCCCTATGTCCAAATATAATCATGTTGGGGTTTAAGGGTTCAAGATATGAATTTAGGGGCATAATTCAGTTCAAGGCAAAGCCAGACGTCAACCCTCTCAGTGTCCTTCCTGCCAATTACTTGCAGCTGTTGGGGCCACCTGCCCAGATGTCAGATGCAAGAGGGAAGACACAGTTTAGAAATAATAAAATGCTCAACTCAACAACATCTTTTATTCATACGGGAGCAGGTCCTGGCTGCAGAGTCCTTTAACCCGTTGACCAAGCCACCAGTAAGGGACCACTAGCTACGTCGGCGGTGCTTTGCGAGATCACCAAGGGGAAAGCCTGGTGCCTGCCCTGAAAGAACCTGTAATCTAGTTGTGAGGTCTGAGTTAGGAAATATTCTCTGGGTCCTTGGTACCTTCATTAGTCAGTAGCCTCGTGTTTACTGAGTATCTAGAACCCGCAGAACATGGTCAGGTAAAAAAAGATTAATCAGCTATGGACCCTAGCTTTCAGGAGCTTTTATAAGTAAAAACAAAACAAATAATAATGATGAGGATAATGAGAAGAGTAGCAGTCAACACTTAATGAAATCTCATTATGAGCCAGGCACTGGTCTCCATGCTTTCCATATATTAACCTATCTATTCCTCACAACAGTTCTAGGACATGGGTTTTATTATCCCCATTTCACAGATGAGGAGACTGAGGCAGAGACAGATTAAGTAGTTTGTCTCACATATAAAGCAACCAAGGAGTAGAGCTGGGATTCAATCCCAGGGATCTGTCTCCAGACCCCTTGTCCTTAGTGACTAAAAGTGCCACATAGGTGACAGAGACCTTCTTTTCCCTCCTCCTTAGAAAGCGGGGCTGGACAGGGTGCAGTGTTTTCATAGGTTGATGACAGAATAAGAGGAGGCGCAGCCATGTAAAGCAGGTACACACCCAGGTGGAAGCAGGTGGGGGCCCTGGGGTGGCTTGCTCAGCCAGGTCCCCACTCAGTGCCCACTCTGTCCAGGCAAGCCCTATAGGTGGAGCCAAGGGGCTCTGTGCAAACCCCCTGGACCAACCATCTCCATGGTCCTCCCCCAGCTCAACAGTCTACGATTCCAGTGCCGTGACACTTCTGACAACAGAGAAGATATGCAGAGCTAAGGAAGCCAGAGATCATCCAAGAGTCTCAGAAGGTGTGGAAGGGAGATGTAAGCTGTCTCCTCGGGGATGGGAAGGCTCAGTGAAGGCAGAAAGAGGATGACGGGTAATGTTCCAGGCCCGGGTAAAGGCCAGCTGGAGGGCGATGAACCCTAACCCTAACCCTCACTTAGGGCAGAGCAAATGAACGGGTTCAGCAGATCCAGTTTGAATTTTGTCCCACCCTTGTTTTTCCACGTCCATGGGTCATCTTTAGTGCATCACCTTTCTTCTGGAACTTTTAACGAATATGTGGTCATCTGGCTCTTCAACTTGATGAGAGCAACTTTACATGTGTACCTTCATCCAGGAGCGATAGGGAAACAATAGAGTTTGCATGTAAATGGAAGGTCCAGGAGAAACGGGCTTGCTGCAGCCTCTTGCATTTCTGTGGAAGTTAGCTGATGCTCCATCACTGAGAACATGACGCAGTTTAGCAACAACATCGACACAGCAGGGACTAGAGAAAATGCCAAGTATTAGAAGACCAAGGCCCATGGGAGGTGAGATGCCACAAAGTGGAGGTAGAGACCTCCCCGGCTCTGCTTTTGATTAGAGCCTCTGGTAGCCACACGGCTGGAGGAAACCGAGAGAGAACAATGTGAACAGTAGCAGCAACAACAGACTCTCAGGAATCTGCCCTTGAGCGTGGCTGCGGTTCTCTGCCCAGGGCGCAAAGGCGATCCTCACAGAGACAGGGCAGGTTCACTCCCAGTTTTAGATCCTCTGTGTTTGGGGAGTCCCCAAAGAACTGGGTCTTCCTTCATCTGGAGGTGACAAAGGGCAAAAGCTCTGGGCTCATTACCATGTAAATGAAAACTACAAGGCAGATTTGCAGCAAAGCCGCTCTCAGGCAATAAATGCCCTGCTACCTCATTAAACCATGCAGGACCCTCTTCTATTAATTCAAAGCCCGCTGATTGGGCTGTCCTTTAAAGGGCTCCTTCCCCAAAATGAGACCCAGCATTCCAGGGTTGAGGACAGCTGGGGACCCGAGAGGCTGCTGCAGCAAGGCGCCCTTGGCGGCTAACAGGCTTTTCCCCGAAGGGCTCTGAGGATGGATCGCAAACGGGATTTCCAGGCATTCCCGCTAAGGACTAGGAGTCCCAAGGTCTCCAGCCCACAGACACCCAAAAGCAGCATCCCATCCGCAAAGCTATAAAGAGAGTCTGGAGGATTAGAGCCAGTATGCAGCTGGAGTTCGACGTAGATCAAGCACTTAGTGAGTCTCTGGATCCAGACGCGGCTCCCAATTCATGCTACTGTCCTACCTGAGCCCGGAGCTGCTGGCCCAGCGTGCCGGGATGCTTCCAGCAGAGAAATACCACGCAGGAGGAGGAGGAGGCGGAGAGGGACACGCGGAGCCCCCGCCTCGCTCCTGGACCTCTGAAGCACCTTTAATCCATCCCCTGCCTGCCTCACATGTTGAATTGCTTTTTCCTGGGGCATCTGTGAGCACACAAAAGGGGCTGACTGGGCTTGGGCCAACAGCTATTGAGAAGTTCCTCTCCGCGGTACAAGGACCTTCTCAATCTCCAGACGCGACCATTCACTGAAGGCGCCGGCAGCAGGGCTGGAGCACAGATTGGCACATTCCCCTTTGCAGCAAAAGAGCTCCTCCAGCTGCCTTGACATCGTGTCTGCATAAAATGAGCTTTCAGGGGGTCAGGACCCGCACGTGGGGAGGTGTTTCCGTGCTGTGCAGGGCATCTTCCTTTTGGATTTAGGAAAGCAAAAGGCAAAAATGGCCCTAGGCACAGTGGAGAAGTCTCCTTCCAGACCGGCAAGCCTAACTCTGTCTTGTATTTAGAAAACCCCTTGTCTTCTGACCCTGCCTCTTCCATACCTGCACATCCGGCCCCCTGCGGAGTGTAAAGGACCGAGCCTTGTTGCCCCTGATTTACAGATGAAGAAACCAAAGCATGGAGAGGTTAAGTGACTTGCTTCAGAGGTGACAGAGCTGGTCACAGGGGGTGGGGGTGACAGAGGGCTCTCTCTCTCTGACAATCGCACCTTTGAAGATTAACTGACAGCCTGAGAGGACTGAATCTTTGAAGGACCGGAGAACAGGGCTGCCAAAGGATTTGTGTAAGAAGGACGTGCAGCTGAAGCACGGAGCTCGTAAAATATCCCAGCCCCCCAGGAGTTCGGAGGAAGGGGCAACTGCGGGGAGGAGGTCCCCCAGGCAACCCTCACTGCACTCACGCACACCATCCCCTCTGCTCAACATCCCCAGGAGGGGGAACACACAAACACCACCTAGTGACCGTGTCCAGCTCTAGTTCTCGGGTTAGCTCCGTCCTCCCTGTGAAGGCTGGAAAAGACTGCGACACTTCTGCAGTCAAGCATCAAACATCTCTGTGCAGACCCTCCATCCTCCCAAACAGAGCCTTCCTCCCTCCTGCCCTGCTTTCCTTTCTGTCCGGTGGGTGTAGGCATCCCGAATTCAAAGTACTTAAACATCATCCTGATAATAACATAAGATTAAACCTCCTGCCCCCAAACAGAATGGGCCATCAACAGTCAGAATCAAGTTCTACTGTCGTTGTCACTGTTTGGTTATTATCACCACCAATACTGATTAGCAGCACAACTCCTCACCCTCCTTACTGGCTTCTCCTCTTGACATTTGAATGTGGATGTTTCCTGGGCTTCCTCCTCAAACCCTCTTCTACACTCTCCTCCTGGCAAAGTCATGCCCCTCCTGCAGCTCCTGCCACTTTTTTTTTGGCCACACCACGCAGCATATGGGATCTTAGTTCTCCGACCAGGGATCCAACCCGTGGCCCCTGCAATGGAAGCGTGGAGTCCTAACCACTGGACCACCAGGGGATTCTGATGCATAAATCTGAGTCTCCAGCTCTCTCTCCTGAGCACCTAACCGAGTTTTCCACTGCCTGATGGACAGATGGTGCCCGTCCATCAGGTGTCCCAAATGGGTGCCCTGCAGGCAATGCAAGTCTCCTAGTCCAAACTGAGCTCATTAGCTTCCCTCCAAATGACTGCTGCTGGGGCTCTGCTAACGGCTCTTCCTCCGTCCCCACATCCAGCCAGCTGTCTGGCCCCAGTTCCTCCTCCTTCTTCACCTATGTTACATGCATTTATTTCTCTGTAGTTAAAGCCCTCATCATGTCCCTCCTGGGCCAACGCAAGATTCTTCTAACTGGCCCGTGCTGGAATACAAGTTCCCTGAGGTCAGAGCTGTTTTGCTCCCCACTGGATCCTCCACCAAGTCACAGTAAACCCTTCATGAGCAAAGATCTCTCTATCTCTCCTCCATCTTCACATTGCTAAAAAATTCTTCCCTAAAGCAAAGATCCAATCACGTCATGTCCCCGAAGACATATTCTGTAGGTCACCAGTTGACCTCAGTGTTCAAATTCCTACACATCATAATTAGCTGGGCATGTAGCCCCAACCTGCCTGTCCGGCCCCCTCCCTTGTGTCTTCTCAATCTATCTGCCCTTTACTAAGGCTGCCCTGGGCTAGTCCTTGTCTTTGGTACAGATTCTTTTCAATCTTAGTATCTGTATCCTCTCTCCTGGAGGGAAAAAAAAAAAAAGCACCTCTCAACCAACACTTTCTCTGCCTGGAAAATTATTTTATTGTTCAAGACTTAGCTCAAGTGTCCTCTTCTTTGGTAAGCCTCCCCCTGCTCCTCCTCCTTCCCCAGAGTCTCCAAGATACATCTCCACTATAGGACCTGCTATAGGAATTATGACAGTGAGTGCTCTACCGGGGCCAGGGCCCGGTGACCTCCTAGTGATTTCAATACCACACACCTGTCTCAGCCTGTGCCATCGGGTGTTATTATGTATTTGTAACACTATATTCCTTCAAAACAAATGAAACCCTTGGTAGGCTAACCCCAGCATGGTGAATGTAGCAAACATTCATTATTCATCATCAGTTTGTTAGTGATGACGTTGACACCTCAGATAGTTACGATACTTCCCCCTAGTCATGCATTTGATTCTCACAACAATCATGGGAGCCAGATGGTCCAAGTATTTCACAAATAATGAAACTGAGGCAGCAAATAGGTTACCATCACTTAGCCAGATGGTGACAATAGCAAGGAAAACTGACTCCAAAGTACTCCAAAGTACTCCTGAAAATGCATCCTTGGGTTTAGATTCTGACATTGAGACTCAGAGTCAGTTAACAGAGGCAGTGTAATAGCACAATTGAGAGCCTCTCCCAGGATTACGCCTCTAAACCTATCAAGTCTCTACAAAACAAGTAGATCCTGTTATTTCTGCCTGGAGAGAATCAGAATCTTCTGACTTTAAGTGTTAAAGGATTCTTCTACATACAGAGACTCTGAATTTGGAAACCAGCTAGATGAGCCACAATGTTGTACAACATCCAGGTTTTAAAGAATCCACGATAAGAATGGATTTTCTTTCTTTCCTAAAAGAATCTCTCTCTTGCTGCTTCACCCAATTCAATCACATATACCTTTTATAAATGCAATCAAACCAAAGAAATAAGGTCTTTTCTGTATTTTGTTACTCGGAGAAAAAAGGCGTCTTGAACACGAGTGACCCTCCTTGTTCGGCTCTGCTCCCTCACTGGTAATTCCAGGACATAAAAGTCACCAATTTCAAACAGAAACAGGAGATAACCAGGTCGAACTGTCATTTCCAGAAAACCTTACTCATCCTCTCTCTTGAAAAGGTCAGTTTATTGGGATAATGATGAAATGATTATTAACCAATCTTACTGGGCTCTGCAAGTCCTCTCACCTCTAAGGATAAAAATCCATTCCTGGAGACCAGGCATTCACTGGACGTGCTCACACTTGTGTACACCCATAGCCCCCTGCCCTCCTGGGGCTGCCTGTGGCTTTACCCCACGGTGAATTAATGCAGGCTCACCCACCACAGTGCTCCCAAGTTTACTGGCATCGCCAGACAATGTCAAGAATTATTTTGTTTTACTTCTCTGATGTTCCCAGTTTACCTTGTTTCAGATTAATAAAGCAATTACAATACTCTCAATTAAGAAGCTATTTTACAATGCACTTTCTTTTTTTTTTTTTTTAGAAATTCACGTTCGTTTATTTATTTATTTATTTATTTATTTATTTATTTATTTATTTATCTATGAATGACTGTGTTGAGTCTTTGTTTCTGCGCGAGGGCCCTCTCCAGCTGCGGCAAGTGGGGACCACTCTTCATCGCGGTGCGCGGGCCTCTCACCATCGCGGCCTCTCTTGTTGCGGAGCACAGGCTCCAGACGCGCAGGCTCAGTAACTGTGGCTCACGGGCCCAGTTGCTCCGTGGCACGCGGGATCTTCCCAGACCAGGGCTCGAACCCGTGTCCCCTGCATTGGCAGGCAGACTCTCAACCACTGCGCCACCAGGGAAGCCCCTACAATGCACTTTCAATTCCAGTTTGTGAGCAACTCACTTAATTATTTCTATTTGTTTTTCTTCCTGAGTGGATAATTTCTTCTGTCTTAGAATAGTAGAGCAATCTTTTTCTTAAAGAAGAAATACTGGGCCAAATTCTTCCTTAAAACTTGGTGTCTTCAGCTCATACCATCAAACATAAACATCTTCCTGGACAGTAAACAGAGCTCAGATCTCATCAAATATCAAACCTTATTCTTACTTCAAAGCTGTTGAAGGAACTTTTCGTCACCTTCATGATCCTCAGCTATAATTTTTCTTTTTATCTTTTGATATGTACTAATTAGATTATCATCTACATCGTATAACTGAAAAGACAGGTTTAAAGGCTGGCCCCGAACAACAAAGAAAAAAGAGTCTCGACCCATAGGCCTGGCTGCTTACCCGTCTTTGTCTATTTGTGGGACCTTAGGAGATCAACCTCCCAGAGAATGTTTCTTCAAATTAAAAAAAAGAAAAAAAAGAGAGAGAGAGAAAAATCAAAATCTCTTCATTTCACTGGGTTGTTAAGAAAATTAAAGGTGGTGATACATGTAAAAACACCTTGCAAACCATAACACTCTAAGCACATATTAGCTAAAGTTATTATTAGTGCTTGACAACATGGCATGGAAAAGGACCCCTCCAGGGAAGGTTATCTCATCGGGAACGATAAACAGGAGGGGATGGTGATGGCCTAACAGTCACTAAGGCTATCTCATTGGGGACAATAAACAGGAGGGGATGGTGATGGTCTGACAGTCACTAACGGAAGGCCCCAGAGACCAGCCATTTGTTTTCACACCCTTTGCTCCTCAGGACATGTAAGACTCAGAGCATATCTCATTCATTCTGACCCCCTTCCTCAGACAGTCACAAAGAGACTGGAATTGAAATAAAACACATCCTGATAGGTTCATGAGTTTCTAGCCCCTTCCCTTTCTCCATTTGGAGCTCAAGATTTAGGCACTGTGGCCCTCACTTTTTCTCGAGTTGAGAGATTCTGTTGCTGTTGTTGATTTGCTTATATATTTTCTGCTTCTGAGTCACAACACAAGAGTGCCCCTGGAGATGCAAATCAAAACCACAATGAAAAATCACCGTACACCTGTCAGAATGGCTATCATCAAAAAGATAACAAATATTGGGGCTTCCCTGGTGGCGCAGTGGTTGAGAATCTGCCTGCCAATGCAGGGGACACGGGTTCGGGCCCTGGTCTGGGAGGATCCCACATGCCGCGGAGCAACTGGGCCCGTGAGCCACAGCTACTGAGCCTGCGCGCCTGGAGCCTGTGCTCCGCAACAAGAGAGGCCCGCACACCGCGATGAAGAGTGGCCCCCACTAGCCACAACTAGAGGAAGCCCATGCACAGAAACGAAGACCCAACACAGCCAAAAATAAATAAATAAATAAATAACAAAGATAACAAATATTTATATATTAATAGTATAGCACAGAGAACTCTTCTCAATACTCTGTAATGACCTACATGGGAAAAGAATCTAAAAAAGAGTGGATATGTGTATATGCATAACTGATTCACTTTGCTGTACAGCAGAAATTAATACAACATTTTTAATCAACTATAATCCAATAAACATTTTTTTTTAAAAAGCCAACAAATAATAAGCGTTGGTGAAGATGTAGAGAAAAGGGAACCCTTGCACACTGTTGGTGGGAATGTAGACTGGTGTAGCCACCATGGGAAACAGCACAGAGGTTCCTCAAAAAATTAAAAATAGAATTACCATATGATCCAGCTATTCCACTCCTGGGCATATATCCAAAGAAAATGAAAACACTAATTTGAAAAGATACATGCTCCCCCATGTTTATAGCAGCACTATTTACAATAGCCAAGATATGGAAGCAACCTTAATGTCCGTCAACAGATGAATGGATAAAGAAGATGTGGTATACACATACAACGGACTATTACTCAGCCATAAAAAAGAATGAAATTTTGCCATTTGGAACAACATGGATAAGCCTAGAGGATATTGTGCTTAGTGAAGTAAGTCAGACAGAGAGAGACAAACACTGCATGTTTTCACTTATATGTGGAATTTAAAAAATAAAACAAATGAGTATAACAAAACAGAAACACACACAGATACAGAGAACAAACAAGTGGTTACCAGTGAGGGGAGGGGCACAATAGGGGAAGGGGATTAAGAGGTACAAACTACTGTGTATAAAATAAATAAGAGGGACTTCCCTGGTGGTCCAGTGGTAAAGAATCCCCCTTACAAGGCAGGGGACACAGGTTGGACCCTGTGTCCCTGGTCAGGGAACTATGATCCCACACGCCTCGGGGCAACTAGACCCTTGCACCACAACTACTGAGCTCACGTGTCTCAACTAGAGAGCCTGTGTGCTGCAAACTACAGAGCCCACGTGCCCTGGAGCCTGGGCACCGGAACTAGAGAGAAGCCCGCGCGCCGCAAGGAAAGATCCCGCATGCCTCAACAAAGATCCCGCATGTCGCAACTAAGACCTGACGCAGCCAAAAATAAATAATAAAATAAATAAATAAATAATTTAAAAATAAAATAAAATAAATAAGATACAAGGATGCAATGTACAGCACAGGGAATATAGCCAACATTTTATAATAAACTTAAATGAAGTATAATCTTAAAAACTATCAAATCACTATGTTATACACCTGAAACTAATGTAACATTGTATATCAACTATACTTTAATTGAAAAAAAGAGTTCTCTTATTCCAAGGTGGGGCAGGCCACAGTTCCAAAATATTTGATAACTGTGGCTTAAAGAGAAATATTTGGGTTGAAATACAAAAAGCAAACAAATGCATTTAGAGATTAGCATTGCCATGCCTATGGAGAAAGTTGACAATTAAAAGGATAATATGGGTCACCATGCCTTACTATCGGGGTGACCCTGAGCAATAATATTTCCTACTTCGTAGAGCTGTCATGAGGATTAAATGAGTTAATATATGTAAATGTGGAGAAGAGCATTGGCACAGAGGAAGCACTGTCTAAAGGTTTGCCATTAGTATTGTTACAACAATTGACAAATTTTTATCAATCACTCAGGTGCTGGCCAATTTAAAACTTGTCCCCCCCCCCAAAAATAAAATAAAATAAATAAAACTTGTCCCATCTTTTTCCAATCTTCCATGGTTAGCAACAGTTGACAGTTTGTTCTTGTGAGAATGGACCAATAAATCAACAAAATGTTGTATCTGATCCACGAGAATATACACCGGATGCATCTGTCCTAAGTGCTGTGGTTGGTTTTGGCGAAATGCAACTGTGTTTATAAACACATTAGAAAACCTATTTTTCCGCCCCTTTCTTTCCCTCAATTCAGAGACAATGATCCCAATGACCTCTTTAGACATATTGTTACTAAGTGTGGTTGTTTCAATTATCAAACACCAAATGAGCTTGCAAAATAAGACAAGGATAAAAGAAGAAGTCTGGAAAAATCACCTTCCTCTTCAGTATCAATAAATAACACTAAATTTTCAATTGAATTAAAAATGTACATGAAGAAAACAGTTTGATGCAACCTTCTGCATTCAAACTTTCGAGAAGAAACCAGCCCTTACTTGTCAGTTTCCTAAGGATCAAGGACTACATTCCCTTATCTTCATATCCCCAGGGCATGCAACAGACACTCTCAAAAGATGGATGCATAGATGGAAAAAACAGAGCTGCCTTTTACCCACGTTGTTCAGAACCCATCAAATTCCTATAATCACAGAATTAAAGAATGTTAGTGATGTGGAAGGAATTGAGCTCAGGAGAAGTTACACAACTTGCCCAAAGCCACGTAGCTATTTAACAGCAGAGACTGAACTTGATCTATCACCCCTATAAAGAACGCAGGGCTCTCAAGCTGTACCAGAGCTTCCCAGCTAAGGGCAAGTCTCCGTGGCCTTTTGGAAGCTTTTGAAATATGCCTCTGACACCAGGGAAAGTGTCACATGGGTGCTTTTCTTCACGTATCTAATCAATATTTACTGCAGAGCAATCTTCACCTACACTCTTCGTTACTCTCAGGAATTAAAGAACCACTGACTCTCTCTCCAACTTGCCACTTCAGGCCTCTGAGATGAGAGATTCGCTACTTGTGGTATGAAATCCTTCTCCTGTCTCCCAAAGCTTTCCGATTTCACCTCGGGGATAAATCAAAAGCATTTCCATGCTGTTTATATTAGAGTGGCCTTTTGTTGAAGAAACATGCTTTATAATTTGAGGCGCTGGGACTTTTGTTTACAGACGGAATTAAGTACAGGTTGAAACTGTGGCTTTTAGACATAACACTGCAGGAGAAGCTTACGCTCTACCACGTAAGAAATCTTTCTCAAACTCCAAGAGACTGGCACCTCCAAATCAGTGAGCTGGGCAGACAGCATTTGTTCCTGCCTGCTGGCACACAGCTCAATGCTACGGCCACATGGACCAAACAAGAGCTCCAGGAGCCTAAGCCAGCGGTACCAGTGCCACACCTCTGATGTGCAGACAGGGCAGCCCAACGGGGAGTGCCCTGGGTCAGAGACTTGGAAGCAGAGAAAGGAAACGGAGCATAGCTCAGATGATATTACGTTCCTGCTCTAAACCCTTCAGTGATTCCCACTGCCTGCTGTGCGACACTCAGAATCTTCACCGGGGCTTACAATTGGGTCCCAATCTATTCCTCCTCCTTACCTCCTGGTTCCCTGCAGGCCTACCATGTTCTAGATGATCCAGACTGTTCTATCTCCCTGAACAGTTCAATGACGTCACCACCTCCACACCTCTGCACAAGGTGCCTCTCCCCTGAGATGCTCCAACCACTCCCTCCCTCAGATCTCATCCTAAGTGCCACCTCTTCTCTAGAACCTTTCCTGAGTTCTCCTCCAACCTCCCAGGCCTCCCCCAAGTGGAAGTGGCCTCAATCGCCATGACACTCTTGCAGTCCTTTTGTAACCGCCCATGGTAATTATTTTCTAAACGGTGTGGCAGCAATTTGGGAATGTTTTTTCTTGCTGTCAGTCAGCATTAGCTGAGCATCTTCCGTGTGTCAGATGCTGTGTTGGGTGCCTGGGACATGAAAATAAATAAAGTCAAGGTTCTTGCCTTCAATGGGCTTATGCTCTAGTGGATGAGATGACACTAGGACAAAGAGTTATACCTAGTGCAGGGGGGAAATGAAATATGAGAGAGATGATGGCATTTTAAGTTGGGTCTGAAAGAGAAATGTGTTCACTGGGCAAAAAAATAGAGAGGGAGGAAGGGTTCTTCGAGGGAAAAAGAACATTATATACAGCAGTGCTTGTCACAGGTTTTACTGAATGAATAAAACAAAGGCCGGGAAGGTTAGCTCCTTCCTGATTGGTTAGCTCCCTGCTCACTACTGTCTACATTTACTGAGTGTGTTCACGACTCCCATCCCTCACAGCAACCCCGGAAGTTAGGCAGCACCATCCTCATTTTATGGATGAGAAAACTGAGGCTTCCAATGCCCAAAGCCCCAAAGCTGTCAAGTAGCAGAGCGTGGCCGGTGTTCCTGATACTATAAGGTTGTACTAATGAGTTCGCCTTCAAGGACCTAAATATAAAGCAAACTCTTAGCTCTCTTCCTCTGAGCCTGGGTGGACCACTCCGGGCAGCCCTCAAATACCCAAAAACCATCTCAGGGAACACATACTGCGAGGGAAGAAGAGAGAAGCAGCCGAAGCTGTGCTGCGTGCAGATTCTGGGAACAGCGAGGCCCTGTGTCTCCCTATAAACCTGATGTTACTCCTCTCACGGTACATGGTTTTAGTGGCCCCAAATGTGGGCCCTCTGTCCTAAGATATAAACGGCAACCGGGAAAGAGCCATCCAAAAGTCACCTCAGGCCAACTCAGGCTCATTAAAGCTCCCTTAGGGCTCCGAGAATTGAATGGAACCTCTGGCTTTCTAGGAGAAAGCATTTCGTTTTTGACAGAGTTCTTTTCCCCCCTTTTCTTCATCTGATCATTTTCTCAATTTTTCCCTTTCACATTCAGGCTTTTTCTGTAACTCTTGTATTGGGCACATGCCCTTCTAGTTTTTCCCCCTAGCTGGGACTATTATATCTTGCTATTGTCATGTTCCTTTTCCATTGAAAGCAATCAAAAATGAAAATCCACATTTCAGAACAGTGTCTATTAAATAGGCACCTTTTCATGGTTGGAAAAAAAAAAAAAAAGAGCACTCTCTGAGGGCTGAGTTTCAGTTCTGTGTGTCACCTAAAGATTAGACACTTGGGTGAGACTTCTGCCTCTTCACAGGCCATTTGTATTTGGGTATTTGGGAGAGATGGTAGAAAGTCTGGAGTCAGAACCAACTTGTTCTAAGGAATTCGTCGTCGAAAGCATTGCTAATCAAAGTGTGGTCCTGGGACCAGTAGCAACTGCATCGCTTGTTGGGAACGAAGACTCTCAGGCTCACCCCAGACCAGCTGAACCAGAATCTGCCGTTTTGCAAGATCCCAAGTGATTCGTAAGTACATTAAAATTTTAGAAGCACTGGTCTAGAATTAAAAGGAATTTGCTTTAATGAAACCATCCTGTAGCCTCCACGTGGATTTCTTTCCGAAGAAAGAAATCTCTGTACAGTGAACTCCATAGAGCAACCTCCACCACCCTTTTCCACCCAAATTGTTTATTCATGGAAGAATTCTGAAATGATAAATCATCTTCCAGAAATCACACTCAGCCTGAGGGAGTTCCAGATGACACAAAGCTGATGGCCAGCCTTTCTGCGGCCTGTGGGAACTAAGAAGGGAGAGGTGATAGGCGACCCTCGTCCCGCCTCCTTTAAGGCCCTGGATCTTTTTGTTGATATCTTTGCCTCTCGGAAGAGGGGAGCGAAAGACGTGTTGTACAACCGCACGGGTGACTAATGTGAGACTGAGGGGGCTGTGCTGTGTACTGAGCTCTGAGATCCTTGAGTGGGGGGATGCTCTGTAAACACAAATGGCAGAACCAAGGGCCAACCAAGTCCAGGCTGTGCTCAGACCTCACACTTCCAATAACAACAGTCAAGACACACACAGATGAACCCAGACTAACCTGTCATCTACACTGGAGAAAGGAACAGAGAGGATGGAGAATCACGTGCACCTGGTTTAAGGAAATGACAGCTAGAGCTGGAGGCAAGAAAAGAGAAGAGGGGAGGTGATGACCAGGCCCTGCTCGAGGCTGTCCTGCCCACCTGGTCCCACTCACCCTCCAAGTGGAGCTAAAGCTCACGGGCGGACAGAGGCTGTGACCAGAGCCCTGGCAGGCCACACAGGTGCTGGCCTGGCATCCCACTTGACCTTGTCCTCGATGAAGAGGACACCTGCCTCAGAGACATTTCTGGAAAAAAAGGGAGCACCAAAAGAGTTACCCCTTGTTGAAAAACCAAAACCGGGTCCCCCACCCAAAGTGAGTGTTTTCGCACTAATTCCGATAAATATGCACATCACAGGAAGCTCGTTTAGACTCCTGGCATCTCTCAGACCTCTAAGTGCAACACCTGGGTTATTGATTCCTCTGTGTTAAAGCCCAACTTGGTAGTGCCCTCCCCACCTCTACTAATTTTTCACCCATTATTTCCATCTTCACCTTTGAATTCTCTAAAACGGCAATATTTTAAAACACTAAAATGGTTTACTTGTATCAATCAATACCTGCTTTTCCACCAATTATAATTTATTTGTAGATTAACAGTTTTTCAGCTCCAGAAACATGATTCTGTCCTCTTAATATGCCCACATCAGCAAGCTCTCACAGGAAGTCTGGAATGGACAGCAAAGGGCAGTGGTGGCAGAAAGACCCTCAGGCTCTGAAATCCAGACAGGAATGCCATCCATCTTCCTCCACCACAACCAAAAGACAGCCCTCCCCACCCCCCCAGAACCGAATGCATCAGAGATCAGCCGCCCCTGAGGACTGAGGCTCTGAATTTGATTTCAGCTAACTTCCACTTCACAGAAAAGCACTCGACTTTATTCCCCCTGTACCTCAGACCTGGATAAGCCAAGCAGTTCTCCAGAAACACATCTGAAGGAACACCTCTGCATCCCCTCCCCACCGCCAATATGCACGGGCATGCCTGAACACACCACCTCCCAAGGCAAAGAGAAAGTTAACTTTCAAATAAAGCTGTCCTGCAGCCAGTCTGGTCACATTTCCAGACCCTTCACATTCACAAAGGTGGTTCTTGCAACTCTGGCCTAAATCCAGAAGCTGAAAACTGACCTCTGCCTGCTGAGGGCACAGACCAGGGTCAAAGGTCCACAAACACACGTTCGCCACAAATACACCACTTTCTTTCTTTCTCTCTCTCTCTCTCTCTTTTGACCAAAGTGAGAATAATGGGCCAGGCTTATTGTCTTTCCTTCAGAGAAGCCAGGATGGGCGGCTGGTGGGAAGCTCCAGACAGAATGTGGGCGTGTGAATCTATACAGGCTCCACAGAGGAATTTTCTGGGAACTCCAGGGGTTTTGAGGAAGGGTGGTCTCAGGCTGGGACACAGGGGCTCCTCGGATTCTCGGGTACCCCAGAAGTCTGGGGTGTAGGGGGGGCGGAGTGGCAAGGCTATCCTGACAGCCAGGCGCCCCTTCCCTGCCGTCCCAGGCCCTCCCCGCCACGGCGGGGTCACTCACCGCCCGTGAGCTGTGCAGGGCCGAAGCACAGCGCCAGCTGAAACCACAGGATCACGGCCAAGAGTCTCTGGGGGGACTGAGGCTGCTGCTGCTCTAGAAATCCATCTCCATGGCTCGGGTTCATTCCACGATACATCTTTCATCCACAGAGGGCATCCGGCTTGCAAGAGTCTGCAACCAGGAGCGAACACGATGATACCCCAGGCTGCCGGGGCGCCGGGGGCCACGCTCCCCCTCCTCCGCCCTGGGACCGGGACCCCCGGCTTCCCCTGCTCCTTCCCCATTCCTCCCCCGCGCGGCCCCCGCCCCCTTTCCCACGGCGAGCTCCCCCCGCTTCTCCCCAGCGCGGGCTACACTGAGTAACAGCCGCCGCGGGATGCTGCGCGTGCGGGAGCGATGGAGGAGGGGAGGGAGGGCAGGGGTTAGCGCACATTGGCTCCGCGCCGGTCCCCCGGATTCAGCGGCTGTGACCACGACAGGAAAGTCTAAAGCCTTCCAGCCTCTCGGGGCTGAAAAAACACTTTTCCCCGGGCCTATACATTTCACTCTTAGGAATCTCACGAGGTGGCACCGGATCCCCCCAGCTACTTCTCTGGTTTTCCCCAGGATCGGGATGGGTCCTACTGCCCAGTCCCCAGTGAGATTTCTCTGCGCTGTCAAAAAATTCCTCCCTCGGGGAGCAGAGCCAGGCACCAACTCCCCCTCCTCGGCCTGCGAGCGCCTCCCCGGAATGGAAAGCCCCTTCCGGGGCTCTCGGTCTTACCTGTGGGTCTCATGCATGCAGCTTCCTTCCCTCCTCCGCCTCCTCCCCCCGCCAGTCTAACCCGCATCTGTGCGCGACCTCTGCTGCCGCCGTTGCGCGAGCGAGCGAGACGTTAAGCCTCGGCGGCGGCGGCGGCGGCGGCGGCAGCGGCGGCGCCGGCGGCGCCCGGCTCCAGCTCCCCGCGCCTGCGCTCTCCCTCCCCAGGCTCCGGAGCGGACGCGTGAGGGAGTTGCGGGGGGAAGGACGACAGTCCGGTCGCGCGCCCCCGAGGAGGTACCCGCGCGCCCGCTACCTGAGCTCCCGAGCGCGCGGCGGCGTCGCGGAGAAAGGGAGGGGGAGGGGGCGGCGGCGGCGGCGGCGGCGCCCGGCTCCAGCTCCCCGCGCCTGCGCTCTCCCTCCCCAGGCTCCGGAGCGGACGCGTAAGGGAGTTGCGGGGGGAAGGACGACAGTCCGGTCGCGCGCCCCCGAGGAGGTACCCGCGCGCCCGCTACCTGAGCTCCCGAGCGCGCGGCGGCGTCGCGGAGAAAGGGAGGGGGCGGCGGCGGCGGCGGCGGCGGCGGCGGCGGCGGCGGCGCCCGGCTCCAGCTCCCCGCGCCCGCGCTCTCCCTCCCCAGGCTCCGGAGCGGACGCGTGAGGGAGTTGCGGGGGGAAGGACGACAGTCCGGTCGCGCGCCCCTGAGGAGGTACCCGCGCGCCCGCTACCTGAGCTCCCGAGCGCGCGGCGGCGTCGCGGAGAGAGGGAGGGGGCGGGGGCGGGGGCGGGGCGGAGGCACGCAGCCCGGACACGCACGAGGCGGGCACGCGCCTCCGCAGAGCCAGCCAGCGCCCCGGCTGGGGAAGGGGCCCCGCGAGCGCGGGGAGGGGGAAGGGACCCTCCGCCGCCGCAACCAATCGGAAGCCCGCGCGCCTGCACGTGTCGGCACAGGCCTAGGGCCGGGTCGCCCCTTTCCTGGCGCAGGACGGCGGTCTCCGCATGCGCTGCGCGCGACTCCGGGTGGCCGCCGCGGCCTCCGCGCGTCCTCCGGTGCCCCCAGAGCGCGGCACGGCGCGGGAGAGGGCTCCGCTTTAGGCTGCTGCCGCGGTGGCGGCTCCAACCCGTGGGACAAGAGTGCACAGGGCGGCCGGTCCCCACCCCAAGACCCTCACCACCGACGGGGTTCACGTGGGCGGGGGGGGGGGGACGGCCAATTGCCAAAGTCTTCCTTTCCTGCGTTTAGCTCTCCGCACCTCACCACGTCCCACCAAGGCTCTGCATGTCCCCTCAGAGCCCGAATGACACTCTTCCCCCTCCCCCGCTCCCTTGATATTTGCCCTTTTGCGAGCCACAGGCGTTGTGCGGGAGGACTCTTAGCCTGTCTGGGAGATGCGCTGGCCCCTCCGAACGTCCGCCCGGCGCGCGCTCTCCTTGCGGGGAGAGGGAGGGTCCTCGGTGCAGCTGCAGAAGGTTGAGTACGGAGGAGGGGGCAGCGGTGGGGTGGGGGGGTTCTGGGGTCGTGGATCGGAACCCAAGGGGGTCGAGGGTGTTTGCCCTCCCAGCCCCCGGTGGAGAGAGTTTGCCTCGTCGGTGTTGTCTCTCTGTGCCTTTTGGTGCCCGAGCCCAGCCCGCAGAAGGGTGCAACTCACTCCCCACTGGTTCTGGCCGCCCGCTGGACCTGCGCAAGGCTGGCCTTCCTCGGCCTGCCTGGCTCCGAGGGCCTACGTCCCAGCCACGGTAGTTAAGGGGTGTGAGCTAATGAGGTGTTGCAGGCAGGCGGCACTTTAGAACCAGCGGCACCCCATTATTCTGTAGCAATTTGTGGATATGAAAACCACGTTTCGGATGCCGCCACCAAATCATCTTCTGCTTCCATCGGCTGTCCCCAAATCTCACATACTGATGGTAGTCAGGAAATCACAGCTTTTACTGTGTCGACTCTTACTGGGAGTAATTTTAACAAATTCTGTCAGGATAGATTAACTTTTAGTAGATAAATGTAACTCAGCATTTTTTCTCTTTATTTATTTTTGCTTTGTAAAACTGAGATGGCAGCTTTGCATAGAATAAGTTCAAGATTTTTGACTAGCACAAGTTCGTTTCTGCTAAAGCTTGTGCTTTGGGGCTCCAGAATCTTAGTTGGGTACCCACGCTTCCAAGGTCCTATGACTGACCTCTAGAGTTTGAATATTTATGCAATTGTTTTTCTCAGTAAATTTTCTAAAGCTTTCTAATAAGCCGTCAAATCAACAAACTCAAAAACATTTGTTGACCATGTGTATGTCTTTACAATCGTAAGAGATATGTCTAAGCACTATTGAGACCTGTTCTCCAGCTGATAAATACAATCCAGTCGTACAGAGAATAAAAGAATTGAAAGAAACATCCAAGTTTATCTGGTGCAAACACAGGACCTGTGCTTGAGTCCCCCCCCCCCCCCCGACATTTCTGCTAAGTGGTCATGCAGCCTCATGGAATACTTGAGGAAGCCTGTAATGTTTGCCCTCAGCTCTCTTAGAAAAGCCCTCTTTGTACTGAACTGAAACCTACCTCCCTGAAACTTTTACACACGGGTTCCGGCTCTCCCATCTGGGCCCACACAGCTAAATGGGATTCCTCTTCCTTAAGACAGAGCTTTACTCATTTGGAGATGGCTTTACGTCCCCTTAACTCTTCCTTTCTCCGGGTTAAACTTAGCTACTTCGCACAGTGTGGCAGTGCCTAGACTCCTCACCAGCCTTGTAGCCTTTCTCTGGATGGGACCCAGTTTCCCAATGGCCACCCACCCCCCAGCAAGCAGAGTTCGTTTCCAGAAGGGGATTCCACACTCACTCCGTGGGTTCCGACCAGCACACGGCAGGACTGGCACATCCTGTATGTTAAATAATTTGCTTCTATTAATGCAACGTTAGAAGACAAGCATTTGGAGGGCAGGTACAGCACACCATTCTGTTAGCTTTCCACATTATCTCATGTATTAGTTTCTAGGGCTGTCATAACAAAATATCACACACTAGGTGTCATAAAACCACAAAGATTTATTTTCTCACAGTTCTGGAGGCCAAAAGTCCGAGATTAAGGTATCAGCAGGTTTGGTTTCTTCTAAGGCTGCTCTCCTTGGCTTGCAGATGGCCACCATCTTGCTGTGTGCTCACATGGTCATCCCTCTGCGTGTGCAAGTGTCTGGTGTCTCCCTCTGTGTGTGTGTGTGTGTGTGTGTCCTAATCTTTTTTATAAGGACACCAGTTATATCGGATTAGAGACCACTCTAACAAACCCATTTTAACTTTATTCCCTCTTTAAAGGCCCCGTCTTGAAATACAGTCACATTCTGAGGTACTGGAGGTTGGGGGGGGGGGGGGGGGACACAATTCAGTGTCCGGTGTTACACTCATTTTACAGGCGAGGATGCTAAAGACAAAGGAGTTCAATCCATTTACTCACGACCACCCAGCCAGTGGAGGCATCAGATTAAATCTAAAGCAGTTCAGTTCCATCCTAATGGTTTTCCCAATACATCACAGCTATTGCTATGAACACCTTCCACCTCAAGGATTCTAGGTAAGTTATCCTGAATATAGGATGTAGATTTTTCTCAAGAGGACGAGAATAAGGGTAGATGGAATGCAGGAGAGAGCATGACTTACTTCCTGCTAAATGGGCAAAAACTTAATCTTTCTTCCTCTTTCTTATAGAAGTCAATGCCAAAACCAATACCAGTGGGGAGACATGCTGAAGCAAAGCCTCCAGAGTCTCCCTCCCAAACACAGGAGAGCTGAGGGGCTTCTCTGACCTGATTAAAAACTCCACCCCTCCTCGGACTCCATGCTTCTCTCAACCCTCCATGAATGACATTCCTCACTGTTTTCACTCATTTCCCCTCCCCTCTCCCATCCTCTTACTGCCCCCCACCTTGCCCTAGGATTCTTTTTCAAAACTTACTGAAGCTCTGTCTTCATGGCATAGCCTTTGATTTCATTTTCAGTGGACAATAACATTTCATTCCAAATATATTCATTGAGCACCTACTATGAACTGGGCACTGTACTGGGTGCTGGAGATGCAGTAGTGAGCAAAGATGCTAAACCCCCTGCCCTGGAAGAACTCACAGTCTACTTAAGGAATACATGATAAACAAAAGAAGAAAACATTGGGAGTGTTAGATGGTGTGAAGTACTAGGCAGAATAATGAATCAGGGAATTTATAGAGGAGATGTGAAGGTTAGAGCATAGGCAGAGTCGTTATAACCAAGTGATCCAAATATTCAGTAATTTAAATAGAAGTTTATCTCTCCCTTATGTGAATGTCTTACTATTCTAGGTGGATGGGGCATCTCTGCTCCATAGGGTCATTCAGGGACCCAGATTCCTTCTACCTCATTATTCTGCCATCCTCTAAGATACTGTCTTCATGTGTGGGACAGAAGCTGGGTCACTGATCTGTCTGGGGTCCAGTCTGAGGGAAAGTGATAAGAAAAGGGAATCTAAGGCAAACAATTTCCTTTCAGGCAAGGGAGGCAGAAGTTACACAAAAATTAGCTCTCTCACCTATCATTAGTGAGAACCTAGTCACATGACCATATCTAGCTGCAAGGGAAGCTGGGAAATGTAGTCTTTGTGGGGCAACCAGGTGACCAGAAGCAAGAAGAGAGTGGACTGAAGGGGTCAGGGGAAACTGGCAGTCTATCACATGTGCTGTGCAAAGATCAAGGCTTAAATTTTTGATAAAGTAGGCAGGGAAGCCCTTACTGGGAAGGTAACATTTAAGTAAAAACCTGAAGGAGAGAGCTATGCAGTTTTCTAAGAGAAAAGCATTTCCAGGCAAAGGGAGAACAGATGCAATGTCCCTGAGGCAGGAGCATGCCTGTTGTGTACAGGAAACAGGAAGGATGTCAATGAGGCTGGAGTGAGTAAGTGATGCAGACAACTAGGGGGGCTGAGGTCAGAGAGGTCTCCTACTGAGGTGGACCTTAGAGGCATTGGCAGGGATCTGGTTTTTACTCAGGGTGAGAAGAGAAGCCATTGGAGGTTTGTGAGCAGAGAAAGGACACGATGGCACTTGAACAGGAAGTGTCTGAAAGAATTTATGTCCAGCATGGCATCAACCACACTCTACCACTCTGCGCTCTGTGGCCCTTTCATCCTTCCTCTTGAGCACCTCTCAGCTCCTGCACCCCTGAACCCCAGAATGCCAGCTTTGAAGGCACACTGCTTCACAGTCCTATCAACCCTCAGCGTCTAAACATTATCTCCACGAAGCACCTCCCACAGTCCACACCTTTTCATTCATCCCAACGTGCTTGCACTTAGCAGACTGGTACTGTGCCTCTGAGTAGATTGTGAGTTCTCTGGGAGCAAGTGTTTCTCTACTTGTTCCACCTATTGCTAAACATAGAGCCTGGAACACAGTAGAGCAATCAAGAATTATTTTCTGAATTAACTGATTAATAGCAGAAGGAAAGGAGACCTTCCCCACCAATCTTGCCCTGGCATTGAAAACCAGACTGAAGTCAGTTGATATTCTTCTCTCTTCTCTCTGGGTTTCCTCAATCCTGCGCATCCAGGAAAACATAGAATCAACCACAACCCATTTAATGAGCTCAGAACATGCTAGAACATAGGTTAGCATTGCACTAGATGCTGGGTTTGAGTACAGATCTAGAATTGTCAAAGCATATGATCCACCCACCACCTCTGCCCTGGATGGATAACACACTCAGTGAGGAGACACACTTCCAAGGCTGGAGTGTGGAACAGGATAAAAGTGCTCATTTGGAAATAGAGTTACTATATGATCCAGCAATCCCACTCCTGGGCATATATCTGGAAAAGACAACAACTCTAATTCCAAAAGGATACATGTACCCCAACGTTCATAGCAGCACTATTTACAATAGGCAAGACATGGAAGCAACCTAAATGTCGATCCACAAATGAATGGATAAAGAAGATGTGTCGTATATATACATATATATATATACACATATATATATATATATACATATATATATATATGTGTGTATATATATATATATATATATATATATATATATATATATATATATATAGTGGAATATTACACAGCCATAAAAAAGAATGAAATAATGCCATTTGCAGCAACATGCTGGTACCATGCTGGTACCATGCCAGCACTGTCCCCCTGCCATAGGTCCAACTAGAGATTATCATATTAAGTGAAGTCAGTCAGAGAAAAACAAATATATGATATCACTTATATGTGGAATCTAAAAAAATGATACAAATGAACTTATTTACAAAACAGAAATAGGCTCACAGACATAGAAAACAAACTTATGATAACCAAAGGTGGGAGGGACAAAATAGGATTTTGGAATTATCAGATACACACTACTATATGTAAAATAGATAAACAACAAGGACCTACTGTATAGCACAGGGAACTATATTCCATATCTTGTAATAATCTATAATGGGAAATAATCTGAAAAAGAATATATATATGTGTATATGTATAGCTGAATCACTTTGCTGTACACCTGAGAGATTGTAAATCAACTATACTTAAATTTTAAAAAGTGCTCATTCAGTCACCTCTCACCCATTCTTCCTCCATTCAAGGTGTATTCTCAGGTACTTGACATGTTTCAGTCATTGTACTAGGTGTGGAGGATACAAAAATATAAAAGACCCAATCTTTGTCTTCAACCAGTTTATAACCTATGGAGAGAGTAGAAAAGTAAATCTGCAATTACAGGGTCATGGGCTAAGTGCTAAGATTGTAAAGCAGATAGGATGGAGTGTGCTGGAAAAGGATCCTGGGGGTGACTTCATATGTTGTATGAGTAGAAGTGTGTGTGTGTGTGTGTGTGTGCGTGCACGCATGCACGTGTGTGTGTATAAAGGGAAGAAAAGGAAGAGAAGGTGCAGTGAGTTTCCAGGCAGAGGGAGCAGCTTGTGTAAAGACCAGGAAGGAGGTGGTGGGGAAAGAGACCAAGTGTAGAATTTAGAAGACAAGTTGGGAAACGCCAAGAAGTAAAAATTCCAAAAAACACCTGTGCCATACTGAGAAAGGCTTGGAAAGTCATGGAGGGACGTTTGGTTTGTGTCTGAAGAAAAAGAGAGAAGACTGTGGAGGAGTGGAAATAAACTGGAGACACTAGCCAGGAATGGACTATTCACCATTGGACCAAAGATACATGAAAGGTACTCAACATCACTAATTAATGAGAACATGCCAATGAAAACAACAGACACTGTTTTCCCCTATCAGATGGACTACAAATATAAGTCTGATAACATCAAGTGTTTGGTGATGATGCAGGGAGAAGGGAATTCCCATATTCTGCTGGTAGGAGTGCAAATTGCTATGTATTAACCATGTCTTTTATTTTCTGTATTCTGATGCTTTGACACCTGGGGCATTGTTGACCCTGGAGAGACTGCCCTTCCCAGGGCTAAGCAATTCCTAGAGATAGTAAACTAGAGCCCACACACCCCACTACCTCCTTTATGGTCTCTCACACTTAGAGTCACTATTCCCCTGCCATAATCACCCCAGCGCCAGGTACCAGACAACTACGGACAGCCCCTATGCCTCAGAGCCCACTGAAATTATTCAAACTAGCCTATTATAAACTTGTTTACCCACCTCACCCATTCCTTCCCATGAAAACCACACATTCCCCACTGCACCCCTCACTCCCTCTGCCCCCTGACCGGTTCTGGTGCTTCCCCAAGTGGCCCTGCATGATTTGCCATGCCTCCTGCTTCTAGGGAATTGTGAGTATAAAGAAAAACACCTCTTTCCTGACTGTCATTTCCATATCTACATGTCTTACTGTATCTGATTAAAACAAAGCCTTTGGTGTCCTTAACACATGCTACACTTAGAGGAGGGTAAACTGCCCTGCAAACACACCACTCATTATTACCCCTAAAGAAGCCCTGGCAAGTTCACCTCAAACACTTCACCCACTAAGCAAAGATGATGTCAGTACCTACCTCATACAACTGCTGAGAGGCTTAAATGGGATCTCCTGGAAAGCACCTGAAGAGCACCCAGCACTGAGTAAGTACTCAGGCAAGCATGTCCCAGGATGTTCACTGAAGATATTTATGTAATGGTGGAAAATTGGAGACACCCTGAATAATGGAATGACTAAATGAATTGTGGTACAGTCACACTAAGGAACAGTATGTAGTCATTAGGTATAAACTAGATCTCCATGTAGGACCATGGAGAGCTCTCCAAAACATTGTTGGGTGAAAGAAGCAAATTGTGGGACAGAATGGACAGTAAGACATGATTTATGGAAAAACAATACCATAGATTTTCTATCAACTAATGTGAATAAAAAGGGAAAATGCCTGAAACCATGCACAGAAGACAGTGGGGTTGCATCTGGGTTGGTGAGAGCAAATGGAATTGTTGGGGAGGATTAATCAAAGAATAGTTTTATTTCTATAATTTATATTTTACTTTCATTATTCATTTATTTGTATATAATTTTGTTGAGAATACTATTATGTAATGCTTAGATAGTTAGAAATTAATTTGCAAGGCAAAGGAAAAGATAGGAGGGGAAAAAGATAAACATAGAAGAGGAAAAGGTCGGAATGAACCTGGGGCCTAAGGACATGAAGTTAACTTTGAGAATACTGTGCACTGATGGTATATTTTTTGAAACTAGAGATAATGGAGATCTATCTACATAAGGCATCTTTTGACTGAAGCATTTCCTTGGACAGGAGTGGAGGGATGTCCAGTAAGGACTAACTGCAAAACTAGTTTGCCATTTTGTAAAAGATCAACGCTGAGCTCCCCTCCTCATAGAGATTATTGAGATACTGGCTTCCCTTGTCTTTCTCTGGAGGCTTCCTCATTTCATACTATATCCCTAGCAATGGGTTGGTTGTTTTCCTATAATAATTATAGTAGGCTAGACTGACATAACCGATAAGCCAAAACAAGTAACAACATAAGAGAAGTTCCTGGGCTTCCCTGGTGGCGCAGTGGTTGAGAGTCTGCCTGCCAATGCAGGGGACGCGGGTTCGGGCCCTGGTCTGGGAGGATCCCACATGCTGCGGACCAACTAGGCCCGTGAGCCACAATTACTGAGCCTGCGCGTCTGGAGCCTGTGCTCTGCAACAAGAGAGGCCGCGATAGTGAGAGGCCCGCGCACCGTGATGAAGAGTGGCCCCCACTTGCCACAACCGGAGAAAGCCCTCGCATAGAGATGAAGACCCAACACAGCCAAAAATAAATAAATAAATAAAATAAAATAAAAAAAAAAAAAAAAGCAAACTTCTAAAAAAAAAAAAAAAAAAAAAAAAAAAAGAGAAGTTCCTTTCTCTTAGGACAGTGCAGGGCACTGACGGTGGGGCAGGGATAGGAGAGTTAGAGGAAGACATTCAGGACCAGACAGAAGGCAACTTTGTCATCATCAACATAGTTTCCAAGAATCTGTGATCACTGCCATTTCAGCTGTTTTATAAGATTTAAAGATGGTGAGACCCAACACAATGACACTTGGATAAATGAAAGGCAAAATTCTTTGATTCTTAGAGCTCTGAACAAGAGAAGGTTGCTAGGCAGGGCCACACAGGGGATTGTACCCAGGAACAGAGTAACAGCAGGCTGGGGCTCTAGGGGGCAGCTGATTTATGGCAAGCCGGGTGGGGTTAGCTAGGTTTCATGGTCTTCCTGTGGATTGGCTAAGTTGAATAATTTGGGGGCAGGGCTCTGGGCATAGGGGTTGTCCCTAGTTGTCCGGTACCTGGCTCTGGGGCAATTAGGGTATATGTTTCGTGGCCCCAGAGTGTTAGGGCCCAACAATGAAGTGGTTTGGGATGTGGACTTAATTGGCTGTTTAAGAAGGGAAACTGACTGACCAGCCTCTTATTCAGGGCTTCAAAACTGGGAAAAGACAGTACAATTAAAAAAAAAAAAAGTTATATCAGCCCATAGAAGAAGGAGGGTAAGGCATAAGGTCCAGGCCTAAAAGTGGTCCACATCTTTTCTGCCCACATTCCATTGGCCAGAATGAGGTCACATGGCCAACTAGTCACATAGTCTCACATAGATGCAAAGGGAGCTGGGAAATGTAGTCCCAGGGACAACCATTTCTGAAGAAGGAAAGCTCAGATTTCAATGGCCAACTAGCAGGCTGCGCCAAAAGGCTGTAAATGAATCTGAACTCAAATATTGCTTTACTTCTTCCCTCCCCCCACCCCCCCAGCCCCCGCTTTCTTAATATCTGTTTCTCCTGCTTACATGGTAAGCTGCTTCAGGGCAAAGACCATCATGTTCTCTTGCTTTTGATTCTTCCCCAGCAATTATTTCTGCACCCAATGGGCTTCTCACTAAAACAAGTCTCAAGTAATTTCAGTATGCAAATTAGCTGCCACTTAAGAGCCTGGCATAAATATCTGATACTTAGAATATAATTTCAGTTAGTTAAATTTAGATCACTGGGGGGGAAAAAGAACAGCAGCATAAACATTCTCTGGGCCTTTGGCCTTTTTATTTAATTCTGAATTGGATAAGTCTTCACTAACTTTAAGTTTTGACCTCTATATAGCAATATTTGGTTCTTGGATTAAATCAAAGAAGTGTTGCTAATGAAATGGTTTAACAACGTCACATATAGTCAGATTTTCCATTTCAGTTGACTCTTAGGTAAAGGTAAACCAGTGCTTTCAGGAACACTTTCAGTAGTTAATTACATTAAAAATGTTATTTTCCTGACCTTTTTATCTTGTCTCATCTTCTTTCACCTTGCCTTTTTTCCTTGGTTTCTTAAAGACTCTTACCTTTAAAACCACTGTCAACTTAGCATAAATATTTTCTTTGGAAGGCTAACACTTAATGACACCAGGGAAGGGGTGGGAGAAAACAAACCTCACTATGGAATCACTCGACATTCATCCAGCACTAATTGAGTGCCTAAGGTATGCTGAACACAATGCAAATCCATAAAAATGCAAATGGCTATCATCTCAGCCTTTAAGAAGTTCACAGTTATGAACCTGAACCTACACTTTTTCTACGTAAAAGTTTTTATTCAGTCACCCATTCATTCAACAAATATATTTTGGGTCCTACTCTGTGTAGGTTGCTGATCTAGCTACTGGAAATATAGACTTGAACAAAACAAAGATGCCTGCCCTTCTGGAGCTTACATTCAAGGAGAGGAAGGTAGGCAATAACTTATCCCCACTCCCCACCCTTCCAGCCCAGAGGTGATTTCCTTTACCTGTGAAGTCCCCTGATATTTTAGTATCTTCTGGCAATTGCTACTCTCTACCAGAGTTGACAAAGAGCAGGAACTAGGTCTTAACTTTGATATCCACCATGATGCTAGGACAGGGTTAATAAATGCTTATGAGCTCAATAAATGAATAATGAGTGCGTCTTTTCACAAAAGTACAACCTGTGTAGCTAAAGCAGGTGAAGACCCACAGGAAGCTGAAAATGCCTTTTTCATGTCCGAAGGCAACAAAGTAGCTGCAAGCTCAATGGGGTTTGCACCCACACTCTCCCCCTGCCTTCTCCTGACCTGGTTTGGGGACTGGGATGAGAGGGTGCAGACATGAACTACATCTACCATTGCAACTGCACCACAAATAAATTTTGCAATGGGCTTTACAGTATGATTTTTTTTTTTATTCTCAAAGGAGAATTTTAATTCTCTAGGGGTCATAATAGTATGAGAAAAGATATAGACCACTTCAAGGCATGTTTGGGAAATTATGGATAACGTCTTGTGCCGAGAGAGTATGTGTGTTTAGGGGTGAGTTAGGAGATGGCTATTAATAATAAACATAGAACATCCTGTTAGGGCCTCACTGTTAGAGACCTTACATGACACACCAAGGAGTTTAAACTTTATTCAAAAGACAATGGAGAGGTTGTGGATTGAAGGTTGGAATGGAAGAGGTTGTGGGGAAAGAGGAGAATGAGAAAGCAATGGAGCAGGCATCACAACAGGCCAGGTAAGGGGTAATGACGTGTGAACCAGAGTGGTGGCAGTGGCCATGGGAGAATGGAGGACTGAAGAGGAGGACTGTCAGATCTTCGGATGTGTTGAGGGTAAGGAAAAAGAGGATGCAAGGATGATATCAAGATTTAGAGCCTAGGAGACTAAGCTATAAATTACTATCAAAAATAGGAAACACAAATGAAAAGGTTTCATGAGGATGGTTATGAATTCAATGTTGAACATACTGAGTTTGACTTGCTGGAGGGAAACACACATGCAGATATCAGGCAGGCAGTTGGAAAATAGGGCTTAGGAGCTTTGAAGAGGGCTCGGTGTGGAAGAAGTAGGTCCACGGGTTGCTCCAAGTCTGTCTGTTGAAGCCACAGAATAGATGTACTTGCTTGGGGAGTGCACAATAAAAAGAGAAGAGGCCCTGGGCAGAGCTTTTGGGAACTGTACTGTAGGGGAAGGAAGGAATGGAGGGAGGGAAGGAAGAGGGAGGGCAGTCAGTGAAAAAAAGAGCAGTGGTTCTTAAACTCTAGAGGGTCAAAGAATCACCCAGAGACATTCATGAAGATTCCTAGACACCTCCCCAGAAAACCAGATTCAGTAGGAACATACGATCTAAAGAGAACACTCCCTTCATTATCTATTGATGCATGACAGATAACCCCCAAATTTCACATCTTAACACAGCAACATTTTTGATCTCATGGTTTCTGGATATCAAGAATCTGTGAGCAGCTCAGCTGGGTGGCTCGAGGCCTCTCGCAAGGCTGCAGTCAAGTTGTAAGCCAGAAATCTGAAGACTTATCTGGGCCTGAGGCTCTGATTCCAAGATGAGTGTCCTCATCAAGTGGCAGTCAGCTTCCCCTAGAGCAGGTGACCCAAGAGAGCAAGGCGGAGACCACAATATCTTTTATGACCCAGCCTCAGAAGTCACGTTTGTCATTTCTGCAAAATCCTATTGGTTACATAGGTGAGTCCTATTTACTGTGAGAGGAGAGTTCACAGAAGTGACAGGAGACAAAATCAGGGTGGAGGGGCAACTTGGAGGCTGACTACCATATGTCCCTACCCTCCTGGAGTTATTTTGATGCAAGTAGCCCTCAAAGAAATACTGGATGGGAAAGAGTAAAGGTCAACAGAGGAAAGAAAATCAAACAGAAGGTGGACCTCAGTGCCAAATAGGACTGAGAAATCCACATAAGGTTGAGAAGAGGCCAGTGGATCTGGCCTCTGGTATATCAGTCTTGACCTTCTCAACTCGGAAGCAGCACTTCTAGAGAAACACAACTCTTTTTATGCAACTCATGGTGAGAAATGTATTTTACTTCATTGCCTGGTACACAATGCACTCGTATATAGAAACAAATGTTTCACGAATTAATACCTATTTCTACTGCATGAGAAGCACTGATATTTCTTATTGTAGTCTGGTCTATTTCTCTAAAAAAATGCTAGTCAAGACCCACTGAACTGATTTTGTTGGTCATTAAAGCATCTGACCTGAAGCTTGAAAAAGCAGTCTCAATAGGATTGGATAACAGTGAAGATGATGGTGATGACAAAAACAAATACATTTTGAGTATATACACTTTGCACTAAATGTAATACCATGAATTATCTTATTCATAACAACTCTATACTATAGTACCATTAGCATAATTTTAGATGAAAAAGTTTAGTACTTAAGTAGCTTTCTCAAGGCCATATGGTTAGGAGGTGGTACAACTGTAATTTATTTTAACCTAAACAATATGATTTTGGAACTTACACTTTAGAGCTGTGGGATCCAATATGGAGGCCGCTAGCCACATGTGTGTATTTTAATGTTAAATTTAATTAAAACTAAATAAAATTAAAGTTTCATGTATCAGTCACACTAGCCATATTTCAAGTGCTCAATAGCCACATGTGGTAGTAGCCTCCATATGTGACAGCAGAGATACAGAGTATTTCCCCCACTGCAGAAAGTTCCGTTGGACAGCGGTGCTCGAGAGCTAAACCACCAAGGGCCAACGTATTGGGAAGATGGGAGTCACCTGAGCATGGCTGTAAGGTGAGAGGAAGGAGTTGGAAAAAGAGAGAAGAGTCGAGATAGGGGATGCAGGTTGGAGCAGTGGCCTGGGGGAGGATGGAGGGGCAGGATCAGGGTACGGGGAAAGTTGGCTTTGGCAAGGGATGGGGACAATTTCTGCTCTGGGTCAGAAAGGAAGAGGAAAATGGGTGAAGGTCCAGAGGAAGGGGAAGGTGACGAAGCTTGCTTTGATAACACTTGATATTGTCTAAAACGTAGGGGCTGAGAACAGGAACAAAGAGTGAGCGGGCCAAGTTTGGGCATTGAGTCAAGTAAGAAAGATTGGAAATCATTGCTGCAGGAGGTGCATATACACATAGAGAATGATTGATGCTCACCCATGGGGGCTCAGCTGTGGTTAGATACTGAATTTTAGGTGCAGCCAACCATTTATTTCATTCATTCAACAAATACTTGCCAAGTGCCTACAACATGCCAGGCACCATGCCAGGCACTGGAGAAACATTAGTGAATGAGAGTGACAAAAACAGGCAAGCCCATTCTCTCATGGAACTTACTGGTGGAGGTCTTTGTTAATCACAGAGCTGCCAAGAGTAGCCCTGCAATGGACACATACCACCAAGGAGAGGGGCTGGTGCTCTAAAGTGGCTATGAGAGGGCATGGCAGGGCATTTCATCTGGTCAGGAAGGTCAGGGAAGGCGCGCCTCAAACCAAGACTTGAAGAAGGAGCACCAATCCATACAGAAGGGAGAACGGCTCATAACTTTGCCCTGAACTGGGACCGTGCAGAGACCCAGGCAGGCAGACAAAGGCACCTTTGTAAGGTTCCTGCGGACAGAAGTGTTTGCTGAGCACACAGACAAAGCCACCCATGGTTGTCGAGATTCTACTCCAGCCCTGTGTGTGGGTGGCTTTGAGTGAAAAGACACCATATGATATCCACAGTAGGATAAGCCTGCTGGATGTGGCGGCTGGAATTTTAGTGGGCTGAGGATTCCTACCCTGCTGATAACATCAGTAAAGAAGTCAATGCACAGGACTTCCCTGGTGGCACAGTGGTTAAGAATCCGCCTGCCAATGCAGGGGACACGGGTTCGAGCCCTGGTCTGGGAAGATCCCACATGCCGCGGAGCAACTAAGCCTGTGCACCACAACTACTGAGCCTGCGCTCTAGAGCCCGCGAGCCACAACTACTGAGCCTGCGTGCCACAACTACTGAAGCCCATGCGCCTAGAGCCTGTGCTCCACAACGAGGGAAGATACCACAATGAGAAGCCCGTGCACCGCAACGAAGAGTAGCCCCCACTTGCCGCAACTAGAGAAAGCCCGCGTGCAGCAGTGAAGACCCAACACAGCCAAAAATAAATAAATAAATAATTTTTTAAAATAAGAAGTCAATGCACAACATTATTACTGATACACTACATGCAGAGTCAGCACTCACAGCAAACCATCCATCATCAGACTTGTACTGTAGAGCTATCTCCCCTCACTTAGACCTTTCGGAAAAACAAATTTCCTTTGAAGTTAAAAATGCCAGGCTCAATTTTAGCAAAACAGAAAAAGATAAAACTTTTAAAACCCCACACATTTTTTAAAGTTTCAACAAAGCACATTCTTTAAAAAAATTTTAATATAATATCTATATTATGTTGAGGATGAAGAAGAAATTCCAAATTGGGTAAGTTATTAAGTGTGACTATTTTTGCAAATTTCCATTGGAAAAGCCTCTTCCTATGTTTAACTTTACAAATTATTTGTGATAAAATTTCAAAAATAAATAACGTTATGGCGCAGTTTCGTGTTCCTGTGTCAGTGCTGAGTGATCCAGTAACTGCATCCCGTTATCACACCGTGGAAGTGAACTCCCTTTCGGCTCTCAAAGTACTTATTTTAAGTCCTTCCTTCCTTCATAAGAATTGGTTGATTACCATCTCCTGCTTTTAATTGCATTAAGGTTACAAATGTGAAAAACATCAGAATGCTAAGATGAAGCAAAACTAGAAATGTTTAAAATCCTGTCCTGCTCTCTGGTCCACAGGTGTTTCTCTCTGACTATAATTATGTTGCACTTGCTCAGAAGGGCATACAGTGTAGAGGTTAGGGTGAGGGCCAGGGTTCTGATTCTGGCTCCACTGCTAGCTAGCTTCCTGATCTTCTGATTCTCTCTCTGTGCCCCAAGAAAAAACAGTCCTTACTTCACTTCATTGTGGTAGGGTTTACACATAAAGCACTTACAGCAACACTCCAATGCTCCAACTTAATATGGGTCAGCCCTCGTTTCTACACATATCTACTCTCATACACATGGAATATTTGCATGGCGGGTAAATGATTGTTTCCATGGGAACTTTCATATTTCCAGGTCCTTATCCCACTATCTTCTTCTTTTTTTTTTTTTAAAGAAGTTTATAAGCTACAAGTTTCATTCTTAGAACAGCATTAACATAAGTTTTTCATTCACTGCCGTGGGTGTTCCCATAAAAAATTTTTTTTCACTGTTTTGTGGGTCTGGTATTTTTAATGAGTTCATATCTCATAGGCACATGTACAGAGTGGCCTATTCTGTATTCTCAGATACTGTTGCTTTGGGGCATCGTATTCTTGTGCAGTAAGGAAAAAGTGGGGGTGGGGCGTGAAATAACTGAATTCCTGTGAAATTCTACTGCAAAGCTAAAATCTGAAACTTAATAATTTAACCTATCATCCAGCCATTGAAGAAAAAACCTTTTGACCCAATTATTATCTTTTTAGAAAAGGTAATTTCAAAGCAATACATTTTTTAATTATCTAGTGTCAGGTGTACAGCATCATAATTCGAAATCTGTATACACTACAAAGTGATCACATCCGTCACCATAAAATTGACCCCTTTCACCCCTTCTGCCCACCCCCTAACCCCCTTTCCCTCTGGTAACCACTGATCTGTTCTCTGTATCTATGAGTTTGTTCGTTTGTTTTGTTTTGCTTTGTTTTGGATACAACAGATGAGTGAAATCATATGGTATTTGTCTTTTTCCTTCTGACTTATTTCACTTAGCATGATACTCTCCAGGTCCATCCATGTTGTCACAAATGGCAAGATTTCATTCCTTTTCATGGCTGAGTAGTAGTCCATTGGGTATACATACCACATTTTCTTTATCCATTCATCCATGGATGGACACTTAGGCTGCTTTCATATCTTGACTATTGTTAATAATGCCGCAATGAACATAGGAGTGCATATATGTTTTTGAATTATTGTTTTCATTTTCTTTGAATAAATCCCCAGAGTGGAATTGCTGGATTGTATGGTAGTTTTCTTAATTTTTTGAAGAATCTCTAAAATGTTTTCGATCGTGGCTGCACCAGTTTACATTCCCATCAACACATCCTCTCCAACACTTGCTATTTCTTGTCTTTTTGATACTAACCATTCTAACTAGTGTCTAGTGTGAGGCGATATCTCATTGTGGTTTTGATTTGCATGTCCATAATAATCAGTACTGATGAACATCATTTCATGTGCTTATTGGCCATCTGTATGTTTTCTTTGGATATGTCTCTATTCAGTGTCTCTGCCCATTTTTTAATTGGATTGTTTCATTGTTGTTGAGTTTTATGAGTTCTTTATATATTTTGGATATTAACCCTTATCAGATACATGATTTGCAAACATTTTCTCCCATTTAGTAGGTTGTCTTTTTGTTTTGATAATTGTTTCCTTCACTGTGCAGAAGCTTTTTAGTTTGATGTAGTCCCATTTGTTTATTTTTACTGTTGTTTCTCTTGCCCTTGGAGTCCAGTCCACAGGAATATTGTTAAGACTGATGACAATGAGGTTACTGCCTATGTTTCCTACTAGGAATTTTACTGTTTTAGGCCTACATTTAAGTCTTTAATTCAATTTGAGTTGATTTTTGTGTTTGGTGTAAGACAGTAGTCTAGTTTCATTCTTTTCCATGTGGCAATCCAGTTTTCTCAACACCACTTATCAAAGAGACTGTCCTTTCTCCATTGTATGTTCTTTGCACCTCTGTCATAAATTAATTGTTCTTATATGTGTGGGTTTACTTCAGGGCTATCAATTCTGTTCCACTCATCAGTGTGTCTGTTTTTGTGCCAGTATCATACTGTTTTGATTACTATAGCTTTGTAGTATAGCTTGAAATCAGGGAGCATGATACCTCCAGCTTTGTTCTTCTTTCTCAAGATTGTTTTGGCCATTCAGGATCTTTTCTGTTTCTGCACAAACTTTAGAATTATTTGTTCTAGTTTTGTGAAATATGCCATTGGAATTTTGATAGGGATTGCATTGAATCTATAGATTGCTTTGGGTAGTATGGACATTTTAACAATATTAATTCTTCCAATCCATGAGCACAGTGTATCTTTCCATTCATTTGTGTCTTCTTAAATTTCTTTCATCAGTGTCTCATAGTTTTCAGTGTACAGGTATTTCACCTCCTTGGTTAAATTTCTTCCTAGGTATTTTATCCTTATTGCTACAATTTTAAATGGGGTTTTCTTAAATTATCTTTCTGATAGAAATGCCACAGATTTCTCTATATTGATTTTGTATCCTGAAACTTAGCTGAATTCATTTATTAGTTCAAAGAGTTTTTTGGTAGAATCTTTAGGGTTTTCTATATATAGCATCATATCATCTGCAAATAATGATAGTTCTGCTTCTTCCTTTCTGATTTGGATGACTTTTATTTATTTTTCTTGCCTAACTGCTGTGGCTAGGACTTTCAACACTATGTTGAATAAAATTGGTAGAGTGGACATCCATCCTTGTCTTGTTCCTGATCTTAGAGGAAAAGCTTTCAGCTTTTTCATCATTGAATATGATGTTATCTCTCGGTTTGTCATATATGGCCTTTGTTTGTTGAGGTACGTTCCCTCCATACACATTTTGTTGAGAGTTTTTATCATAAACAGATGTTATGATTTTATCAAATACTTTTTCTGCATCTATTGAGATGATCGTATAATTTTTATCTCTCATTTTATTAATGTGGTGTATCATGTTGATCAATTTGCAGATGTTGAATCACCCTTGTATCTCTGGAAGAAATCCCACTTGATCATGGGGTGTATGATCCTTTTAATGTATTATTGAATTTGGTTTCCTAATATTTTGTTGAGGATTTTTCCATCTATACTTATCAAGGATATTGGCCTGTAATTTTTGTGTGTGTGTGTGATGCCCTTAACTGGTTTTGGTATCAAGGTAATGCTGGCCTTATAAAGTGAGTGTGGAAGCATTCCCTCCTCTTTGATTTTTTTTTGGAAGAGTTTGAGAAGGATAAGTATTAAATCTTTGAATGTTTGGAAAAATTCACCAGGGAAGCTGTCTGGTCCCAGAATTTTGTTTGTTGGGAGGTTTTTGACTACTGTAATCAGTCTTCAGGTTTTATATTTCTTCATGATTCAATCTTGGTAGATTGCATGTTTCTAGGAATTGGTCCCTTTTTTTCTATGCTGTCCAATTTTTTGGTGTATAATTGTTCACAGTATTCTCTTATGATCCTTTGTATTTCTGCAGTAGCAACTGCAATTTCTCCTCTTTCATTTCTGATTTTATTTATTTGAGCCCTTTCTCTTTTTTCTTGGTTAGTCTAACAAAAGGCTTTTCAATATTTTTTATCTTCTATTTTCTATTTTTTTTTAATCTTCTCAAAGAACCAGATCTTAGTTTCACTGATCTCTTGTCTCTTTAGTATTTATTTCATTTATTTCTGCTCTGATCTGCTCCTTCCTTCTACTGACTTTGGGCTTCATTTGTTCTTCCTTTTCCAGTTACTTTAGGTGTAAAGTTAGATTGTTTATTTGAGAGGTTTTTTTGTTTGTTTGTTTGTTTCTTGAGGTAGGCCTGTAATGCTATGTACTTCTCTCTTCAACTGCTTTTGTTGCATTCCATAGATTTTGGTACATTGTATCTCTGTTTTCATTCGTCTCCAGGTATTTTTCAATTTCTCCTTTGATTTCTTCAATGACTCACTGGTTGTTTAATCTCTACATTTTTGTGGTTTTTCCAGTTTTCTTCTTGTAATTGATTTCTAGTTTCATAGTGGTCATTGTGGTCAGACTAATTATTAACTAATTATTATAATTTTAGTTAATTTTACTACTTTTGTCTTTCAACCTTTATACCTGCTTTATAAGTGGTTGATCTACTATCTTTCCTGTATATTTACCTTTCTAGTGAGATTTTTACTTTTGTATGTTTTCTTATTATTAATTAGTGCCTTTTCTTTCCAGCTTAGAGAATTTCCTTTAACATTTCTTGTAGGGCCAGTTTAGTGGTGATGAACACCTTTAGCATTTGCTTATCTGGAAAACTCTTAATCTCTTCTTCAATTCTGAATGATAACCTTGTCAGGTTGAGAATTCTTGGCTGGAAAGCTTTTCTTTTCAGCACCTTGATTATGTCATGCCACTCCCTTCTGGCCCATAAAATTTCTGTTGAAAATTCTACTAACAGCTTTATGGGGTTTCCCTTATACATTCTAAGTTGTTTTTCTCTTGCTGCCTTTAAGATTCTCTCTTTACCTTTAACTTTTACCATTTTAACTATAATGTGTCTTGGTGTGGTTCTCTTTGGGCTCATCTTACTTGGAACTCTCTGGACTTCCTGGACCTGGATATCTATTTCATTCCCTAGATTAGGGAAGGTTTCAACCATTATTTCTTCAAATTATTTTTCTGGCCCTTCCTCTCTGTCTTCTCTTTCTGAGATCACTCTAATGCAAATGTTATTCCACCTGATGTTGGACCCGAGGTACTCAAGTATCTTCACTTTCTAAAATTCTTTTTCATTTTCCTGCTCTGGGTGATTTTCATTGCTTTGTCTTCCAGCTCATTGATTCATCCTTCTACTTCATCTGGTCAGCTGTTGAACCCCTCAAGTATAGTTTTCAGTTCAGTTATAACTTCTGTTTGGTACTTTCTTATATTTTCTATTGCTTTGTTGAAGTTCTTGCTGTGTTCATTCATTATTCTTCCAAGTTTGGTGGGCATTTTTATGATCATTACTTTGAACTATTTATCAGGTAGGTTGCTTATCTTCATTTCATTAATGTCTTTTGCTGGGGATTTGTCTTGTTCTTTGGTTTGGAACGTATTCCTCTGTCTCCTCATTTTGTCTTACTACCTGTGTTTGTCTATATGTATCAGGCAAAACACCTACTTCTCACAGTCTTGAAGGAGTGTTCTTATGTAGGAGATGACCCTTGGGGCCCAGAAGCACAGTCTTCCCTGAACACCAGAGCCAGGTGCTCAAGGGGAGGCCCTCGTGTGGGCTGCATGCACACACCAGCTGTGGTGGGGTCTCAGCTGCTGTGTGGAAAAGGCAGGGCCCTGGGGTGCTCACCTGACTTGGTTGCAGCATGGCCACTGCCTGGGGAAGGCAGGACACAGTGCATTCGCCCAGCCCAGTTGTGGCGCAGCTGCTGCGCAGGGTGGGCAAGGCCCTCACCCAGCTGGGTTGTATTGTGGAGTGGGTGGAGCATGCCCTCCGGTGCTATCAGGCTAGAGGGAGGGTGCCAAAAATGGCATTCACCAGCTCTTCACCAGCAAGTTAGGATGAGATTGTAACAAAGGTGCCCAATAGCACTTCCATCCCCAAGAAAGTACCAGCAGGTTCCTAGCTCTCTGGCAGCTACTGTAAAATCAGTAAGTGGGTCTCCCTCACTTATGGTCTAGGTGCTCTTTGCCATTTTTGCCCTTTCTGCTGCTTTTGCCCTGGATCTCACTGCAAATGGGTCTGCATGTAAGCCCTTTAAGAATGGGTTCACTGTTCCCTATAGTTTTATGGTTCTCCTGGACTTAATCCCCACTGATTTGTGGGGCTCGTCTTTTCAGTGTTGGACCCAAAGGTCAGGGTGCCTCACATGGGGCTCAATCCCTTCACTCCTTGAGGGAAAGTTCTATATCTTTGGGATCCCTCCCAACTGTGGGTCACTGCTTCTGGGGTGGGGACCTGGGTGAGACACTCTGCTTCTCTGTCTCAATGCATCTTTTTTATCTTTTGCTGTCAAGGCACTGTTTATCTAGTTCTCAGGTCCTTTTCAAAGGAAAATCATCCATATGTTGCTGTAAGTTTGTTGTGTCCATGGGAGGAGTTGAGTTCAGGGTCTTCCTATGCCGCCATCTTAAACCCTTCTACTCAAAGCAATAAATTTACATAAAATAAAAATTACCTAGACATTGAAAGCTTTCACTTGCAACATGAATGTTGAGGAACCTCAATTATCTAGAGTAGTGTTGTCCAATAGAAATACACCGTGATATATACTTACATATATATAATTTTAAATTGACTAATAGCCACATTAAAACAAATAACATGTGAAATTAACTTTGATAATATGTTTTATTTAGTCCACTGTGTTTAAAATGCCATCTCAACAAGTGCCCAATATTATAAAAAGTGTTGAGATATTTAACTTTTTTTTATAGTAAGTTTTTAAAATCAGTGTGTATTTTATACTTATAACACATGACAATTGGAACTACCCATGTTCAAATGCTCATACCCATGTGTGGCTGCCAGCTGCTATATTGGATGGAGAAACTCTAGTTTATTTCTCCCCTTTGGCCCATCCAAGAACTAGTTGCTTTGTGCCAAGAGATCAAATCTGAAGTCACTACCACTAACAGTCATTCTGAGTAAGGGCCCACTAACAGTCATTCTGAGTAAGGGCCCAAAACACATGTCTATTCCATAAGTCAATTCAGATTGTGAGGTTAGAGCACATTTTGCCATATTTTCCAAGTCTCCAACAAATGCAGAAAAGAGGCCCATGTCCTCATTTGGCAGAAGGTCTAAATTCTGAGGCCTCCAGTGAAATACACTGAGGATTTTTCTGCCAAATAAAAAGGAGGCTGATTGTTCCTAGTATCAAGGGAATGCTTGGCAGCTGAACATTTACAAAACATCTCTTTCATCTGCCTGATGGAAGAGCTGACATAGGCTTCCCAGCTAGTCATTCTCCCAGGGATCTTGATCAGATGCTAACAATGCAGGTGAGAGCACCTGTCCTGCTTGGGCAGCTGTGCTCTAAGCAGGAGCCTCGTCACCAGGTCCCTCAAAAGATAAGGTTTCTCTTCCCAGTTTCATCAGCCTCTTCCAGACATTCTGTTTGCTGCTCTGTGCCGTAGTCACTTTTATTACAGCTTCTTTCACCTGATTTCCAAAATCCCTGTTTTCAAGGTCACCTAGACTGAGACCTCTTGTCACTGCCACTCGCCATCTTCCCAGGCCCCTGGGGTAGAAACCCTCTTTCTCCAGATCGAGTCCACCTTCAGGTCATGGTTCCTTGACTTCTGCAGTGTACCTTGAATCCATCCCTCCCTCTCCCCTTGCCAATGTCTGGGTTTACACTCACTTCCTTCTTGCTTGCCCCAATTATTGAACCAATTCCTTAACTGGCCCCCTTTCTCCAATTTCCCTCCCCATACTCCTCATCTCAATTTATCCTCTACCTTGCTGCCAGGGTGAGCTTTCTAAAATAGAAACTAAATCGGGTCACTGTTTGGTTTCAAGACTTTTATTGACTCACTGTTGTCTACATAGTAGATTTTAACCCTTTTTTATAAGCAGAGGAAGCCCCAACTTTTTTCAATAACGTGTTACCAAGAACCCCAGGATAGAAAACAGATAAAATCTGAGCTGCTCTGAGCTGCTCTGGGTGAAGCAGGGACAGACGCCTCAGAGGCTGCCCTAAAGTCCTCTAGCCCCACCTCCTCTGGGCTCCCGGCAGCTTCAAGGAATCCTGAAGCACTTCTGGACACAGCTGGAATCCTACTGCCCAGTGGGAAGCCTGTGCTCCTTGGCCTAGCATTCAGGGCCCAGTGGAATCTGGGTCCAGCCCACCTTTTTGGTGCCATCACCCGTCACTGCACTGCACACATACCCCAAGTCCCCGCTACACAAACCACACATGACCCCACATGCCAGGCATTTCTGAGGCTTCACACTGTGGCCACACAGTGTCCTCTGCCGGGTGTGTCCTCCTGCTCCTCCCTGTATGGCGAGATCCTAGTTGCCTTCCCAGGTTTAGCACCATCATTCTATGTGAACTCTTCCCTTATGAACAACGTGGATGAACTTCCGTTATAAACT
Organism: Balaenoptera acutorostrata; assembly: GCF_949987535.1. Lineage (NCBI taxonomy): Eukaryota > Metazoa > Chordata > Mammalia > Artiodactyla > Balaenopteridae > Balaenoptera > Balaenoptera acutorostrata. The sequence goes on from NC_080064.1 coordinate 162,436,336, forward strand.
AATCCCTCCCTCCTCTAGGAAGACTGCTGAATTTACTGTCTAACCACTTACCACATCTGTTACCTGGACGTGTTTCTCCTAGCAATATTGTGGGCAAGGGCCTTTGATTATCTTTCTAATCCTGGCCCAGATTTCAATAAATGTTTGTGACATCATGAAGTTAAGACTGTGTCCCCTCTATCATCAACAGAGGTGAGTGAGCTATTCTCAATTCCATGAGGAATTCTGAGAACCTTCAGGGCAAGAAAGAGGCCAAAGAGCCCTGAATTGGGAATCTGGCTTGCTCCACACTATGTCTTTCTTTCTTTCTTTCTCTCTCTCTCTTTCTTTCTTCCTTTCTTCCTTTCTTCCTTCCTTCCTTTCTTTCTTCCTCTCTTTCTTTCTTTCTTTATAATTGAAGTATAGTTGATTTACAATGTTGTGTTAATTTCTGCTGTACAGCAAAGTGATTCAGTTACGTACATATATACATTCTTTTTTCAAAAAATATTCTTTTCCATTATGGTTTATCATAGGATACTGAATATAGTTCTCTGTACTATACAGTAGGACCTTGTTGTTTTTCCATTCCATATGTAATAGCTTACATCTGCCAAACTAGGTCTTTAAATTCAGCCCTACGCTGCTATGGTTTTAATGCTCTTGGAATAATGATACTGATCACTCTAGTGACTAATTTTTATAAGGCAGCAACCACATGCCAAGCACTGCTGTAAGCATTTTTCAGGGATTAACTCATTTTTGTTTTGCAGAATGAAGGCTGCAGGAGTTACTAAATTGAACTCCTCTTTCTAGTTGCACTGGGGACTGAATGAGACCTTACAGATCATCTCCTGCAGCAATGAAGAAACCACCAGAGTCACCAGACAGAGAATAAGATGACCACTTCAGGTGATTCAGCAGGTGGCAGAGCTGCCTGGTGGCAGGTCTCCTGGCTCTTGGGTGGCTCTACTTTCGCCCACACAGCACTGCTTCTCTGTAACAGGAAATGGCCTGATACCAGCCAGAGCCACATGTAGATGTACAAAATGTTTTACAAAGCTTCCGCAAAGGCATATGACATTCAGGTATCAGCACAACTCAGTTCATGCCCAAATATTTCCTCACTTAAATGATTCCATTTCAAATTTGATTTATTTGATGTAAAAGTTGCCTCCTAGTAAAAATTATAATCACTAAATAATTTCTCTAACAATGGTATGAGTTGCACCAATAGAAACCTAGGGTAGAAACAACCTCCTGTTCTCAGCTATAGACGTGCTAATGACTGCATGTGAGATCCCATCCAGGCAGAGTGGGCTCCTGGGGAGGCCTCAGTCACTCTGGTTAAGGCTGCTACCACATGGCTTCAAGGACATGGCTGTCATGACCCTCGGATATATACTGATCATAATTTTTTGTAAAGCATGTCATCTTAGTCAGCTGAGGCTGCTCTAACAAAACACCATAGACTGGGTGGCTTAAACAACAGACATTTATTTCTCACAGTTCTGCAGGCTGGGAAGTGCTAGGTGAAAATGCAAGCACATTCAGTTCTTGGTGACGGCCCGCTTCCGGGCTTACAAACAGCCACCTTCTGTTTGGGATCTCACATGGCAGAGAGCAGAAGTTCTGGTCCCTTCCTCTAATCCCATCATGGAGGCCCCACCTTCATGACCTCATCTAAACCTAATCACCTCCCAAAGGTCCCACCTCCAAATACCATCACACTGGGGTTTAGGGCTTCAACATACGAATTGGGAAGAACACAAACTTTCGGTCCGTAACACATGTCTCAATTCAAAGTACATTTCCTGAAAGGCAGCATGATATGGAAAGACAAGTGAACCTGAAGTCAAAACTTCCACCATTGACCAACTGATCTTTGGGGGAATCAGTTAATATGGCCAAGCCTCAGATTTGTCTTAAAGAAATGTTATCAGTTCTACTGGCCCTGGCTAGCTGGGTCACTGTGAAACTTCAAGGAGATGTGGGTGAAGAAGACTGGGATCAGTAAATACTTAATTTTCTTCTTTAAGGATTGACCATATTTGGAGAATGTTATCCAGAACTGTTTCCTCATTACATCTCAGAGAAAGGAAGTGACTTAGCCATGATCCACAGTCCAGGAAGAACACAACAGAACCGGGGCATCGTCCCTCCCTAGCACTCTATCCTTTACCTAAACTGTTTTAGGATAACATTAATTCCATTCTTCTTCTCTAGGAATGTGTAGAAACTTTTGTAAACCCATATATTAAACCTTACAATTTGTAATTGAAGGCTAGAAGGACATCAAAATAATGTTTATTGAATGCATTAAGGCACTAAGCTCTTGATACATAGTTTCATCCGACCCTCAGGGCAGCCCAACAGTGCTATTGTCACGGCCCCTCTTCCAGTCCACTGTTCCAGAATTTGAGGGTCAGGAGAGTTAAGTAACTAGCCCAAGACCACACAAGTGGAAAGTGGCAGAGGAGATTCAAACTCAAGTTTGCATGACCAAATTCAGTGCTTTTCCCATTAGCCCTGGGTGCCTCAACAAGAAAAAATAATCTCACAAAACTGGAGAAAAAGGAAAACAACAATAACAATGTGATTTCGGCATGCTGTCCACTGATGTTATTTCAGAAATGTGCACTTAACATTCATATTTTGACAAAAGCAGTAATTGCCATATTAGGAGAAAACAAATTAGTTGTTTATTTTTTCTCTCTCTCTCCTAAAAGTTTAAAAAGTATACTTTGGGCTTGCTAACTTAAAAGGGCAGAAGGATGGTGCAGTGAATTAACGTGCTTCCATGGCCGCTTCATTTGCATACACTGCAGAGGCGCAGAGAATGGAAGGACCCCTGACTAAAGGACTTGCCCGCCGCATTCCATTCTGGGGGTAATGCCTTCACCTGTCTACTTTTAAAATTCTGCTACTTTAAGGTATACAAATGTGAGTTCAAATTCCTGCCTGAAACACCAGTGGGGGTTCACTACACACCCTCAGCTTTAAGGGTCACCCTGTCTTTCTACAGCACCTCCCCCCTCCCCCTCCCCCTCTCCTCCCCTCCCCCCCCTCCTCCCCTCCCCCCTCTCCTCCCCCCTTCCCCTCCCCTCCTCCCCCCTCCTCTCACCGCGCGGGGTGCTAGGAAGGCTGGGGTGGGCGAGGGCCGAGGGCCGAGGGCTGCGGCAACCGGGGGGCGGAGGCGCATTGTGAAGTGGCCAGAGCGTCACAGGCGGCCCGGACCCCCGGGATCCGAGGGCGGGGCGGGTCTCCGCAGCGCCCCCCGTGAGGTCCAGGGACCCTGGCTCAGACGCTGGGCGCGCGGGGAGGGAGCATGGAGGGCTTCGGCCGCTTCTCCCCGTGGCCTCACTCGGACCTCTGGGAGGCCCCGCCGCCCCGCAAGGAGCGCGCATCCTCGGCGCGGCTGGGCGGGTCAGGGCCGCAGAGCGAGCAGGGCCTGTGCTCCCGGCCCGGGACTCCCCGCGAGCGGAGCGAGGCCTCGGCGCCCTGGCCGCACCTGCGCTGCTCGCCCACCCCGCGGCCCCGCCGGCGCCGGTACCCGGACTTTCCGCCTGAAAGCCGCAGCCTGACCGACGTGGCCCGGAGGCCCCCGGACCACGCCAGGAAGCACCGGCCCCGCAGCCGGCGCCTGGAAGACGCCTGGGGGGAGGCGGGTACCAAGCCCCTGGAGCAGGGAGGCAGGCCGCCTAGCCCGGCCTGGCAGCAGCAGCCCCAGCTGCCACCGCAACAGCCTCAGCCCTGCCAGCACTACCCTCCGGCCCGGGGAGATTCGCCCCCACCTTACCCGCGGGGAGCTTACACTCCCCCGAGTGGAACTTTCGGGGTAGAAAAGGTGCAGAGCGGAGACCAGTGGGCAGTGCCGGCCTGCAGAGGTCTCGGTCGCTGGTCCCTTTCCTCGGTTCACACGAAGAAGTGTTCTGTGCCCTCCAGAGAGTTCGGGACGCAGTCAGGTTGCGTGTACCTCCAGAAAAGATACCGTAATGATCCGGTGGAGTCCTTAGCCAGCCAGTACTCCCAGCCCTCGCTCTCCAGCAAGGCGATGCAGAACCAGCACACCCAGATCCTCAAGAACAAGCTGGAAGAGGCAGTAATGTCCTCCAGGGACCGGAAGATTGTGGCCCTGGTGCTGACCTGGCTCAAGAAGGCCCAGAGGATGCGGGAGCTGCAGCAGCAGGCGGCCCTAGCCTGGGAGGAGCTGAAGCGCTCGGACCAGAAGGTCCAGTTGACCCTAGAGACAGAGCGCAAGCTGCTGCTGCAGCAGAGCCAGGAGCAGTGGCAGCAGGAGAAGGAGCAGCGTGTCCGACGGCGGGACCGGCAAGCGACGAACACGAGCCGGCAGGAGCGCAGGTGGAAGGCGCAGCTAGGGGACCAAGAGAACCAGCGCCAGGAGAAGCTGGAGGGGGCCCCCTCTGAGACCGAGGCCAAGCGCGGGACGCAGTACCAGGTGCAGCGCCTGCAGGAGCACGAGAGGATGATGCAGGACCTGCGGGAGCAGAACAGCCTGCAGCTGCAGAAGAGGCTGAAGCAGGTCTGTCTAAAGAGGCATGTGCACACCACCGAGGGCCAGAAGAAGATCCAGGAGACCCGTCTTAGCTCCCTAGTCAATTACCAGGCCCGGAAGGTCCTCAGGGACTGCCAGGCCAAGGCTGAGGAGCTCCTTAGGAAGCTGTCCCTGGAACAGAGTTCCCAGTGGTCCCAAGAGATCCCCCAGGGCCTGATTAAGGAGCATCACCGGGAGCCGAAGGAGAAGGTCAAGAAGGAGGAGGAGCAGTGCCAGCAGGTCAAGGGGTGCGCAGAAGAGTCCGGGGAGCAGAGGAAGGGGCACGAGCGGCTGCCCGTGGAGCTCGCGGACCAGAAGACCCTGCAGACCAGGAGTAACGTCCACAGGAATATCAGCGACAAGGTGCAGCAGATTCGGGAGCTCAACATCCTGCGGGAGAAGAATCATCACATCCTGAAGCTGAAAGCCGAGAAGGAGGAAAAGTGCCACATCGAGCGCATTAAGGAAGCCATTAGGAAAAAGGAGCGGAAGATGGAGCAGATCTCGCGAGAGAAAGATGCACCCTTCGGTGAATTCCAAAAGATCTCCAGGGCCTCCAGGGCAGACAACGTGAGAAAGTTTGCCAACAACTTCTTTGATCCGATAGGGCGGGAGGCCCAGGTTCGAGCTGGGCAGCAGAGAGGAGGCCACTGAGAACCTGACGACAAATAGCTTACAGCCCACGCGGCTAGAAAGAGATGTGGCAATGTGATTCGTTTTATAATCTGATTATAATTGAGCATTCATTTTTTAAAAGTGTATAAAATAGCTGCAATTTCGTCTGATGAACTAGTTTATTAATTCATTTGGATGGTTGAGAGGGTTGGGGTAGAAATTTGGAAATTTTAAGAAAATTACTTGCCTTTGTACATTTGGATTTACGTAGAAAATATTCATTTAGTTCTCAAGTAATCTTAGAAGCATATGTCAGACACATCTTTGAGGAACCAAAGAAAAATCTACAGTGGGGAATACAGTTCTGTGTCATGAGGTAAGTCTTTCCCTGTCCAGAACTTACGAAAGTGTGAAGTGTGATGTACCTGTCATAAGAAATCTGTAAGAAAAATCTGCACAAAAAGAGTGTGTGGGGGTAGGGGTGGGAGGAATTTCTGTAAACAAGTATATTTGGGAACACAGCATACTACAGCCCCTCTTGGGATTTCATAATGCATGTGAAATTTTTAAAGGCTCTGAAAAGTCTGGCAGTAAAGACACATTTGATTAACCTAGTGTTTTTCACAAACCACGGAACTCTTTTTTTTCTTGGATCTTTCCATGGGATTGATGTTCTGTGAAATATTTTTGGAAACAGCTCTCTGTAGATCCTCCCAGGCTGCACTTCTTTGGCCTTCCCTTCCTGTGTTAATAGGAAATATTTATAATTCCTTTAGCACTACTGATTGACTGCACCACCACAGACATGCTGTCCAAAAGCTCACTGGAATCTTTTGGTCCAATTCTTCCCCCCCCCCCCTTTTGGTCAGTCTCATCCAGTCTTTTGGAACGAAATTCTATTAGAATCCTTCTCTTCCCCTCTGTTTCTCCTCTGTCTCTTCTGAAGGAGGTATGTGATGTCATTCTGTCTACCCACATTGTGTCTAATTAAACTAACCAGTCTGAATGAATGGCTAAGCATGATTCAGGAACACGACATTTAAAAAATAAGGAGCCAGAAGCTAAGTAGAATTTAACCCATCACATCTCAAAGTCTCCATTGAAAAATTCTAAAGGTGTTCTTTAAATGCCCCTAATGTAACATTTGTCTTTCAAAAAAAAAAAAGAGGAGAGAGTAAGCCCCACTGGAAGATTTGTGTCTTCTTAGTGTTTTTGAAGTGACATGAAAGGTGACCTGGCAAGGGGTTTTGTTCAAAGGTCAGTGTGAGATCCATATTCTCATCTTACATAATGGAAACTGGGCCCACTTCCCTGCCGTAGTTCCCCTCTGTCTGCTGTCCCCAAAGAGTCCTACTCAGGCCCTCACTCCTTTGCTCAAAAGTAGAAAGGCCCATACATCTTGGCTCAATTTCTAATCTTATTATTTTCTTCTCTTCACCCAAGCTAATGCTGTTCCAGCCAAATGCTGTGTACATTCCCAGCATTCTAGGAAAGTGCTTAAAATATCTCAGACAGACGTCCCATGAATCTAACTCTTCCTCTTGACATAGGTATGTGACTTTGGGGAAGTTACCTTCCTGGGCCTCAGTTTCCTCATCTGTAAAATAGAATTGTATTTCGTACTTCAAAGGGGTGTTGTGAGGGATGATTAAAATAATCTAAGGTGCCTGGCATAGTGTCCAGAACCTAATACACACACAGTAATTAAATATTGCAGTTGTTATTATATTACTGACTTTCCATTTTTGTCAATTCCATTCTCCCTATCTAATTGCTATCTCACCAGCTGCCTCCTCCCATCATACCCACGTCTGATTTCTCTGAGGTTAGCTCACATCCTGCCTCTTGTATGAAATGTGGGACCTCCGTGGCTGCTCTGTCTCAACATCAGCCTCCTTTGACAAGCTGCTCACTTTATGGCTTAGTGAGCACTTAGAAATTGCTGCTTTGTTGGCATATCCGTTTTGCAATCCCCATCTTGGCTTCCAAGCTGGACTGCATGCTACTTAAGGCTAGGGTCATTATACCCATGCTTAACATGGTGGTCAATATAAAGTCAAAAGCCATTAAGCACAATATTTTGACCCTACCTCCATATCCCATGCCTTTACCCTACTAATGTTCTTTGCTCTTTACTCCAAGAAATAAATACAGACTTTCATTCTTTTATCCAATTCTTTATGAATATTACTGGTAGAAATAATCAATACAGAATAAAACTGACAGAAGATGAAGTACATTTACTTTCCCCTATTTCTCCCTTAAAAAAAAAATATTCTATATATACATATATATCCCCAGTATAAATATATATATTTTTTGACCCCAACCATTACCCATGCCCCCAAAGACCCAGTGGGGAGCCTAGACTTTTACCCTCACCAGGATGTAATAAGGAGCTCCCCACCCTGGCAGAGTCAGTTGAGACCACTTGGGGAGCCTAGACTTTCAACCACTACTGACACCACCACCACCACCACGATGCAGTAACAGGGCACCCCTCTCTCTCCCTACTGAGTGGTATCAGATAAAGCCTAGTGGAGAGGAGTTTTATCACCCTCCATCAGTAACACCCCTCTGGTGTCAATAGATGTCATGTGGGGAGCAGTAATGAGGCACTCTTAGCCCTCTCAGCCAGGGAGGTATCACTGGAGGCCTAGAGGGGAGCCAACATCCCCACCTCCACCCAGCAGTGGTGGAGAGAGCCCCCTCCCCCCCACTCAGGTGGCAATGGAGGCTGAGTGGGGAGCTGGACTTATATCCCTGCCTGGCAATAATAAGGCCTCAACCTTCTTCCCTTTCTAGAACAGTGTGAGAGAATGCCAGATAAAACAGCAGATCCAGTCCTGCAATACTCAAAATGTCCAGGTTTCAATTCAAAATCACACTTCGTGTCAAGAACCAAGAATATCTCGAACTGAATGAAAAAGACAATAGGTGTCAATGTGAGGATGACAAATGTTAGAAATATCTAAAGATCTTAAAGAAGCCATGATACAAATGCTTCAACAAGCAATTATGAACACACTTGAAACAAGCAAAATATAAAATTGTCTTGGCAAATAGAAAGCCTCAAAAAAAAAAAATACGAGATATAAAGAAGAACCAAATGTAAATTTTAGAACTGGAAAACACATTAACAAAAATAAAAAGCTCAGTGGATGAGCTAAACAGCAGAATGGAGGGGACAGAAGAATCAGTGAACTGTAAGACAGAACAATAAAAATTACCAACTCTGAGAAATAGAAAATTACCAAAAAAAAAAAAAAAAAAAAAATAGCAGAGCCTCATGGACCTGTGGGACTATAACAGAAGTTCTAACAGTCATGGCATGTCCCCAGAGGAGAGAAGTAAGAAGGTAGGGCTGAAAAAGTGCTCAAGGTAATAATGGCTGAAAACTTTTCAAATTTGGTAAAGAGCTAACCCTACATATTCAAGAAGTTGAGTGAACCCCCCCAAAAGAGTAAACCCATAGAAATCCATAAGACATATCATAGTCAAACTTCTAAAACTGAAGAAAAGAAAAAAATTCTTGATCAGAGAATGAGAAAATAAGCCACAGACTGGGAGAAAACATTTGCAAAAGAGTGGCTATATTAATATGAGACAAAGTGCACTTCAGAGCAAAAATGACCATAGACAGGACCATCATAAACTTACAAGAGAGTCAATCCACTGAGAAGACATAGTTCTAAACATCTATGTATAAACAACAGAATTACAAAATATATGAAGCAAAAACCAATAGAACTAGAAAAAGGAATAAAATCACAGTTGCAGCTGGAGACTTGAACACCCTTCTCTCAACAATTGATAGGACTTCTAAAAAGAAAATCAACAAAGATACAGAAAAACTTAACACCATCAACTAACAGGATCTAATCAACAGTTACAGAAAACCCCAGCCAGCAGCAGCAGAACACACATTCTTTTCCAGCACTCATGGAACAAATAGCAAGAGAGATCATATCCTGGTCCAGAAAATAAACTCAGGACATTTAAATTATTGAAATCATACAAAATGTGTTCTCTGACCACAAAAGCATCAAACTAGAAAACAATTACAATGATACCAGGAAAATCTCCAACAGTTAGAAATTAATCAGAACTCTTCTAAACAATCCCTAAGTCAACGTCTCAAAGGAAAATTTTTAAAATACATTGAATTTAATTAAAATAAAATGTCAGATTTGTGGGACACAGCAAAAGCAGTGCTGAGAGGGAAATTTATAGAATTAAGTACATTTAAAAAGGCAAAAATCTCAAATCAGTAATCTAAGCTCTCACCTTAGAATAACCTAGAAATAGAGCAAAATTAAACCCAAAGCAAACAAAGAAAATCGAAGAACAGAAATCAATTCAAATAAAATTGAAAAATTCTCTGAAAAATTCAATAAAATAGACAAACCGCTAACAAGACTGATAAAGAAAAAAGAGAAGACACAAATTACCAATATCATGAATGAAACAGCAATATCACTACAGACCCTGAAGACATCAAAAGGATAATAAGGGAATGCTATGAGCAACTTTACACAAAGTTTGACAACTTAGATAAATGGACCAATTCCTCCAAAAACACAAACTACCACAACTCACCCAATATGAAATAGATCATTTGAATAGCCCATAATCACTAATGAAATTAAATTCATAATTTTAAAACTCTCCCCCCAAAATCTCCTGGCTAAATGGTAACACTCAAGAATTTCACAAATGCTTAGACAAGAAATAACACCAATTCTACACAACCTCTTCCAACAAAATGGAAGAGAAGGGAACGCTTCCCAGTTTATTTCATGAAGTTAGTGTTACCACAATACCAAAACAAAGACAGCGTGAAACAAACCAAACCTGCAGAATAATGTCACTCATGAATATAGATGTAAAAATCCTTAACAAAACGTTAGCAAATTGCATTCAACAGTATATAAAAAGAATTATGCACTACAACAAAGTTGGATTTATTCCAAGACTGCAAGGCTGATTCAGTACTTGAAAATCAATCACCATATTAATAATCCAGCACATTAGCAAATTGAAGAAAAGCACATGAACATATAAATCAATACAGAAACAGCATCTGACAAAATTCAACACCCATTCATGAATAATACTTTCAGAAAAATAAAAATAAAGGGGAACTTCCTCAACTTGATAAAGAGCATCTACAAAAAAATCTACAGCAAGCATTACACCTAAGTGAAAGACTACATGCTTTCTCCCAAGATCGGGAACAAGGCAAGCGTGTCCATTCTCACTGCTCTTATTCAACATCATGCTGGAAAGCAAGAAAAGAAAATAAAAAGCATAAGATTGGAAAAGAAGAAACAAAACGATCCTTATTCATAGATGACATGATGGTTTATATAGAAAATCCAAAGGAATCTATGTAAATCTTCTAATAAGTGAGTTTAGCAAGATCACAGGATACCAGAGCAGCATACAAAAATCAATCAGATTTCTATATATTATCAATGAACACATGGTCACTGAAATTTAAAAATACACTACCATTTACAATAACTCAGAAAAACTTACATATAAATCTAATAAAACATATATATGACTTACTTGCTGAAAACCACAAAAAGCTGATGAAAGAAAGAAGACCTAAATAAATAGACCTACTATCCATGGATTAGAGGACTCAACATAATAAAGATGTCAATTCTCCCCCACTGATAAACAGATTTATTGTAATTCCTCTTAAAGTCTCAGATTTTTAGTAGATATGGACAAGGTTATTCTAAGATGTATACGGAAAGGCAAAGGAACTAGAAGAGCTAAAACAATTTTGAAAAAGAGAAAGTGAGAGGAATCAGTCTGCCCAGTTTCATGACTTATTACATGGCTGCAGTAATTAAGACTATGTGATACTGATGAAGACATAGACACATACATTAATGGAACAGAATAAAGAAACCAGAAAGAGACCCACAGAAATATGTCCAATTATCATTTTCGGCAAAGATGCAAAAGCAGTTTGATGGAGAAGGACAGACAGCTCAACATGATACTGCTGGAACAAGTGGATATCTACAGGCAAAAAGTAAGGAAGTAACAGAGAGAGAGAGAGGGAGGGAGGAAAGGAGGGAGGGAGAAGGGGAGGAAGGAAGGAAAGACTTCAACCCAAGTCTCAGATCTTATACAAAAATTAACTCAAAGTGGATCATGGACTTAAATGCAAATTGTAATACAATAAAGTTTTCAGGAAAAAATCTTCAGGATCTAAAGTTAGGCAAAGAGTTCTTAAACTTGACACCAAAAGCACAATCTATAAAAGAAAAAATTGATAAATTGGACTTTATCAAAATTAAAAACTTTTGCTGTGTGAAGGAATCTGTTAAGAGGATAAAATGACAAGTTATGGGATGAGAAAATGCAAGTTTAAACTATAATGAGATATCATTATTCACCTATTGAATGGCTAAAATAAGAAATAGTGACAACACAGAATGCTGGCAAGGATGCAGAGAAACTGGATCACCCAGGCATTGCTGGTGGAAATGCAAAATGGTACAGTCACTCTGGAAAGCAATTTGGCAGTTTCTTCAAAAACTAAAGATGTAACTACCATATGACACAGCAATTGCAGTCCTGGGCATTTATCCCAGAGAAATTGACTTATGTTCGTACAAAAACCTATATATGGATGTTTATAACAGTTTTATTCATAATAACCCAAAACTGAGTTAACCCAGATGTCCTTCAACAGCTAAAAGGTTAAACAAACAGTGGTACATCCGTACCATGAAATACTACTCAGCAATGAAGAGGAAACAACTACTGATACACACGACAACTTAGATGAATCTCCAGAGAATTATGCTGACTGAAAAAAGCCAATCCCAAAAGGTTACATAGTGTGTGATTCTACTTATATAACATTAATGAAATGACAGGATTGCAGAAACGAAAAACAGATTAGTGGCTGTCAAGGATTATAGATGGGATGGAGGTGGAGGAAAGTGTTTATGGTGATAAAAGGGCAACATGAGGGGTCCTTCTGGTGAAGGAAATGTTCTGTATCTTGGCTGTCAATGTCAGTATCCTAGGTGTGATACTGTACTATAGTTTACAAGATGTTATCATCAGGAAAAATTGGGTAAAGGGCACATAAGATCTCTCTGTCCTACTTCTTAAAACTGTATGTGAATCTACAATTATCTCAAAAGATTTCTAAAAATAAAATAAAACTAACATTATTGATTGCTGGAAAAAAAATGCATTTTTGTTGGTGACAATGAGAACGTCAAAACCTGAACCCAGGAAAACTAGATTTAGTAGAAATTTATTAACACAAAGTAAACTCAACAAAGGCTAAAACTGAAAATAGTAACAGTTGTTACTGACTAAAAATTGAAGCACATTTTCTCTATACATTTACCTATGTATAATTTGGCCTGGAAAAATTGAACTTGGTAGAAATAATTCCCACAACAGCAGAAGCTGTAATTGGTCACATTTGATATTGTCAAGAACACTGATAAAATAAATGCAACTGGTCTCAATGCAAAGAAGTTTCGTAAATTGAAAACAAAAATAGAAAAATTTGGAAGCAATGACTGTACCATTTAGAAAACTGATCACAGAATTGAATTGGCTTAAAGGAGTTTGTGTTAGAAAATACTCTCTCAATGAAAATGTAATAGCCTTAGCATTCTGACTTAAATATTTGTATTCAGTACTTAGCAGATCAAAACTATGGGATCAAAACATCCTATCATCTAGCCAAACCTTATGAAATGTTTACTATGTGCCAGGCACTTGACATACACTAGACACTTTTACATTCATTTATATCCTTTTATTTTATAACCTTTATAACATAAATTAGCTACGGTATTTCACAGATGAAGAACTGAGGTTTACAGAGATTGAGCAAGATTTCTGAGATGCTGCTGCTAGTAAGTGGTAGAGCTGGGATTTGAACCCAGTTCTCTCCGACTCCCTATGCTGTTTCCATACATTACCGGCCTTTCAGTGATGAAAAGGAAATATACCATTGTGATTATAACCCAGACTCTGAAACCAGACTATCCATGTTCAAATCTAATCTCCATCATTTAACTAAGAGGGGCATAGGGCAAGGTTCTTTACCCATCCATGCATCAGTTTCTTTATTTACATGAAGGAAATAGAGTGCATAACTCATAGGGTTGTGGTGATTAAATGGATCAACACACGTAAAGTATTTAGAACAGTGTTGAACACACAACAAAAACTCCATGTTAGCTTTTATTATATAATATTTTCTTGACTCCAATGTTGGACAAAATATTTTTGAAAAAAAAAAACCAGGGCTTCCCTGGTGGCACAGTGGTTGAGGGTCTGCCTGCCGATGCAGGGGACGCGGGTTCGAGCCCTGGTCTGGGAAGATCCCACATGCCGCGGAGCAACTGGGCCCGTGAGCCACAACTACTGAGCCTGCGCGTCTGGAGCCTGTGCTCCGCAACGGGAGGGGCCGCGATAGTGAGAGGCCCGCGCATCGCGATGAGGAGTGGCCCCCACTTGCCGCAACTAGAGAGGGCCCTCGCACGAAACGAAGACCCAACACAGCCAAAATAAATAAATAAAGTGAAAAGAATCAAATTAAAAAAAAAAAAATGTTCCTGTTGCTTTCTTACATATCATGCTACAATACAAAAGCTGAATTAGACAACTCAGAAAGTAGTCAGGTTTAAAAAAAAAAAAAAAAAAAAAACCAAAAAGAAGAAAGGAAGAAGTATTTTTGAAAATCTGATTTGCGAGGACACTCAGAATTTGGGAGGAATGAATGGTAAAATAACCTAAGTTTTGTCAAACATTAACAAGTATATGTCTTTTATTGTAGGATTTGAACAAGATAGTGATATTAATTGCATTTGACCGGATATCAGGAGTTTTAAAGAAGTTACCTTTGGCTCTAGGGGATTGAAGTGTTTCTCCCCTGCCTATCTAATTGAATTAATTCCATATTGGACCAGCTTTTATTAATGTTCCTACTCTATGCTGATCCTGTAGTGATTGTGCATTGAGGGGAGAAAATACTGATTCAACTGAGTATTCTCAGGCATTAATCCTTCCTGGGTATGGGATGTCACTGAAATGATCTGGAGCTGTATGCTTCTCCTTTGCGTGTATCTTGTATAATGAAGAGTCAATAATGGACTTTTTTAAAATTATTTTTTGAGACACCAAACACTTTCCAATTTGATTTTGCCTTTTTAAAAATCAGAAAGTTCTGGGTATTTTCCAATTCTATATCTAGTTGCAATCAGACCCATTTCCCTTTCTCATAGCACATGAAACCAGCATCATTCTATTTCCAGTTAATTTTTCTGTGCTTCTAAAGGAGTGACTGTTTCACTTTGATGTTGCAGATGTTGAAACTCACAGGAAGTAGGGGGTCAGATTTACTGGAAAGCTTACATTTTTGAGGTCAAGTAGAGGTGAGCTAATTCTCAAAAGGGGAGGAAGGACCACTTCAAAAGGTTCTGAATCTTATTTTCTCCATTAGCCTAATTGACACTTATACTGGGTGGATGATGGTAATTGCTTAAAGCCATGCCCCTTTCACTGCCTTGAAGGTGGTAAAGGGATAGAAGCCTTAGGTCCCTGTCAGGGCACAGCAAGGGAGTCCTCCTGCAACCATCTGAAAATATGAGCTGCCAGGAACTACTCACCCCCCCTTCTTTATAATCATTTTGTAAATGTCTTCTTTTTTTAACTTTTTAGTTTATATTGGAATACAGTTGATTAACAACATTGTGTTAGTTTCAGGTGTACAACAAAGTGATTCAGTTATACGTATACACGTATCTATTCTTTTTCAAGTTCTTTTCTCATTTAGGTTATTACAGAATACTGAGCAGAGTTCCCTGTGCTATACAGTAGGTCTTTGTTGGTTACCTATTTTAAATATAGCAGTGTGTACATGTCAATCCCATCCTCTTAAGCTCAGCTCAGAAACACACCCATGTGTTAATCAAGGCTACAGATTGACTCTCCCTACGTGGCATGGAAGATGGCCAACAACAGCCTTAGTCTTATGTGTTTCTTATTTGCAATCCAAGAAGAGAGACTTCTCTGCCTCCAATATGGAAAATTCTAGGAAAGACTTGGATTGGACCAGTTTGGGACCCAAGCCTTTCCCTTGGACCTGTCTCTGTCTATTATAGCCTTATAGCATGCAGCATTATACTCCATCCAGTCTGCAAGTCAGGCCTCTTGCGGGCATTACAAAATGAGGTGAAGTGGGCAAGGGTGCTCTCAAGATGCTAAATAGAAGAGAGGATATTGGGTAGCCCTTGGCACTCAGGAAGCAAGCTTCATACACATGAGGTAGCCAGGAAGCAAGCTTCATACACATGAGGTAGCCAGAAAGCAATGACAGAATGATGAGATTTAGGAAATTATATGCCACAAACAATAACTAGGATTTACTTAGCATTGCTTAAATGGCAATGAAATGTTTCCATCTTTCCCTGAACTCTCATACTCCCTGTCTATTTTATTAATGCAAAAACAGGCCCAAATTTCTACGTCTCATAGTGTGGGAGATTAGTGATCTTGAGGGTCCTCCTGTTTCAGAACAGGTATATCTTTCATAAAATACAACTTCTTTGCATTGCTGAGATTATGGAAATAAGGGACACCTCCATGGGGACACACCACACACACACACACACACACACAAACACACATAGTCAGAGATCTGAGTAGTTAGTATTGGAAAGTTGCTCTGAGGACATACAGGCAGAGTTGCTCTGAGGACAATTCCAAATAACAGTATGTCAAGAGGGAGAAGCTGACCCTGAGATTCACAGTTTAGTCCAGGGACTATGGAAGGGGATGACATGGGTCCAGGTCAGCAGCGTTCCTGGTCCTGGCAGAAGAAACCACTCTGGAGACAAGCATCCTATTCTGTATTCCACAGACCAAGAACAGCCAAATGTGAGCTCAATAGATCATCACACAAGGACACAAATCATAATGAGTGATTATCAGCAGAAATAAAACAGATTAGGATGCATATGGATTTGAAATATTAGAATTCTCAGAATCAGAATAGAGAATAACCATATATAAAATGTTTAAACAAAAGATGGGATCATAAAGATGAGCAAGCAGAAAGGAATAGCAAATATGATGAAGGAGATTTGAAAAAGACATAGAACTTTTTAAAATGACATATATAGTTTTAGCTATTAAAAAAATTCAGGGAGTGCGGTAATAGCATATTACACATAATTGAGGAGTGAATTGGTGAACCTGAAGATAGATCTGTAGAAATTTTCTAGAAAGTAGCACAAAGAAACAAGATGTAAAGTGCAAGAGAGAAAAAAAGAGACAAGGAAGGTAGAGTAAGAAGTTCCAATATCATATCAGAGTCCAGGAGGAAGGAGTAGAAAAGACAGGTAAGAGGGCTAATTTAAAGGTAATTTCCTAAAACTGAGGTACATGAGTACAAGGACACAGTAATCATGGCAGTTACCCAACAAGACAAAGAAAAAGTAAATCCAAACATGGACATATTGAAGACAACATGCCAAGTACCAAAAACAAACTGAAGATCTTAAAAGCATTAAAAAAGAAAATGTACCACCTTCAAAGGAATGACAGACTGACAGCAATTTTCTCAACAGCAAAAACCAAAGCCAAGAGACAATGGAATAATATCTTCTAAATGCTGAGGGAAAATCACATCACAGTCATCTTAGAATTGTCCACCTAGCAAAAATACCTCCACTCATGAGAGTGAAATAAAAACATTTTTAGAGAAACAGAAACCAAGTCTACTACCAATAGACCTAAGCCAGAAGAACTTTAAAATATGCACTCCAGGAAGAAGGGAAATAATCTTGGAAGAAAAGTCTGAGTTGCAAAAAAGTAAAGAAGTAGGCAAATATTAATATTGTCCATAAAATAATATTAACATCTAATTTCCATAACTTAGAAATAAAAATGTTTAAGAAGACATAATGAAAATACTCAGGATAATAGTATAAAAGTTGAAAGAGGAAATTGTTGTGTGATTTGCTAGGAGGGTTGAGGTACTATTGTTAGTGTTTAGTAGTTTTGCATGGTATAATTTCAAAGGTAACCATCAGAGAACAGAAAGAGAGTACAGCATCACTTCCAAACGAGTAGAAGGAAAAATGGAATGAGAAAGCCAATAAAAATGGAAAGTTTTAATAGTCAAGAAGAGAAAAATAGGCAGAGGGAAAAATAAATAGGAAGCAGAAGGTAACAGCATAGTGGAAAGACAGACAAATATTGCATCATGTTAATGAAACAGGACTAAACTCACCACACAATGGACCGAGATAGTCACACTAGATATTTTAAAACATTCAGCCATGTGCTATTCACAGGGGACACATTCAAACATAAGGACAGGGAAAAGTTGGAAGTGAAAGATTTATGAAGCAAATATTAACCAAAAGAAAGATTTCTACTGTCAGAAAAGGTAGGCTTTAATACAGAAAAGCGTTATATAGATAGGGCCTCTGTGCAATAACAAAATGTTTGATACATCTGAAAGATAAAACAATTCTAAAAAGTCTTATGTTACATGTAATGCAAAATTGATAGAGTACATAGGGAAATTAAACTCATCATCAGAGTGGGCAATGTTCAAGGTACATCTTTTATTTATTGATAGGACAAAAAATTAGTAAAAATATAAAAATGCAATTATCGTTTGATTTATCAAACATATATAGATTCCATATGACAATATTTACAAAGACTAACCATGGAATAGAAGAAGGGTTAAAATTTTCAAATATCCCTTATCATATGGACCAAGTTTTCCAACCACAGTGCAATTAATTTAGACCTCAAAAACATATGCTTAGAACTTTTAAATCTCACTTTTAAATACCTTTTGGATAAAAGACCCCGAGAAATTTAAATACATTTAGAACTAAACAATAATGAAAATACAACATACCAAGGCTTCTGGAATGCAATAAAAAAGATACTACGAGAGAAATGAGAGAAATGTAGAGACTTAAATGCTTATTCGTATAAGAGAGGCAAGGCTGAAAATTAATGAGCTAAGTACCCAACTTAAGAAATTAGAAAAAGAACAACAGAATAAATTTAAAGAAAAATAACTTTAGGTGTCGAAATTAATGAAATAGAAAACAAAGATTTACAAAAACCTAAAGTTGGTTCTTAGAAAACGCGAATAAAATAGGCAAGCCTCTAGGAGAATTGTGCAAGAAAGAGAAATGCACAAATAATATTAACAATAAAAAGGGATATAATGAGAGATCCATCAGAGACTAAGAAGATAAGAGAGTACTATAAAAAACTACATGCCAAAGAATGCATAAAGATGCATTAACGGGCTTCCCTGGTGGCGCAGTGGTTGAGAATCTGCCTGCTAATGCAGGGGACACGGGTTCGAGCCCTGGTCTGGGAAGATCCCACATGCCACGGAGCAGCTGGGCCCGTGAGCCACAATTGCTGAGCCTGCGCGTCTGGAGCCTGTGCCCCGCGACGGGAGGGGCCGCGATAGAGAGAGGCCCGCGCACCGCGATGAAGGGCGGTCCCCGCACCGCGATGAAGAGTGGCCCCCGCTTGCCGCAACTGGAGAAAGCCCTCGCACGAACCAAAGACCCAACACAGCCAAAAATAAATAAATAAATAAATAAGAAAATCCTTTAAAAAAAAAAAAAAGATGCATTAACTTAGAAGAAATGAGCACATTCTTTGAAAAATAACCAACTCAAATAGAAATAGCTCATAACCATCAAAACAAGTGAATCAATTGTTTAATTTTCCTACAAATAATCACCAGGCACAGATGATTTTACAAGTAAATTCTACCAAGTGTTCATGGAACATATCATTCTAATATTATGCAAATTCTTTGAAGAAAAAAGAAAAAGAATATTCCCTAATTCAGTCTATGAGTCCACTCTACCTTTGATGCTAAAACTGGAAAAATATAATAAAGAAAAATCATAGGGAAACTTCATTTAGGAACATAAAGAGAGTAATCCTACACAAATATTAGCAAAATAAATCCTGCACTTTATGAAAAAAAATAACACATCATGACTCAGCTGAGTTTATTCCAGGAATGTAAGGTTTAACTTCAGAAAATCTGTAATTATCTTTCACACCATTAGCATTACAAGAACAAAACAATATGGTTATTTCAAAAGACAGAGAAAACACATTCGATGAAATTCAAAATATCTATTTATGATTTAAAAAATTAACTAGCTCAGAATCGAAAGGGATTTCCTTAATCTGATAAGGGAAGTCTAACCAAAACCTACACAAAATTATTTTTAATGGTGAAACAGTGAAGGCTTTTAAAATCAGGAAGAAAAAAGAAAAGAAAGAAAACATATAAGGTTTGGAAAGGGGAAAAAAACCCTAAAATTTCTCATTATCCACAGATGATATGATTGTCTATATAGATTCTTTTATCTACAACCTTAAAAGTTTATATATGCATAATACAGCTTTGTGTAATAGCCAAGAAAAAGAAACAATTCAAAGTCCATCAATAATAGAATGGATACATAAACTGAAGCGTAGTCGCGCAATGGAATTCTGTACGGCCAAGAGCATACCAATGATCAACAGACATACTCAACAACATGGGTGAATCTCACAAACTTGATGTTGAGTGAAAGAAGCCAGACACCAAAGAGCACACACTGCATGATGCCATTTACATAAAGTACAAATACAGAAGGACTCACCTCTGCTGTGGAAGTCAGGAGAGTGGCTCCCCTTGGGCGGGGGGCTAGCGGCTGGAAGGGGCCCAGGGATGCAGTGTGCAGTAAGGAGGGAAAGCGTGGGATGTGGAGCCAAACGGTGTGGGGTTTAAATGCCGGCTCTGCCACTCACCAGCTGACAGACTGTCCACGCGGGACGTAACCACTGTGAGACTCAGTTTCCCCCACTGGAAAATGGGCATAAGGATGGTCCCCACCTCACTGGATTGCTATGAGATGAACAAGATAATGTATGTGAAGTCTGTGGCTCAGGAAGTTCTGGAAAGTGATAGCTATGGTTGTTGTCAGTCTTGTTCTTCTTCCTGGACTCCTCCACTAGGAACCTAGTGATTCCTGGGGGTAAAACACAAAAAACAGAGTTTTCCCTTAGCAGATGGCTTTTGATTTCAAGACGTTTCCTTCAAAGACGCTTTGGGGACCCTCCAGACCCCAGATATGTCCTCTTCAGTCGACACAGGTGTTGCTTTGTCCTTAGAACTCCTGCTGAGGTCACAGGCACCAAATGTCAAATGGTAAATTCTGCAAGGGGAGGGGGTGAGATACTAAATCAACTGCTTACTTAACTGCACTTCTTACAAATCTCAGACCAGCAAAACACATCTCTCATTCTTACCTTTATGGTCAGAGCTGCTTGAGTCTAAGGGCATTTTGGTTTGGAGGCTGTGTTTGGAAAACCTTCTGGTACCAGTCTATCTGGGACTAGTCAGGCAGCCTCCCACCCCACCCTCGCCCGGGCATGCACCGCCATTTATCATGAAAAGAATGCAGCACCTGCTTCCCCCGCTAAATTTCCTGCTTTTTGTAAAAGCTTCTAAAATAGATTTTGAATTGTACGGTTTTCATAAATGCTGTTTTTGCAAAGTGTTTCTTGAATAATTATTTGTGCTTAGTGTTTGAAAAATAACTTTGCTCAAAGAGAAGGAAGATAATGTGTCTAGTGACTATAACATTAATGGGAGCACCCCTGAGCCAAGTTGAAAGAGATGGAGATGAGACACGTGGATAATCAACATTTGAGCTCCTGGAAGGGAGCCATAAACAAGTGGCAGACTTCCGTGGAGCTTCATCGATTCGTGTTCACTGAGCCTCATTCATTAGGGCAGTTGGGAAGCAGCAGGTGTACACACGTGTGCACATGTGTGTATTCCAAGGGGTGTAAGGACGAGAGATTGGTCCAAGCATCCTACCAATGTGACTTCTGCTTCATCCCAAGATGAGTCAGAGGCTTTCAAAGTATTGAAGAAAATAGGAAACGCTCCCCTAGTTCATGACGTAAAGCAGGAAGAAGCTTGAAGTGGGGCAGGCTGGGTTCCGGGTGCTGCACAAAAGCCCCAAATAAAAACAGAGCCTTTTCAGCCCAGAAAGAAAGCCACCTTGTCCGCTGCCCAGGCTGGAAAAGACACGGTCCAGAACATTTATTCTGCCATGCTTCAGTCTTTCAGGCAGAAAAAGCCCTGGCAGGAGTTGATTTTGCAAGTTGAACAGAGAAGACTCGTCTTTGGAGTGGAGGGGATCAAATGATACTAGATGTGAAAGCACTTTGGAAAGTTAAAGGGATTATACAAAGGTAAGAGATCATTGTTATTAGTGGTGTGTTTGCTGAGAAGATGCCAGAATATGTCTTCTCCATAGATGATCACGACACCGCAAGGGCCAGTCGTGTCAGAGTGAGGATGGCGTCAAGTCAGGTGCCAGGAGGTGGGCCGTCAAGTGCAGCCCTACCGCTGATGAACCGCTAACTAAAAGCAAGCCCTTCGCCTCTCTGGCCTTGAGTTTCTATATCTGTAAATGGGGCATAATAATAACACCCTGCTCAGCGGGGTGTGGGAGACCACATAGGTAAACGTGCCCAGCGTGTGAAAGCCCTCAAAAAACCAGCTATTGTTTACTGAGCTCTTATTCTGGGCCAGACACCACGCTGAGTGCTTTTTGTCTAGTCTCCCATTAATCTTTACGAGAAACCCATGCGGTAAGAATGGTTATTCTCCATGTATGATGAGACACGGAGGCTCCTTGTGGATGGAGGCCCTGAAAGGTCCTACTGGGTGCCCGAAACCCATAAGTGACAAGATCAAAACCCAAACACAAAACCCTGTGGTGCCAGCCCCAAGCTCTGTTCACTCTCTCCCATTTTTCCCCAATAAATGTTACTTGAATCTCAACTAGGTTGTCCATCTTTTGAAGGCAGGTCCTGTTTGTACTTCCTGAACTCTCATCCCGGAGCATCTGTTCTGGTATTGACTGCCATTAAATATTTACTGAAATTGAAATGTAATAGCTCTGTGGGAAGGTCCCTGCTGGCCCGGTCAGGCTCTGACAGCTGTTCTGTGACTCCACGTGACTCCCTGATCCAGGAGGGATGACCTCTGCACAGGGGAGCTCAGAGACCATCATACACACAGCTTCCAAGGGCAGGTGATCAGACAACTGTGCCCGTCACCACCCTGAAAAGAGGGACCCAGATCAGGTAGCCTCTGGTGGCCAGGCAGGTGTCTGAGGCCCTGGGGACATCCTCCAGCCCAGCTGTAGGAGTGCAGGTTGGCTTATCTCAAAACTTCCCAAAAATCACTTCAGAAGTAACATTCGAGCTGTCCCGCATTGTAAATCTTCGAAAAGATTTCTTCGAAAGCCTGACGTAAAGACTGTATTGTAGGAAACACTGCATCACCATCAACTTCCAAGTGAAAACTGCTAAAGTGTACACAGTGGACAATGCACCCAGCATTTCAAATTAAGGCTTTCTAACGTAGCATTTCTTCACTCTCACAGACAGATGCACACGGCCTGATTTGATATGATACCCAAATACAACCAAAGTGTAATTTAGGAAACTAAATTAACCTAGACCAAAGTGTAATTTATTTTTGAGTCGATGATAATACCACTGTAAATTTTCTTTAGGATAACTCCTTCTCGTGCCAGAGATAATAATGTTCCTGTCTTCAATTAAATGAAAGATTGAGTATTTCCTAGGGAGCTACTTGGTAGATGTGGTGAAGCCGCTTCCCTCGTGCTGCCACGTCTCCTCATTTTCCGTCTTTCTTGGGTGCTCTCCTTTCGTGCATTCGTCCCTCTTTGCGAGTGCCTCGTTCAGAGTTAGTCCCCTCGGGTGTACATAAGTCTGGAGGAGGAGGACCGGTCCTCTGCCATTCAGAACCCAGGGGAGCACCCAGGAATGAGCAGGAGACAACCAAACTGTGCTGACGAGCATGGGCGGCTGGCAGGTGGGGCAGCGCACCAGTTTGGCACTATGCTCTGCATCCAAGCAAGCCCCGCCCCTAGTGCACCGAGTCTCATTTTTCAGGGACTGTTTGCCAGGCTGCAAGTGCTGTGTGGATTGGAACTCCAGTGTCCCATGGCCTCTCCAGCCTCTGACATCGAACTGGCTTTTGTCTTGACCTGCTCATATAAGATCTTGGGCTCCCACAAAGTCGCCTCTGGAAGTACCCAGAGTAGGTGCCCCTCCCCACCGTCATGCCTGTGGGCCATGTTCTGCCTCTGTCCCGCTCCCGTCCTCCTGCAAGCCCGCGTGAGAGTCACTGGCACTACCCACGTGAGACCCCAGTGTCCCCATCTTCCTGCACAGCCACTGCTGCCAGGTTGTATGGTCCTACAGCACAGGGTGCCGTGTGCTCAGCATATTAAACTCCCCTGTCCCCCACTGTGAGCCCTGCTTTGTCCTAGGGACACACATGCCTGCCGCTCACATTCTTAGATTCATGGTGTCTCACACAAGACAGTTCCTTCAATCCCTGCCTGCTGCCCTCCACACCCTGCCCCTCATCAGAGGCCAGCACGAATCCCCCACCACACACAGAGCCCCAGTGCAGTTCAGTTCTTGTGTACTGACTCCTTCTGCCGGCCCCCAGCTCACCAGACCGGCCTGGACACGTTTGCTGTCAGTGAGGGCTCAAGGAAGGACACCCACTGTGGGAATACATCGGGGTTTTTTAGTTAACATGCTGTTTTGTTTTCAAAAACTGAGATAGATAGATAGATAGATAGATAGATAGATAGATAGATAGACAGATAGATAGATACGTGAGAAAGTTCTTCCTTACAGTAGAAAACCAACAAATAAATGTGAAAGGAATAATGGATTTAGAAAACCGGCACCTGGCAACCATCATCATAATGATAGATTCAGGCCAGAATCATCAATGGATGCTAAAATTAGTGGGTGAAATTTAGAGGAGTATATAGACCAACTCAAAGTACCTCCCCCCAAGATTCTTATTAATTACAAAGTAACCTTACAGAAGGGAAAATTAAGTCACTTTACCGTGGAAAAATCTGGCCCATCCCCCCTTAACCAAATGATCAAAGCTAACATCACTGGTGATGAAACAAAGAGACAGCAGCACGTGCCTCCTGATACGGTGCCCTGAGAAAAACCCAGCACCACAGCTTTGGTGTTACTGCCCAGAGCATACGACCTGAATGCAATCACAAAGAAACATCAGACAAGCCCGAAGGAAGGGTCATTCTACAACCTAAGTGGCCTGCGCTATGAAAAAATGTCAATATCATGAATGCAAAGAGATACTCAATAACTGTCCAAAATTAAAGCAGACTAAAGTGATGCAACAACTGAATAATATAGTCCTGGGTTTTCTTTTGCTATAAAGGACTTTATAGGAAAATTGATGACAACTGAATTAAGTCTGCAGGTTAGGGAATAGTATTGTATCAGTCTTACCCTGTATCAGTATATGTGGTGAGAGAGAAAATGATAAAACCAATATAGTAGAATGTTAACATTTGGGGTACAGGCAGACTTTGTGTATTGGGCTTTATTGTATTTCACAGATAACTGTGCTTTTTACACATTGAAGGTTTGTGGCAACCCCGTGTCAAGCACGTCTATCGGCGCCATTTTTCCAACAGCATTTGCTCACTTCGTGTCTCTGTGTCACGTTATGGTAATTCTCGCAGTATTTCAAACTTTTTCATCATTATTATATTCGTTACAGTGATTGTGATCAGTGATCTTTCATGTTACTATTGCGAGAAGATTATGAAGGCTCAGGTGATGGTTAGCATTCTTAACAATAAAGTATTTTTTAATTAAGTTATATATGCTCTCTTAGTCATGCTATTGCACACTTAATAGACTATAGTGTAAACATAACTTTGATGTGCACTAGGAAACCACAAAACTTAGAGTGTCTCACTTTCTTTGATATTCTTTTTTCTGGAACCAAACCTGCAATATTTTTGAGGTCTGCCTTATTTGAGTGTAATTCTTTGCCCTAGCCTTGTAACTGCTCTGTAAATTGAAGTTAGGTCATCATTTATTTTTTTTAAATCTGAGTTTTTCTTTGAAATTTCTGAAGGCATGTTTGTATGTTGCCAAACCAGGGTGGTGGGAGAAATAGTTGCTGTTTTCCCAGCAATAGCTAAATCCAGTCTTCTCCTTGGCTTTAAGGGCACAGCTGGTTTCCAGGTCTTTGCAAACAGAGAATCATCACTGTTACCTGAATTTAAACCAGTTCTAAACCTTTTCATGGCTGTTTCAAAATAGCTTAGAAAAAATTGGTGGGGAAATGGGATGGGCGTGGGGTAAGGAGGGCTGCATTTCTAAAAGGACGCATACCCTGTACACCCTGAGCCCCCCGTAGGGTTGTCTGCTTGGCTTCTGAGAGGGAAAAGCTGCAAGGTCAACGCAAGACCCTCCTTCCCCTTCATGCCAGGGGCCAAGAGCTCCACGTCCACAGATTCCTGCAAGCCTGCTCATGACTCAGGTCTCAGAGCTGATTTCTTATAGTCCTAAAAATAATTCAAAACTAGCCCAAAGCTACTCACACATCAGACAACCTGAGGGCACTCTTGCTGGCATCAGGAAACTCAGAGACCTAATTAAACTCTTCTTCCCCTCCCCTCCCTGGGAGCACAGACTAGGGGAGAGCAAATCACAATGGTCAGATCCACGTGGGTGTCCCCTGAGGGGAGGGAGTGACCTCAAATCCCAGCAGAAAAGCAAAGAAGGTGGGAAGACTGTGGGATCCTGGGCTGCCTAAGGCTGGTTTCCAAGAAAGATGTGTCCCTGCTGCTTCTCTCTTTTGTTCAGGGGCCCGCCAGCCCTCTGACAACCGCCCATATGTCCAGCTGGGGCAGTCCCACTAGGAGAAAAGAGACCTAGATATCTGTGCTAGAGACGGGCTTCAGAGCAGTATGTGGGCCGTGGCAACTGGAAAAGACTATTTTCAGTTGAATCTGCACCCATCTACCATTCCCCTCCTATGTGGGAGGGACTGATATAAACCAGGGACGGGACAGTTCTCCCAAGCTTAGTTAGGATGTGACCTCAGGGTTGGGCAGGAGGAAGTTATAGGACTAGAGTCCCCACCTCAACCCCTCCTCCCCACTGTCACGTACCCTGAGTGAACAGGAAGTGTTTATACACCTGGCAGGTATGCAAGAACACTTCTTAGTTTTGAATCAAATAAATAACATCGAGGCGACATTCAGTGTTCATTGTCTACCTTCCTCATTCCAGGCACGATGCTAATCGCTCCAGGAGATGATCTCTTTTCGTCCTCCCAACCGTCTATGTGGTAGGTATTATTAGTCCCATTTGAGAGTTGAGGAAACTGAAGCTGAGAGAGGCAATTTCCCAAGTCACCTTTGAGAAAGTGGAAGAGCAGTTAAGTTTGCAGTCAAACAGGGAAGCCAAACAACCACATGAAATATTAAACAGCAGTAAAAGAGCTCTTTGGAGAAGGGTTTCACCCTAGACTTTGTCCATGACCTCACCAGTTTCAAGGCTTCAGTCCTCTCCATGCAAAGCCCCCTAAACCTGTAGCTCCAGGTCCGGCCTCTCTCCTGTGCTACAAAAATTCCCTAAATGCTTGCTGTCTGCTTGCTGTCTCCTCCAGGTTGCCCTCTCTGGAGCTCACACTCAGCCTGGCCAAAACTAAGCTCACCATCACTTCTATGTTCATCCCAGACTAACTCTTCATCCGATGTGTCTATTTCTGGGCAGTGACACCATCTCCTAAAGACAAAGGTTTGAAATCTTGAGCTTTCCATCACTGTTCCGTTATATGCTGTCTGAAATACTTTTTTCTCATTTTCCTTCCTCTCCCATACCTGCAGCTCTTCTTTCACCTATCCTCCCTCACCCATCTAAGGAAATCTGGGCTCTCTTTTAGCAGAAAAATATGATAGAACTCCTTCCTCATCTATCCACCAGTGCCTAAGAATGATTTTTTGAAAGTTGATCAGTCAGAAAAAGGAATGTCAAATCCTGGACGCTCACTTTACCTAGATCCAATTTTAATGATTCACATACATACCTTTATTATCTAACAAAATGGAACGAGGACACTCAGCGTGAAGAAAAAAACATTTTTTTTTAGACTCTACCAAGTCTTGTGCCAGGTGCTTTCACATACATTATCTAACTTAATTCTTATAACAACTCTGCAAGGTAGATACGATAAAACTCACTTTATAGACAAGTTCAAAATCAAGCTCAAAGGGTGGGAGGGAGGGAGACGCAAGAGGGAAGAGATATGGGGATATATGTATATGCATAGCTGATTCACTTTGTTTTAAAGCAGAAACTAACACACCATTGTAAAGCAATTATACTCCAATAAAGATGTTAAAAATTAATTAATTAATTCAAAAAAAATCAAGCTCAAAGAAGCTGAATAACATGCTCAAATCATACACCTAGTGAGTCTAGAAGCCTTTCTCTTCTCTTTTACAATCTCTCCCTAAGTGATCTCACCCAGATTTAAAATATCATCCATAAGCTGATAATTTCCAGCTTCATGTCTACAACTCTGTGTTCTGGACCTCTTACATCCCCCCTTAAATGGCTAATCCACCTAGATAAATTAACATGTCCAAAACCCAAGTCTTGGATTTTCCCCTCCCCCACTAAAATAGTTTCTCCAAGGCTACTGAAACTTCTGCCTCATCCTTACCACTCTCTCCCTTGCCCTCCAAGCTCCAGTAACACAGGCTGATTTGGTATGACTTAAACATGTTAATCTTATTCTTGCTACAAAGAGTATGTACTTACAAGGAATATCCTTCCCCCAAATCTTCCTTCTAGCTTTTTCCTTCACAACTCAGATCTCTCACTTCCTCAGAGAGTTTCCCTAATCGTCTAGCTCAAGTAACCTGTTGGTCCCACCACTCTCTATCCCATCATTCTATTTTCTCCATAGTACATATCAGTACATATGTGAAATTAATTTTTAAAAATATGTTAGTTGGTTCTCTCCCCAGACCAGATAGTAAGCTCCATGAAGGCAGACACTTTATTTCTTATATCCTAGTTCCTAGTATAATACCTGACACAAAATGGGTGCTCAATAAATATATGTTGAATCAAAGAATGAAAGAGTTTCAGAATAAGAATTGAACACAGCCTTGTGTAAATGCAAACCTCATGCTGGATGAAGGTTGAGTGATGGTTACTTGTCTTGGAAATCACAAGATGAGGCAAGTTCCTAGGTGTGCATCAACTTCATTAAACCCTTTGTAGCCAGTTTGATCCCAAATAAGCTAAGGTCAGTGGTGGGTAAGAAGCAGGGGCCTGGGGGCTTCCATGGTGTTCCATAGTCAGTGCCCCCTTGAATGATCCATGCTTCCATCTCCATGCCAGGATGGCTATTGTGACATGGATTCAAACCTCTAATTTCACCCTGAGGCAGACACTACTAGCTGCCTTCCCAATAGGCATTTCCATCTCCCTAATGCCAAGAGTAATTCATGCACCTACCATTAGCTTGTCATGTGCTTTGGGGAAAGCTGGATACATCCTTAATCCCAAGCGTCTATATGAGTCTAAGCCAGTCATGGTGGTCCCATTCCCCTTGCCTGTGACCGGTTTAGGCATGAACATGGTATGCGGTCCTGGCTAAGGACACATGAGGGGAAATCTGTGTGGGGCTTCTGTGAAAGATTCCTTCACTTGCCCAAGAGAGACACAAGGAAAGATAGTTGCTTTTCTTCCACAAGAGTAATTGTGTTATTGTGTCTGGGTGTGGCACAGTGGAGCTAAGGCAGTCATCATGAGCTCACAACAAAGCTGATGTGTTGAAAAGGGCAGAATAGAAGTATGGACAGAAACTGGGGCCTTGATGCTAGATGAGCCACTGAATTAACCAACCCCTGCAGCACCCTACCTCGAGATCTCTTTTTATGGGCGATGATAAGGACAATGGTCTTTACTGTCCAAACCATTCTGAGTTGAGGTTTCTGTTTCTTTCAGCCAAAAGCAGGCTCAAGGAGCCATGCCCTGATGAGACTTTGTCGATCTACTTCTTGGCTCTGTTTCAGGCCTACATCAGTCAAAGTCAAATTGTTGCTGCCTTTAGCAACAATTGGTCACATCTGGTCCTCGGTCCTGAACTAGCCTCACTATGTGGAATCCTTCCAGATCGAGAAGAGCCACATGAAATAAATAATATTTTTGACATATTTATTGCACTTTGCATTTTATAGAGGTTTCAGTATTTCCTTCTACATGCTTCAGCATCTAGTATGTGCCAAGCCTGGCACAAGCAGCGTGATAGAGCTGTGAAGGCAACAGACAAGATCTGCGTCCTCATGAAGCCTACAAGGAAACAAGTACAATAATTTCAGATTGTGGTGAGTGACGTGCAGGAAATAGATAAGGCAATGAAACAGAGAGTAACCAGCCAACTGCAGTAGGAAGACTTCTTAAGACCTGATGGTCAGGGAAGGCCTCTTTGAAGAGGTGACCTTTTCTCAGTTGTAACTTGCATCTATTTTTTCTATTATTGAAAAATGTACATAACATAAAATTTACCATTTTAACCATTTTTAGTGTATAGTTCAGTAGCATTAAGTACATTCACATTGCTATTCAACTATCATTACCTTCCATCTCCAGAATTTTTCATCATCCCAAACCTAAATTCCATATCCATTGAACACTAACTCCCCACTCCTCTCTCCCCCCAGCCCCAATGACCACCATTATGCTTTCTGCCTATGAATTTGACTACTCTTGGTACCTCACAGAATTAAAATCATACAATATTTGTCATTTGTGGCTGGCTTATTTCACTCAGCATATGTCCTCAAGCTTCATCCATGTTGAAGCATGCATCAGAATCTCCCTCCTTTTTAAGGCCAAATGATATTTCATTGTATGGATACACCATTTTGTTGATCCATTCATCCATTGATGAACGCTTCAGTTCAAGAAGGTGACGTTTGAAATGAGAGCTAAAGAATGAAAAGAACCAGCCATCCAAACCCAAAGAACGTACAACGCTGAGAGTGGACCATAGTGTAAACTGTGGACTTTCAGTGGTTATGATGTGTTCGCATAGGTTCATCATTGTAACAAATGTACCACTCTGGTGGGCGATGTTGATAATGGGGAAAACTGTACATGTGTGGGCACAGGGGGTATATGGGCAATCTTTGTACCACCCCCTCAATTTTGCTATGAACCTAAAACTGCTCTAAAAATATAAAGTCTTAACATAAAAAAAAAAAAGAGCCAGTCACAGGAATTGCCAAGGGACTGGTTTCTCGGCAGATGGGGCAGCAAAGATAAAGGCTGGGAAACTTCTAATCTTTCCTGAAGACTCAACTCCAATGCCAGCCCCTCTGCAGTTTTCTCTCACATCCCTGAGCAGCCGGTCACTCCCTGTCTGTGCTTCCAAGGACTTTTACCTGTATTTATCCCATCGCACCGTTGTCTCTCCTACCAGGCTATGGTTCCATCACCCTTCCGAACACACATTTTTTTTTTTTCCAAGAGCTGCAAACAACTGCAAAACGGTGAACTTGAGCTGCCAACAAACTGTGAAAATGATGGATTTGAGTTTCTCTTTACTTTCAGCCCCATAAGGCGGAGGAGATAAGGAACACGATGAAACAGCAAATGCAGGCGGAGGAGGAAAAGAAGCAAAGGACCTGCGTCCTCTCCTAGCTAAGCCTTGCATTTAGAGCCGCAGCTTCCTGGAGCGGGGAGGGATATTGCAGATCCTGTAATACAAGGTGTTTGCTTTGTTGTGGGGTGAAATGTTTTGTGCAAGCTTCCTGGACGGACACGGAGAGGCTGGGAGAACAGCAGGCTCTTAGCAGTCCTGAGAGGTGGTTAAAGCAAGTTTTCAGTGCCCCTCTGTATCCTCCTGGTGTCCCATCGGCTGGAGGACTTCACATTATTCCACGCTTGGTGGGCTTCTGGGGCAAAGGGGTCCTTGCAGGGCCCCCTCAGCTCATACCTGCAAGGGCTGCAAACAGCCCTGGGTGACTTGCTGTGAATCTTTGCTAACAGGAAGGAAAATGGCGGTTACTCCCATTGCCCCAAAGATCCTGGGTCCCAGAGAGAGAGAGAGAGAGACTTGGTCTTACTCCAGAGGATGCCATCCCATCAGCTGGGAGAGGGTCGCTGGTGGTGCAGAGGCCCCAGGTGCACTCTAGCGGTTGGTGGGTGGGCAGACCATCCTGAAACTGGCTGTTCAGAGGTGGCCCCTGTGCTTTGCTCATCCACATGGCCTTGAACTTGTCAGAGCTGCCCCTGCGCTTTGCATGAACTTGCCCTCTACAGCCCAAGCCATCCTTCTCTGACTCTCTGTCACAAAGCTGATTAACATTCTCTCTCGGAATAATTCCCAGGCCCCTCAATCCCTTTCAAAAGCTATTTTCTCCCTTTACATGGAGCACAATTTTGTGGGGACAGAGGATATCGAATAATGCGAATGCTGAATTCTCAGAAAATGGCCAGACGTTAGATTGGTATGTATGCATCCCTCACATAGAAACAGGAAGATGTTCGTCTTTTGTTTATTGACTAGGCAATCAAAAAATTACTCAGAGTCTATTGTGTGCTACGAACTAGGCATTTTGGAAGAGACGGCACAGCCTGACATGGTCCTGGCCATTCACAGAATTATCAACCTGCTGAGAATGACTAGCACATGTGAGAAAATGAGAGAGAAACTGAATGCTATTGTGTGTGGCCCTAACCCTTTGTGCGTAATTACAGGCTGCCATCCATCCCTGGGAAACACACCCTTTCTATAGGATGGGTCTCCCTCGGAGTATTTTTCAAGGTGAACGAGGCACTGTTCTTCCGAATGTGGCATTCCTGCCAAACTCTCTAGCATATTTGTCATCTGAATAAATCTGATCAACAAATGACACTCTATACTCCTTGGAGCAAACACCAAGTACGGATGCTGCATGTGGACCCTGAAGGCAGAGGGTCATCTCAGTGACAGCTCATTATCACATGACCTGGAAAGCCAAGGTTGCCCATGTCCCCGCCCCTCACCAGGCGGGGCCACGTCTCCTTGCCTGCAGGGATTCCCAGGGTGACGGCTCTGTGTCTGCGGCTATGGCCACACCAGGCACGACTGCCGATTGTTTCCCTGGGGCTGACCTCATACACCTCACACTTTTGTCCTCTGGGCTGCTGGGAATGCCCTTTGGGGTTTTCCCATCTGAGCTGCCATCTCTCTGCAGTGGCCCCTGCCCTTCCCCTCTTCCTCTCTTCCTGGGGGAATCACAAGGTTTAGGGAAAAGGTAGAAGCAATTCCTATCTAAAGAATTCCTCATTTGGCTATTTGTTCCCCCTGTGATGGGGCTCAATCACAGCCACCACCTCTGTCCAGAGTTACAAGTGCAAAGGAACCCAGAGAAGGGAGAAGTCAGTGTGGAAGGAAAAGGGCTGGGAAGGCTGCCTGGAGGAGGCACCTGATTGTGTCTTTGACATATTGGCATGATTAGAAAGAGAGGGGGAGGGGAGACCCCAACAGGGTGAAGAACTGGGGCAGATCTGAGCAGGCTGGGGGTGGGGGCAAGCTGAGGGTGACACCAGGGGGCAGAAGGGCATGGAGGAGCCTGGTGAGTCCAGGGCAGAGGGCCAGGGGAGGAGGTGAATAAGGTCCACTCCCCAGCCAAGAGTGAGCACTTACTATGGGCAGACACTGTGCTAGGTCCTGGGGACAGAGCAAGGGACAAACAGACAAATCTTACTGCCCACCCCATTGGAATGTGACAGAGCTTATATCCTGGTGGGCAGAAGCATTCTAGGAGTAAAATAATAAGTAAATTGTATAGTATTTAGAACCCGATAAAGTGCTATGGAGGAGAATAAAGCAGGGAGAGTGAAAGGGAGAGCTGGAGAGGCTGAGGAGTATCAAAATGTAAATGCGATGGTTAGAGAAGGCCACACAGAGATAAGTGACATTTGAGCAAAACTATGAAGAAGTTGATGGAGTGAACCATGTGAGCAGCTGAAGGAAGAGTAACCCAGGCAGATGGACCAGCAAGTGCAAAGGCCCAGGGGTAGGAGCTAAATCCACATATCCACGGAATAGCAAAGGGACCAACACGGCTAGCGTGAAATGAACAAAGAGAGAATAGGAAATCAAGTTAAATAAGTCATGGGGAGGTGGATTGTGTAGGGCCTTGTAGACCCCTGGATGGGCTTTCTTTGCCTTTTTATTGTCCTCTGAGTGACATAAGGAGAGATTTAGCAGCTCTCTCTGATGGCTTGGTTGGCAAGAGTGGGGGCAAGCAGGGAGGTCAATTAGGAAAGAATGCAACAACCAAGGCAAGCGGTCATGATGGCGAGGACCAGTGTGGTGGCCGTGAAAGTGAGAAATGGTGGAGGCTGGGTGGTGGGTTTTTTTTTTCCGGCCACATCGTGGCATGCAGGACCAAACCCATGCCCCCTGCAGTGGAAGCATGGGGTCCTAACCACTGGACCTCCAGGGAATTCCCCTGGGTGTGTTTTTAAAGTGGTCTCAACAAGCTGGCTGTAGCCGATGATATAGCCTGGGGTGTAAGAGAAAGAAAGCACTCCAGGAAGACGCCAAGGTTTTCCACCTGAGTAATTGGAAAGAAGGAGATTCAATTAATGGTGATAGTTACTTGGTTGGGGAGGGGAAAGGACCTGGTGGGAGGGGTGGAGTTTCAACTATAGAGACTCTGAGTTTGCCTTGCAGGCAACAGGAAGGATTTTAGTCTTTGTGATGAAATGAACGTTCCAGAAAGGCAAATCTGGCAGTAATATTTAAGAGGGGCTAGAGCAGAGAAAGACCTAAGATTAGGGACTCTGCTTTAATCTAGACATGAAGTGATATTTATGGGAATGAAAGTAGAAAATCTATGTAGAATGCAAATGTGCAATGGAGTCTTTTTTTGAGACCCACTAAAAACAGGCTGAACCTTCCCATGTCCCACAGTAGGTCCTATGCCCTCCCTGACGTTTCTGTGATTTCAAAACCTTATGTTTGTACAGCCATTTCTCACGCTGTCCTTTGAGCACCGATCTCGCTCTGTCTCACTTCTTGGAGCTGGTACGTTCTCTCTGACTTGGGAGGTGGGACATCCCCTTTTCTTGATTTTTCTCCCAAACTACTCACACAGGAAAGCAGGGGGTAGTCAGCTTTACTGAAGATTTGTAGGGTCATGATGGTGGCATGGGGTGTTGGGAGGTGACATTGTGCTCCTGCCCCCAGGAAGCTTAAGGACACCTTGTTCTTAAAAAGCTGCTCCACTGCATCTGTCTTAACAAGTGTTCTCACTGGTGTGAGTGACAGACCCCAAATAACAGCAGCTCAGACTCAAGATAGAGGCTCATTTCTCTCTCACGTGACAATGCCGAGGTCAGGAATCTGCTGTGCCCCCGGGGCTGGTGTGGCCTCCCGTGGTGCCAGGGCCCAGGATCCTGCTGTCTTCTCGCTCTGCCGTGTGTGGCCTCCATTCCCAAAGCCTTCTGACGGGGACAGCTGGCCTCTGGAAAGAGGAAGGTAAGAGCCCCCTCCTCCCTGGGAGGGAAGTTCCCCCAGGCTGCCCGGACCTCTTCCTCTTACAAACCACTGGGCAGAAGGAGGGCGACAGGTCGTATCTGGTTGCAAAGGGGGTGGGATTTACAGGTGGGATTTATTCTGGGAAGTCATGTACCCACTGAACATTTAGGGATTTTTTTTTTTTTTTTTAAACTAGAAGAATAGAGGAAACTGGAGGCTGTTGATAAGCCTCCTTCCTTGGAGCCAGTCTCACTTCCCGGGACTCCCTTCCCCAGCCCAACCACTCCACACTGACAGCCTTGCTTTCCAGCCAGACACACCCTTTCACTTGAATTCCTAAAACGACACTGTTTTCTCCTGAGAAGGACTTTGTGCCAGCCTCTTCAATTAATGCTTTTTCTCCCAACCCACAAAAGAACAGGCATTTGAAGAAAACAGCGACAGAACTTGGGATGAAGAAGAGAGAAAATTTAGGTCCCTGCCTTTGGAAACAGGAAAAATAGGAGTCACCCTATTGGAAATAAGGTCATGGGGAAGGAAGAGTGTAAATAAAAAAAAAAAACAAACTTACGGTTACCAAAGGGGAAGGGGGAGGGGGATAAATTAGGAGTATGGGGTTAACAGATACACACTGCTGTATATAAAATAGATAAACAACAAGGACCTACTGTATAGTACAGGGAACTATATTCAA
The DNA here is from genome assembly GCF_949987535.1 of Balaenoptera acutorostrata. Lineage (NCBI taxonomy): Eukaryota > Metazoa > Chordata > Mammalia > Artiodactyla > Balaenopteridae > Balaenoptera > Balaenoptera acutorostrata. Next base: position 162,471,691 of record NC_080064.1, read on the forward strand.
TATCTTTTTTTTTAAATTAATTAATTAATTTATTTATTTTGGCTGTGTTGGGTCTTCGTTTCTGTGTGAGGGCTTTCTCTAGTTGCGGCAAGTGGGGGCCACTCTTCATCGCGGTGCGCGGGCCTCTCACTATCGCGGCCTCTCTTGTTGCGGAGCACAGGCTCCAGACGCACAGGCTCAGTAGTTGTGGCTCACGGGCCCAGTTGCTCCGCGGCATGTGGGATCTTCCCAGACCAGGGCTCGAACCCGTGTCCCCTGCATCGGCAGGCAGACTCTCAACCACTGCGCCACCAGGGAAGCCCTGCCAGGATCTTTTTAAACACTAACTAGTTAATCCTTACCTTCCCTTTGTTCTTTCTCTGTGCTCTGTGCTCTCAACACAGTAGATTCTCAATACACATTTATTGGCCAGTTCGTTAATTCTGTTAATAAATACTTGTCACAAGGGCATTAAGTGCATTTGCAACACACTGACTGCACCACAATATGTAACACTGGTTTCAGATGACCTTGATGTAGAATGTTTTGATTATTAAAATATTGTCTTCCAACTGGACGAAAGGAACTTAAGGGAAGGAAGAAATGTAGAATGAGCCGCAATTCTCTTTTTCTTTTTTTTATTGAGGCATAGTTGATTTACAATGTTGTGTTAGTTTCTGGTGTAACAAAGTGATTCAGATATATAGATAGATAGATAGATAGATATAGATACATACATATATATATATATATATACACACACTTTTTTTTCATTTTCAGATTCTTTTCCATTATGGTTTATCACAGGATATTGAATATAGTTCCCTGTGCTATACAGTAGGACCTTGTTGTTTATTTATCCTATATATACTAATTTGCATCTGCTAATCCCAAACTCCCAAGCCTTCCCTCCCTCACCCCTCTCCCCTTTGGCAACATTTGTCTTCTATGTCTGTGAGTCTGTTTTGCAAATAATTTCATTTGTATCATTTTTCTATTCCATATATAAGTGATATCATATGATATTTGTCTTTCTCTGTCTGACTTCTTTCACTTAGTATAATCATCTCTAGGTCCATCCATGTTCCTGCAAATATGAGCCACAATTCTTTATCTGCAACTCTGGAATCCAAAAAGCTCTGACAGCCATAGTGTTTTGTTCCCAAGGTTTGAGGCAAACTCCCAAGGTGATACAACTTGACCTGAACCAATGTAAGACTATTGGTTTATCCGCCTACTATGAATATTCATATGTTTCACTGCAGAAATACTAATGTGTTGCTTGCAGAGTGCTGCTCCAGACCCCCTTGTGGTGTTATGTAATGTACAGTTTAGGAACTGGATTACTTATCTAAATCTGAAAAATTCTGAATTAGAAACATGCCTGGGGCTTCCCTGGTGGTGCAGTGGTTGAGAATCTGCCTGCCAATGCAGGGGACACGGTTTTGAGCCCTGGTCTGGGAAGATCCCACATGCCACGGAGCAACTGGGCCCGTGAGCCACAACTACTGAGCCTGTGCGTCTGGAGCCTGTGCTCCGCAACAAGAGAGGCCGCGATAGTGAGAGGCCCACGCACCGCGATGAAGAGTGGCCCCCGCTTACTACAACTAGAGAAAGCCCTCGCCCAGAAACGAAGACCCAACACAGACAAAAATAAATAAATAAATAAACAAAATAAACAAAAACAACACAAGTCTGGGACTTCCCTGGTAGCGCAGTGGTTGAGAATCTGCCTGCCAATGCAGGGCACACGGGTTCGAGCCCTGGTCTGGGAAGATCCCACGTGCCGCGGAGCAACTGGGCCCGTGAGCCACAACTACTGAGCCTGCGCGTCTGGAGCCTCTGCTCTGCAACAAGAGAGGCCGCAATAGTGAGAGGCCCACGCACCGTGATGAAGAGTGACCCCTGCTTGCCGCAACTGGAGAAAGCCCTCGCACAGAAACGAAGACCCAATACAGACAAAAATAAATTAATTAATAATTAATTAACATAATAATAATAATAATACCAATGATAATAATAATGTCAATGATTGCTGACTCTCACTGAGCACTGAATATGTGTCAGGCATTGTCTAAATGGTAAAAACACATTATCCCATTTAACCCCATAGCAACCCTATGAGGTAGCCCTTTCGAAGATAAGGAAACTATGAAAGAGCTAAGTGATGCAGCAAGTTCACACAGCAACTGAATGAATGAAGGAGAAGATGAATGGACACTAAGAAAGCAGGTGGGATCTTAGTTTCCCGACCAGGAATCGAACCCACGGCCCTTGCATAGGAAGCTTGGAGTCTTAACCACTGGACCACCAGGGAAGTCCCATCACTTTTCTTTAAATAAATAAATAAATAAATAAATAATATAAAATAAAAAGAAAAAAAACCTAACGTAATAAGATAACATATATAAATTGCCCAATTGTCCAAAACAATCTTACTCAAAAAATACTAGCTTCCTTCCCTATCTATAAAATAGAACTAGTCTTGCCTGCTTCTCCCTACCTTACAGGGGTTGGGTGCCAGTGGGACAAGGTATCAAATATGAAGACATTCTGTGACCTATATCTCTATGGGACACAGCTTCCCCCCATCATTCTCCTGGGGAAAGTGCGACGTTGATTTCCCAGCACTCGCTGGCCTCCCGTGGCATGTGTCAATGACTTAGGACCCAGCGTGATGATTTTGCCAGTGGGCTCCAAAGCAGACAGGTCAGTGAGGCCTCTGACATCTTACACTCCCGTCTGCCTGATGGTAAGTGAGCTGCCTCTAGCTCCAAGTAAAGCTCAGGAGAGGGGACGGACCACCTCCGTGCCCTTCGGGGAAGGACTAGGCCCCGGGAAGGCAGCCCAGAAGACCAGATGTCAGAGCGTAGAGTCCATGAACCAGACGGGAGCAGAAGGGAAAGCCTCTCTAAAGACCAGCGCCCCTACCAGAGACGGCTGGAGGCTGAGCTTCCCAGCAGCCCGCGGTGGAAGGGAGGCTCTGAGCAGAGCATGCGTCTCACCCGGTGCTGCGGCCCCTGGGGAAGCTGGGGTCCAGGGACAGGTCCTGGGAGGCTGATGAACACCTAAGATGGCCCAGGTGTGAAGACAGGGCCACGCTTGGGGGCTGTTGAACAAACAGGATGGTGGACGGGGTGGGTGGCTGGATGGGAAGGAGATTGGGCCCAAAGTGCAGAGCAGGAACCAGAAAGCCAGAGGGCGTAAGGCCAGAGGCGGAGCAAGCTCAGAGATCTGCACCCACCTCCTGACCTTCCTGATCCTCTTTCTGACAGCCAGCCTCACAACCAGACAAAGGCACTCACCCTCCCCTCTTAGCCCCATTTCCACATTAGAAAGCCCCAAAAAAACATCAATTATCTGCTTCCGTTTTAGAAAGTCTTTAAATAATTAATGATTACGGGATGGCTTTGAACTCCTAAGATAGGAGCTGCTATGGTAATATTATTATTGTTTTGGAAAATAATATGTCTCCAATCACTAGCTTTTGCTAAAGGGTCTGTTATCTTACCCTTGGGGGTAGCTGTTTGCAAGCTGATTAATTAGAACTCCATTTTTCGGACTTTTTAATTTAGATGTTAATAAATTCAATACTTTTATCCATTTGTTGTCCCAAATAAGATCCTTTGGGAATAACTTCTCATTTACGATAGTGACCTGGGCAAGACGGCTCATAAAACTGTATTAAGAATGCCTTCGAGAAACGATGAAAATTTCATTATGAATATACAGTCCTCTTGCAGGCCTCCAAATTACTAGACCCAAGACACAGCCCAAACTCCACCATTAAGTTGAATTAATATTCCTGTAAGAACCGTAATCCTTACACAGTCTGATTTTCTGTTTAATTTCTCAACCCAAGCATACTGACTTTTCCATTTAATTGACTTTGCCTCAATCTTTACCCAAAGGAAAAATAAGATACAGAAGCAGAGGGAAAATGACTTCAATTGCGTCTCTCTGCCCTTCCGCTCAGAGGCTGCCCCACTCCACGCTCTGGGCTGAAAGGCAGCCCACCTGGAAGGAGAGACACGGCCCTCGTCCATCAGGGGACCTGGGGACCTGCACAGGGGGCAGGGAAGAGCCCATGTGACATTGGGCACCCTTTCTCAAGATGAAGGTGCCTGAAGATGGCACCCAGGACAAGGGGTGGTCAGAGATTTAGGGGAAGAGAGGGCTTCTGCCCATCCAGGAGGACCAGCTCCCAGCCCTGATGGGAACGACAACCAGCAGCCTCTCTGGGTCTCGGGGCTCTGTCTTGGGGCTGCACAGCAACACAGAACTGCTCTAGATATTTACCGCAGGGTGTAACCTTTCTCAAAAAGCCCCGCTGAAGAGAACCCCACCCGTCCTCTGGGCATCACGGTCCAGCCCCAAACTCTGCAGGGGGCCACAGCCTGGTCCCTGCACTCCCCGTCTCTCCCACCCTCCCCTCTTCTCTGCCCTGCTCCTCCTTTCTGTCACCTGGCCTCTGCTTCCCTTTCCTCCCTCACCTGCTCCCACTCACCCTGCGGGCTCTCCTCGAAGTCTTGTTTCACACTCCCAGTAGACCGTCATCGCCGAAACAATAGTAAAGATTCACCCATCACCCCTCAGTTACTTCAGGGTGATCAGAGGCAGTGGAACGACCCCCAAACCACATCTGGAATGTGGGAGGATGGTTTCATAAGCTGTAGTCCCAGCCGCGCCTCTGTTAGCTGCTATTCGAACGAACCTCGTTCCGCGAGCGCGGTCCCTGGCGTGAGGTGGGCGCTGTGTGGGAATGAGTAGGGTTGCGGTGACACACGCCTGTCCCCCCATGGAGTGCCACAGTGGCGGGCAGGTCTGGAGACGGCTCTGCCCGGCTAAGCCTTTCCTCACGGCTAGCTTCACTGGGGAGGCAAAAATGGCACCAACAGACCCGGGATGGGTGGATGGAAACATTTCCCTTCAAAAGGGAGCAGCCTACTCGGACCGTATGTTGAGAAGAGAGGTGAGAAAAGAAATCCCCCTGGATCCAAACACAGAACAAGCAGTCGGTGTGCGTGGAACAGGCAGCTCTGAACCCCAGTCACGGGGTAGCTTCCCTCCCGCTGTGTGTGCAGGGCCTGCTTCCTCGTGTCTGGGTGAACCGGTAACACCTATGTCCCGCGGCCACCCCCTTACAGCCCCCATCATGTCACACCGGGGGCTCAGCCTCTGTGCTCACCTGCCTCCCGTCTCGCTTCTGTTACCGACCCAGGTCCTTGGACTCTTCAATCACTAGAAATCGGTAAGAGTCCAGACGAGAAATCCAGGTAAGGCGGTACTGGGAGCAAAAACAAGTAACAGGTGCCCTCGCCCGCTCCCTGAGGAGGGTGCCAGCTGGCTCCTTAGACGGAGTTACGACAGATGCAGGTCCCTGGGTTGGGCAGGAGGCGGAGCTTAGGTGGCCTGCCCACCCCCTTGGCGGTGCTGTGTGCAAGGATCATGCACAGTCCCCTGCTTTTGCTCCTGGCACTCAGAAGTGACAGTTGATTTGTGGCCTTTTTGTATCTTATTGCTTATAGTTGCCCCAACTGCGCATACCTGCAGTTATTTTTAGTTTCTTTGTATTTTGTTGCTGGAGGAGACGTTTGTCCAGGTGCGAGCACTCTGGTAAAGAGTCCCAGGTCTCAGGGCCCAGGGCCTGTCTCCCTTCCACTCCCACAACGTTCTCAACTGTATCCACAGAATCTGACCCAGGGTGGGAAGAGTTCATTTATGTTTTTCCCCCCGTCACCAAAGCAGAGAGGAGCCTGGCTGCACCAAGGTGAGAGGAGGTGCAGCAAGGGGTTAAGCCTGAAACCTGGCCCTGCCACCTTCCAGCCATGTGACCATGGGTGAGATACCTCCTCTATACCTCAGTGTTCCCCTCTATAAAATGGGGCTAAAAACAATGGATTGCGTTTGTATAGATTAAATGCCTTAATATGTATAAATTGCTTAGAACATTGTCTGCACACAGCAAGTTCCATGTAGGTGTTTGCAATTATTGTTAATAAGATGTTTAACCCCTTGAGGGTAGGGACTGTACTACTTTATCCCCAGATGTACTGCATCCCCAGATCTCCATCCAGTTTGTGGAACATAACAGCAAACTCATCCGGCGGAAAGGCATGGGAGAGAAACGAAGTTAGACTCAAGTCCCAGCTGTGTGATCTTGGATGAGTTATACGTTACAATGACATTCATTTTCGTGAAAAGCTTGCAAGTCTGATACGAGGATTGGAATGATGTTCGTAAAATCCTTATTAGCATAGTGCCTGGTGCTTCAGGACACTGGATAAATTAGTGGCCGTAATCTTTGATATTATTGCTGAATAAATGAGCACAGAGTGAGCTGCAGTCCCTCCAAGGATGGAATTACATCAGTAAATCTTCAGGAAACCTGCATCCCCATGGGCAGGTCCAGCTATATAAATTGCGGGGTCCAGTGCAGAATGTAAAGGTAGGGCGCCTTGTCCAAAAATGATTCAGTATTTCAAGATGGCGACAGCAGAGCATTGCACCAAATATGGACCCTCCTTAGGGCACAGGAGTCATGCCCATGGGACCTGACCAGGACTAGTTTCAGCCGAAGGGACCAAGGCCCTCTTATTTTGTAATCAAGAGTCTCGGCCCAGAGAATTCGGGGGCCTCATGTCACTTCTCTTTTGGATCACTCAGCAGGGCGAGGCCGACAGCTCAGAGCTCCCAAGGCCAGGCCAACTGTCCTCAATGACTATCAGTTCCCAGCAGGGGCCCGAGCACTCCCTCCTGCAGCTGAGACCTCAGATCGCAAAAAGTGAATGACTCAAGGCCATCCTTTATCTTTGATTAAGTGTGGACAAAAAAATATACATGGTACCTGCGGCCAATTGAATTACTGGCCCTAATCTCTCACCGCCCCTGCCCGCCCCCCCCCCGCCTCCACCCCCCCCCCCCCCCCGCCAGCGTATTGACCTCCACAGTAAGCTGGGTGCACCTCACTGCCCCTTGACTTTCGGCACGTCCATGTTACTTGCTTTGGTCAATGGGAACAGCTGGGCTTGCCCTCTGGCACACCTGCCTGTCACCATGGGAAGAACACAGTCTGCGTGGCCCCCCTCTCAAGGAAGAGGAGAGACACGTAAAGCAGACCTGGACCCACCTCGCAGTCTGCAGTCAAGCCCAGCTAAACGCACCCGAGACCAGCTGAACCCATCCAACCTGTAGACCCATAAGCGAGAAATATATACTCCTTGTTTTGGGCCAGTAAGCTTGGGGTATTTTGTTAAGCAGAGTCACTGTGGCAATAGCTGGTTGATATAGTACCTTGCAACCCAAAGAAACTGTCACTCATGCCCCAGACACTTATTGAATGGCTATAATGTACCAGGCACAACTTCTGGGGGTTTGAAAATGAAACACACACACACACACACACACACACATACACACATCCTCCACCCACAGTCAAGTAACCATTTAGAGGAGAGAGCAAATCTGTGTAACCATTACATGGAGTGAGCAACTCTATTTTTATCTCCCAGTTTTATGCAAACGTATTCCTGGAAGCCCATTTTCCCATGGCAGGCCCCATGGCTCTCCTGGTCACTCCTGCATAATACAAGAGTTCTCCAGTCCTCACAATCACAAGTCTTGGTTTAATAATTAAAATTCCAGCCCAGAGGAATAGTCAAGACTCCACTCTTGATCCAAGCTGGAGACCCCTCCCTCCACTCCCAGATCTCACGCCTTGGAGGCAGCGAGGCTGGCTGGGTGGATGTGGTCACGGTCTTCTCTAGCCCCCCAACCATGGGCTTCTACTCCTCCTGTCCAGCTTTAGACCCACTGGAACTGGACTGAGGTGGGGGAAAGAGAAACAAGGAGCGGAGAGCAGAAAGTTCTCCCGTGACTGGCACTGCTGGGTGATCTAGCACCAACTTCCTCTTACGTGCGGGAAGATTCTTGTCTCATGTGCCTTTATGAGGGCACATCTGGAGACACCCTCAAAACTGGGGCTCTCTGGCCATCAGTTCCCTTGACCTGTGTCAAAGTACCTCTATTCATGTTGGTTCCTTACTCTTTCCTCAGCCTCTAAGCTATCAGTGATCCCTCCAGCTCCTTTCAGCTGTATCTCTCTGACCCTCCAGGTGACCCTCTAGGACAGGTCCTAAGATGGCCCACACTAACCCTCTCTCACACATGGTCCAAAGTGGTCCATGGGCATCACCCTGCACCCTTTGACCTGACAGATGCCAGGAGAGCAGGCCAATCCCAGTGTGGCAGGAACTTCTGCCTTGCTCCTCCCCTCACAAAGCTGCTGGTGAGCCTGTCTCTCGCCTTCTAGATTTTTCAGGGGGACTCAGACCGTGGACCGCTGTGTCCCCCAAACTAAAGGAGATCCATATTGACCTTTCTGGGTGATGTATTTAAAACTCTTCCATCTTGACTTGAGGTGAAGGAGGGTATACTTTCCATGCCCTCTGCTGGTCATGGTTTTCAGATAAGAAAATAGAAACCACTTGTTATTTTAGTGAAAAAAGGGTGAAAGAGTGAAACTTCCCTTGTCGGCAATACTCTGTGTGTGTTGTCACACATGCCAGGAGAGTAATGCATCCTGACTCCATGGGGAGAAGAAAATGAAGAGTCCACACTTAGAAATTTCCTGGGTTCTGCAGCATGCCTCTCTTCCCTTGGATGATTTTAATCTATACCCTTTTCCTGTAATAAACCACATTTGTGAATAAAACAGTGTAAGTGAGTTTCTGTGAGTACTTCTAGTGAATTATCAAAATTGAGGGTGGTTTTGGAACCTCCTGAACTTAGAATTGGTGTCAGAAGTGGGAGCAGTCTGATAGACTGTCCTCTCTAACTTCCCAGTTGGCTAACTTTTGCAGAAATCAGGTGCTGGTCAAATTCTTGGAAGGGCCAGAGGAGAGAGATTCAGGAGTGCCTCTCTAGCCCACCATAGAATTTCAGATTTATCACCATGGCAGTGATCCCAAAGCTCAGGAAGTTGTTGTGCTACCTGCAGTCTGAAAACTATGGAAACCACTGCTGCTTTTCACAGCGTCCCAATAGCCCTGAGGCAGGAGACTGGCTGGCAAACAGAGAATCCACTGGGAAAACTCATGTTGGCCAGAGCACACGCACCTGCCGCCATGCTGGAGGAGAAAGAAGGGTTCTGACTGCTACTCTGGCTTCCAAATCTAGCTACAGGGCATCTCACTGGCAGAATTAAACCACTCTGCAAACAAGCAAGTTTGGGAACCAGCCTCTAGACTCCTAAAGAGAAGAGAGCTAGAGTCGGGTGAACGACTCCCTGCCTTGAGCCCCGCCTTGGGCTCAGCAGGAGTTCTCACTTGGAATCCACTTCCTAATTTTCCATCACCAATCTTTGATGCCCTCACTAAGAATGAGGGGTTTGAGACTCATGTGACTGGATTTTGGAGAGCTCCACGGCAAATCCTGCAAACAGTCTCACCACTCCTTTGAATGATGCATGTATGGTCCACGAGCTTCAACCACAAGCACCCTTTTAACGTTTCATTACACATGTAATGATTAGGATACAATAAACACTTGGAATAATGAAGGTATGAACATCATTCCATGTTTTACCCCAGTCTTCTGTTTGGGAATAATAGATGTGATCATACTGCCTGATATTCAGGTGAGACCCTTCTCTTCAGGACCCTTAGTTCCAAAATCTGCAATTAAAGGAGATAAATTAAAGAATTAATACTCATTTGGTAAAGGATAACTTGTTTATAAAACACTTCACCTGAATAATAGGGATTTCCAGATATTTACCACTTGTCAAAACAGAGGAAAGAAACTCTACAGTATTAAGAGTTATTGTGAGTTAAATACCAATTAGTAATTAGGTGAAGTATCTCAGAAGCAGTTATGAAATCACTGGAGAATTACAATTGGTGTAACACATTGTTTTTATGAATGCATCTTTTTTATAAAAAAAGACCCAGCTATGCATTATGGGTATGGCATGGGTTGGTAAGTGCTTTCCAGAGGCCTCATGGGTGCATTTCCCATCTCCCTTGGATGCTAATCTCCTAAAGGGAAAGATTCTGTTGTCCGTGTTTATCGGTTAGAATGCTTTCAGCTGCAAAAACAGAATATCCCAGTCAAAATAACTGAAACAATAAGGACATTGATTATTTCACACATCAAGAAGTCTGGGAATATTCCCAGGTCTAGGGTTGGTTAATTCAGTGTAATGAAGTCATCAAGGACTTACTGCCTTCCACCTTTCCACTCTGCCATCCTCAGTGCCTGCCTGGTCCCCTCAAGGTGGCAATATGGCTGCCAGCCACCCACCCTAATGCAATCACATCAGAAAGAAGGAGGACAACCTCTCTTCCCATTTCTCTTTTTGTCAGAGGGACAATCTTTCCCTAGAAGACTTTTCTTGCTGGCTCCGTAATCAAGGCTGCGTCTCATGTGTGGTATGCTTGACCAGAAAGGAAGGAGGAGGCTGGGAAATGTTATTGGTTCAGCAATCAGTAACCAACTCTGCTCTTTCCTGAAGCCATAGCTCAATGCTCTGCACATAGTAGGTGCTCAGTAGACACAAGCTAAGAAATAAAATATCCAAGAGCCAGCTGGGACCAGTGCTCACTCAATCAATCTCAATGTCCAGGCTCAGTAGCCTCCCGCACAGGCACCAAGAACCAGCCCCATTTTCCTTCCTCCTGTCCTGGAAGCGGCTGGTAAGGAAACAAGTAAAGGAACATTCTGTGTTTTGTCACTGTTGTGTTCTCCCATCTCCTGCAAGAGACTATGCGCCCAGACAGTGGAAGCCCAGAGACCCCACAGGAGAAGAGCTGCTGACAGGTGCATAATTGTCCCTGAGAAGATGAGAGAGCCAGTCCCGGGCTTGACCTCAGGAGGCCTGCCTTCAGATCAGGAAATAGAAGGGCTTTGTTCACATTCCCGGGGAAATTGAGGACAGCACTCTTGAGTTAAAACAAATGTGTCACGCAGGGCTCCCTTAGAGGAGCTAAAACCAAATGGCTTTCAAGAGAAGAGAACCGTAGTTCAGAGGCGAAAGGTGTCAGACTGCAGAGGTCCCCATCCCCAGCGGGGACCTGTGGGCTGGACACTCCCTCTTTCCTCAAGATGCAAATGGGGACCAACTAAAATGTCACAGACTCTTCCACTTGCCACAGTGACAAAATCGCATTGATCTCAGTAGCTCTGTGGCCTCTTACCGGCGTTCTCTCTGTGTCCACTCAGCTTCCTCCAGGAAACCAGAGGAAAGTGAGACTTCACCAAAGATCATGGCAAGTGAGGAGCTTGGACACGGATTTAGCCCCAGCTGACCCTGTGGCGAGAGCCGGAGCAGCCCAGAGGGAGCAGACCATTGAGGCAGAAGGAGGGAAAGGCATGCATCTTATACCTAAGGAAGCAGAAGCCCCGGAGAGAGACACACAGGCACTTTGGCTCATTGGAGAAGCTAATGAGCCCACTCTCCACTCTTAATTAATTGTACAATCTTGGACAAGCCGCATAACCACTTTGAATATTGGTTTCTTCATCTGTAAAATGGAGTTAATTATGTCGACTGCACAGAGCTGCCGCGAGCATCAAGTGAGATGAGCTGGGTGGGGGGCGGATCTTCCTGGACCAGGACATCTCCGTGACCGTCCCCCTTCCTACCCCTCTCCCCACTCCACCTCGGGGCTCCTGGGGGCAGCAGGAGGCTATACATCATCACAGCACGGATGTTCTTCTCTCCCCAACACAGCTCTGAGCCTGCCAGTTGAGGGGGGATGAGGCAGGCAGGGGACCCTACCCATGAGTCCCCCCACTCGGAGCATCAGCCAAAGTCTGGACGGTTCCTTGGAGGAATCACAGACGCAGCCCTGCTCACCCCACTGGCTGGGAGCCATCTCTTCTTTACCCCCACAAAACTGCTGCTGTGAGGTCCTGGCTCCTTCCTCCTGCCCCTTCCTTCCAAACCACCCTCCCCGGGCCTGCCCTCATGGGGGCTGCTGTCCCCACCCCCAGCTTCAACCACCTGGCGGGAGCAGCTTTGTCCTTCAGAGACTAAGGACACCAGCCCCGCCTCCCTCCCACCTCGCCCTGGGCGTACCTGGACAGGACCCGCCCATGTCCCAGTTATGCTGCAGTCAGTGATGATCTAAGTGAGAACAAGAGCCCACGTGGACCAATCTGGAAGAGTGTCCTCAGGGAAGTCACTGTCTATGGAGATGAACTCTTCTGCTCCAAAGCTCCTGGTTCCTGGATGAGTGTCCTTGGCTATCCTGAGCATCACGCCCTGGCCAAACACCAGTTACCCTGCTTTCACGGTCCTTCTCATTCCCACAAGTCTCCCATTTGAATTGGAACTATCTCCTTCAGAGGAAACTTCCAGCACAAATAGAGATACCCAGAGCCCCCGGGCAGCCCTGGGGTGGCAGCCAGGGTTTCTGCTTGTGACTTCTTATAGGACTCAAGCAAGAAGCATTAAGCCTCCGGATCCTCTAAAGCTTGATGTGTAGACATGATCTCCATCACAAGGGAGTTGTAAGGAATAACTGAATAGCAATTGTATTTTTAAAGCACTTTGCAAAGTGTCACATAAATAACTCGTCCTGTAAGTGACTGTCATATATATAAAATGCTAGAGACGGTGGGGAAAAAATTACCGCCAGAGGCAGAGACACACACATTCATGTCAGGAAAGCAGGTCTCTGGGAGTAAGTCACCTGCAGTGTCCTGAGAATTAAATGTCAGCAGGGACCCTGTCCCTGGTCTTCATTTCTCGGTTGCCACAAGCAGTCAGCAGGAGACGTGTGTATGTGTTTTAAAAATCACCAGCACTAAAATCCACTTAAAATATTAAAACAGCCCTGATGTGGGAAACTTACAGTGGCATTGATTCTACCTATGATTGCTTTTAATTCTCTGCAAAGAGTGAGATGATCAGACATAACCATTATTTTGACATCCTATCTGTGGTCGCTAATTCTTTATTCTCTGAGCGCCGTGGAGCCTGTGAAAGGGAGTTTTCTTTCCCCCAGTAGCATGGCGTTTAGCATTACTTAGATGTCACATACAAGTACAGCTCAAGGCCAAACTTCCCCAGCCCCACATATTCCCTCCATGATTAATTGGACAGTGTTGAGTCAGCTTCATTCTCAGTGTGAAAAAATTCTCAGAAATAGAATACGATTGCGTAAAAGTCAGCACACAATCCTTTAGTGGGACAACTTTGGCATCCTAGCTCTGAGCTTGAAACAAACAAAAAGAGTCCCATCCTGGTGATAAACCAAGCCTGATCTAAAATGGGACAAACAGGGAGCATGGAAAGGCCAACACTTTGAAACACCAAGAAAATAGACAAGACTCAAACGAGACTTGATCAAGGAGAGAGAGAATACAAGTAACATACAACAGGAATGAAACAGGTTATAACTACAAATACCTTAAACATTGTAAGAAAATGCATGAACAGTTTTGTGCCAATAAAGTTTAAAACTTGGATGAAATGAACGATTTCCTCAACTTACCGACTTCAAAGCAAAGAGAAGGCACGCTTCTGGGTAAAGATAGTGGATTGAACACATGCCTTTAACATTTTTCCCTCCCTTAAACCCCACTAAAACCACAGGAAAGGATTTTTTTTAATTTGCCACCGTTCGGGTTTAATCCCTTTTCTGCCCTGTTGTGTGGTCTGCTGTTCATTTCCACTGAGCTCTTCTGTTGTGTATGTGTGTTTTTTTAAGACAATGTCTGAGAGCAGTTTTCAATTCGCAGCAGAATTGAGGGAAAGGTACAAAGATTTCCCATACAGCCCCTGCTCCCCAAAGGATTTTTTTAGGAAAAAGACTTAAAATCCAGAAGCTGCAAATCAGAGGGACAAGTAGTAGGTAACTCAGCAGTCTTGAGAAGGTGGCGTGTCACACAGCACCACTGGCCCACGCCTCCTCCTGTTCGATGACCACTGCCCAAAAGACACCGGAGAGCAGCTTCTCCCTGGGCCATGGCTCAGCTGTGCCGGGTGCCTCTGTAGAGAAAGCTGGGGTGTCCACCTCGTGCTCTCCCGGGCTCCTCCCAAAGCCAAGAACACTCAGGGGCAGAAATAACACCATGGTTCTCCTCCCTTCTCTCCGAGCCGTCCCCTGGTGGGGGAAGGCCCTCCACTCCCTGTCCCCAAAAGGGCAGCACTTCTGCTCCCGACACGGGGTGGGGGAGGGGACCAGAGTGTGCGGGCTACACCGTCTTTTCTTCCCAACACCAGCATCACACCTGACACCCCTTTCCTCCGCGTGTGCTCTTCCCCCATGCGAAATAACTAACGCTGGAAAAAGGCTGTTGTGAAGCATCACCCCGCTCCCCCACCAAACCACAGCGCACGCCCAGACCCACTCCGCCCCTCCACTGGGCACTACAGCCCAGACGTGAGACCCTGCTATTCATACAGGGTGGATTTTCCAAATCTCCTATAGGCGTGAGGAAATAGAAAAACAGATTGTGTCTAACTTGTTTGCATTTAAACTAATTATAGGGCTTCCCTGGTGGTGTAGTGGTTGGGAATTCGCCTGCCAGTGCAGGGGACATGGGTTTCATCCCTGGCTGGGGAAGATCCCACACGCCGCGGAGCAACTAAGCCCGTGCGCCACAACTACTGAGCCTGCGCGCTAGAGCCAGTGAGCCACAACTACTGAGCCCGCGTGCCACCACTAATGAAGCCCCTGCGCCTAGAGCCCAGGCTCTGCAACAGGAGAAGCCACGGCAATGAGAAGCCCGCGCACCGCAAGGAAGAGGAGCCCCCGCTCGCCGCCACTAGAGAAAAGCCTGTGCACAGCAATGAAGACCCCAACGCAGTCAGAAACAATAAATAAATAAAATAATAAAATAAATTTATTTTTAAAAATAATAATTATATTTGGTAAATTAGAGGTAAATGACTCCCCAGTCACACAAGATTTTTAAATGTAATAGAATTTACTTCAAAATGTTTTAAATTTTCATTTCAAATGGAACTCTCAGAAACTGAATTCTTCAGCAATCTGGCCTCTCTTAGCTTTTGGCAGGTTGTAAGAAATGAGCGAAAGGAGAGTGGAAGTCGTGAACATTACCATACAAAGGAAGGTACTGTATTTTCCACACTAAGTGCCTTCCGATGTCAAGAAGGTAGAGGAAGAAAGTGTATTTTTAAAGGATAAAAACATTTCCAAATTTTCTGAATGGGATTTTTGCTTTTAATAATGAGAAGTGGTAACATTGATGGAGTGTCTGATCGGGGCCCACCCCTGAACCCAGAGCTGAACATACATTAACCCGTCCAACCCTCACAGCAACCCAGGCCAGTCGGAGCCACTATGGCCCCATTTTACAGATGAAGAAACTGAGGCCTGGTGAGGTTAAGTAATGAGGACTAAAATAATGCCTGCCATATCAAGTAAACAAAGGATGTTGCAGCCATCAAGCCATTACATTACAGTTGCCCAGACGGTGAGCCTTGAGGGAACTCAGGATGAGAAAACACAGGATCCTGGCCCCAGATAGCTGAGGTGCATATCAAAGGAATAAATTCAGTGAGTCCAGACTGCCGCATCTTCCCATACATAGAAAAGCACTAAATTCCTTAATGGGAGATATCTGGTTTTCTTTAATTAACAATAACCTTTTCACATTCCGACTACCTGCCCTTTGTTGCAAAAACTCCTATACACCCCGGCTCCTCACCTCACCTCCTCGGAGCAGTCTCTCAGAGTTATTTGAGATGCTGTCTCCTGGGCTTGAAGTCCTAAAAATGTTCATCGAATAAAACATACTCTCAACTTTTAGGTTACGCATTTATTTTTTTTCAGTCGACAGTAACTCATCCAGGGTCACACGGCTAGGAAATGGGGATTCTGAGTTTATCTGACTCAGAGCCTGAGTTTTGAGTCAACACATATCCTGACTTTTTTCTGCAATCTTGTCTAAACCTTCTCTATTTCTACTGCTTCTAATACTTAATTTTTGTCAGGCTTAAGAAAACTAAACTTCTGCCCAGAGAAAGAATGTTCTATCCATTTAGATGCTCACTTATTTCTTGGTCCACAGGGCAAATTCCAGAAGACAGTTTCTCTGCCAAGGTGAGTCAGAGCCCAGCGTGCTGAAGCTGCTGGACCGTTTGAGATCGAAGGCCTGGTGGCACCCAGCCCTCCAGGCATGCTTCCCTGAGATGCCTACTCTAACAGTTTTGTTTGTCCATTGGGGCTGTTGAGAAGAGCTCGCTGCACCTCGATTAGGCTGGTCCCCTAGACTTTGCCCACTGGCCTACAGCACTTGCACTGTCCCTCTGGGGTCAATCAGTCCCCCCTCCCCCGCCCCCAGAATACCCCTCTCTCATCCCTCCTGGACACACAGAACCCTCCCAGATTATCTGTGCCCCATGGTTACCAAATGGGCTCCCAACTGGCTCCCCTACTCTGACTCCTTTAAAGCACCCTACCCACCCCATAAACACCTGCCGCCATTGTAACTACCTCAGCTCAAGAACCCACGCCACCCACTTTGACCCTCCTCGTCAGCAGCAACCCCTAAACTCACCGGTTCCTCATTTCATTCCCTGGCTCGGCCTTTTGCATCTGACTCTGTGGTGACCTAGTTCTGGACCATCCATTCAGCTCAGACCTTGGCCCCCTCAGACTCTGCTTCCAGTGTTGGCTCCTTGGCTCTCCCTGCCCACACCCTACCACCCCTCGGGGTCCATGTCCCCCCACCCCTACCCTGCCCCAGTGAGAAGCAGACAACAGGATCCCATTAGGGAGAGAGGGAGGGAAAGACGTAAAGTGCTAGACGCTTTGCAATTGTCACTTAATCCTCATTCCTTTGCCGCTACTTGTAATTTATCCTCCACTTTACTCCAGAAATGGGTTAAGAAGCCTTATGAGACTACATAAAAGGCCAACTAGCATGAATTAACAGCAGAAGCAAAAGAAGAAAGAGAAGTAACAGGGCACATAAACCAAGATTAAAGAGCCAAGTGTGTCCATAAAGTCTGTGCTGGGCGTGGGCCATAGCTTCGCCTCGAATATCCCCTGCAGCCAATAAGAGGAGGACCTGAGCAGTGGCTGAGGCAGGTATTGCCATTTCCCATTGACAGGTGAGGAAACTGACCGAAAGGTTAAGTGACTCAGCCAAGGTCACATGGCCGGCTGGTCGAAAGGCGGCGATGAGATTTAAATCTAGGCCTGCCCGAACAGAAGATGCTTCCTAAGTCTCTAAGACCCCCGGACTTCCTCCTGAACAAGAAGCATCCGTCAGCCTCTCTCAGCCACAGTGGTATCACCTGGATGATTAGAGAGAAGGCCACCTGGCTGCAGTGGGCTTGTCCCTAGGGGCCATGGCACTGAGGGAAGTGGCCTCCTACCGCTGCTCTGTAGGAGAAGCAGAAGCAATCAAGCTGCAGCCCTGCAGGACGGCCTCTACTTCTGTGTGACAGCCCTGCTTCCCTGCTTCACCCCGAAGCAGCATACAGCTAATAGGCTCGTCATCTGGGGAGATAACATTAGCCTCGTCATTACCATTTCACTAAATAAGTCATTTTAAAGTAATTACATTGCACCCTAGAAAGAATTAGCTCTGGTTGACTTTTCCATTCCTGCTGATTATGGCATTGGCAGAATTCATTAGTCCTGTAGATAAACCAGAGTGTTTGTGGGTGCACTGGGTAGAGACAAGCTCACATGGGCTGGTGCCAGGAGCCTGGGTGCATTAGGAAAGCTCAAGTCTGTGGCTGGCAACATGGCTTTGGGTCTGCCCGTGACCGCTCCTGGGCCGCAGCCATTAGCCCTGAGAGCTGCATGAGGCTGGGAAAGGCCTCCTCACTGGTTGCTTTGCCCTTTGCCTCTCCGTTTGGTTCCAGGAGAAAATCTGTGAATTGACTTGTTAACCACTTTCCTCTCAATTTGAGAGTCTCAAAGAGCAGCTGGAGACAGTGCCCTGAGGGAAGGGGAGCCTGGACCCTGTGCTGAGGAGCAAGCTGGGGAGGACCAGTCCAGGAACACCGGGTGCTGTGCAGTGGACGCATGTGGACAGTCACGGGCTGGAGTTCCTCCTTGGCCACTGCAATGGATGGATGTTCATGTCCCCCCAACATTCATGTGAAACCTCATCCTCAATGTGATGGTGTTTGGAGGTGGGGCCTCTGGAGATAATTAGGTCATGAGGGTGCAGCCCTCATGAATGGGATTAGTGCCCTTAGAGAAGGGACCCCCAGAGAGCTCCCTCACCCTCTTTCCATCACATGAAGACACAACAAGAAGATGGCAGTCTGCAACCTGGAAGAGGGACCTCCCCAGCACCGCCCATGCTGACACTCTGGTCTCAGACTCCCAGCCTCCAAAACTGTAAGATGTAAATGTTTGTTGTTTCACCCAGTCTATGGTACTTTGTTACAGCAGCTCAAATGGACCAAGACTGCCACCTACCCTTAGCCTCTTTAAGCCTCAATTTCCTCAGCAGTCAGCGGGAATAACAGTACCCTCTGGTAGGAGTGTTGGGAAGGCTGTCATTTGTAGTGTTAATAGCTAGATTTTAATGCAGTATTTACCACATGCTGGATACTGTTCTGAACACATAGACAAATCCATTTAACCATGATCAAACCTTATGAGGTAGGTACCATAATTATTCCCACTGTCAGATGAGAAAATTAGGATCAGAAAGGTAAATAATAACCAGGTGGCCCAAGGCCACACAGACAACGAGTGGCAGAGCTGGGCTCTGGAGCTAGATGGTCACCTCCACGCCCCTTGCTCTTAGCCACTATGCCTTGTCAATTAAATGAGATAAGGCATAAAACATTTCATAGAAATTCTGGCATATAGAAAAACTCAACTACTGTTAGCTGTTATTGCTGTTAACTTTGCACATTAGTGGGATGGAGAGGAAAGGCCAAACGGGAAATTCCACTGGAAGGGGCCCTATGACCCTGGGTTCCTAGCTTCCCACTGTAGCCCACCTCCCAGCAGACAGGAGTCCATTTCAGAAGCTGTTCCCTCCGTAGACACTAGTAATTTTTCCAAACACAGAATGTTGGGTTTGGGGAGCTGGGAAGGAACTGAGTGACCCTCTAGCCCAGCTCCCCCACATTACAGATGAGGAAACTGAGGCCTGGAAAAGTCACAGAGTGGAGGCGGCAGGGGCCTGGGTCCCCTGACAGTTCCTCTACCGCAGGCTTGATGTCCTATGCTCTTATTTGCATATTGTTTTCCATAAATTTGCATATTGGGCTCCAGAGATTCAGCATGTGAAACAAAATAAAAGGATTTATGGATACTGAATTCAAACGTAATAATCAACTCGACATACTTGACATGCAGCACAGAGCCCAGGCTGCCAGGGAGGTGCTGAGGGCGTGGTGAGGGAGGACGAGCGTGCGGGAGGCAGCCTCGCTCTGAGCACCGTCAGGAGCGTCACCGAGTGCCCAGGACAACCCAGGAGCTGCTCCAAGGAGCCCTGAGACATCTCCATGACAGCCCACCACAACTGGGACACAGATCCAGGACACAAGTCTCTCCATACAGCCTTCATGAGGCCCCGAGAGGCGAGGCAACTTCCCTAAGATCACTGGACAGCTTATGACAGAGCCAAGACAAGGACTCCAAGCCCCATAATGACGTCCACCTTCCGGGTGAAGCTGCCAGGAGGCCTTTCTGAAGTGCAATCTCTTCCTCCTCTGGCTGAGGAGGGGGAGCCTCTAATCCCCTGTTGGCGCAGAGCTGTCCCCCTAAGGAATTGTCCCCTTGGAAAAATCCAGAGGCCACGAGCAGAGGAGCCCAAGGACGAGTAAGCGCTGGGCTGTACGGACACGCCCTGGGTCGTCCCGGGGCACAGCCCTGGAGCAGGCAGGCCCCAGGGCTGGTCTGCTTGGCCTGAGGGTGTGGTCGGGAGGGAGAGAAATAAAAACACCCACCAGAGCCCACGTGGGAAAAAAGAGAAGCCAAGGAAGCAGTCACCGCCCTGCTGGAAAAGAGCAAGCAGGACTGACCCAGGAATGCCCAGCTCTCTCCTCTAGAGCCCAGGGGTGAGACATTAGCATGAGGCTGGGTGGAGGGCAGCTCCAGATGCTGGAAGGGACTCAGGAAGGGGGTCCTGAGAGACCCAGTTAAAGAGAGACTGTACTGAGGACCCTGGGGCGCCAGGAACTCAGTGAGAGTAAAAGGCCAGAGACAGCCCAGAAGACACCCCTTCAGTCTGCAGTGGTTTTCCTTGCAGTCACTTGGCTAAATACAGGGAATTTGCTGATTAATTCATGCAAGGGCTTGCCGATCACAGATTGCAGGGAAGCACCTTCTTCTCCAGAGACGGTGAGAGACAGCGTGGAAAACCATCTTCTGGACTGGAATGAAATTGTGCCTGGGGTGGGCAGATGGGCCTTCAGGGGCTCAAGTTCAGGGTCCTGCAGACCCTTCCTCTCTGGTCCACGGCCCCGGACTTCTCTCTCTGCCTGGCTGGGAGGCTCGAACTGAATGGGCTATAATTTGAGTTTGGGCATGTTGGAAAAAAGTAAAGAAACTGTCCTCTTCTTCACCTTCATGGGGGGGTGGAAGGAAGTGGCAGGGTGGGTGGGGCATTTGTAGGCCGGGGAGGGACAAAAGGAAAGCACGGGTGGAAGGAAGAGCCCCAGCAAAGGTAGCATGCTTGGTGATTGTAGTTAATATCGAGCCATCCTGCATGATTAAAACACAGTGATGACACTGGGGTGGAGTCTGGAAAGATGGCTTGGGACCCATCCAAGGAGGCTCTTGGACACCGTGCTAAGAGTTTGACTATCATTCTGCTGGCAACAGGACACCACTGAGAGCTCTGAGAAGGAGCCAGAGTGATGCACTGATGCTTTTGGAAGCAATTCCCGATGCAGGGGACAGAGAGGTAAGAGCTTGAAAGGAGAAGAATTAATTAGGAGGCCTCTGCACCGGGACAGGCCAGGCGAGACAAGGGAATAGCCTGAATTCAAGCAGTGGGAAGGAAAGGGGGAAACAAGGAGGGAGTGAAAAGAGAACTGACAGGAATCAGTGATGGATCAGCTATGAGGATGAGTGAGAGGAAGGCGTCAAAGATGACTGAGCTTGGGACTTCCCTGGTGGCGCAGTG
Organism: Balaenoptera acutorostrata; assembly: GCF_949987535.1. Lineage (NCBI taxonomy): Eukaryota > Metazoa > Chordata > Mammalia > Artiodactyla > Balaenopteridae > Balaenoptera > Balaenoptera acutorostrata. Next base: position 162,492,754 of record NC_080064.1, read on the forward strand.
GTTAAGAATCCGCCTGCCAATGCAGGGAACACAGGTTCAACCCCTGGTCCTGGAAGATCCCACATGCCACGGAGCAACTAAGCCCGTGCGCCACAACTACTGAGCCTGAGCTCTAGAGCCTGTGAGCCACAACTACTGAGCCTGAGTGCCACAACTACTGAAGCCCGGACAACTAGAGCCCATGCTCTGCAACAAGAGAAGCCACCGCAATGAGAAGCCCGTGCGCAACGAAGAGTAGCCCCCACTCGCCACAACTAGAGAAAAACCCACACGCAGCAACGAAGACCCAACGCAGCCAAAAATAAATATATTAAATAAATAAATTAAAATTAAAAAAATGACTGAGCTGGGAGCCAGAACGGCTAGACGATGACATTAGGTGACATCAAGGATTTGGGAGGGGCGGGTGCAAATTAGGTATAAAGGGAGAAGAATGAGTTCATTTGGCAACATGGAGAACCTCAGGTGTCTTCAGGACAACCTTGTGGAGATCCCCAGAAGGCAGTTGGAAACTCAAGACCAAGTCAGAGGTAGTTGGGCTGGAGAAAGGATGGGGATCTGGGGGTTGACCTCATTAAAGGAGCCAGAGAAGGAGACTGAGAAGGAAACCCTGAAGAATTCTGAGCAGATAAAGGTGAGGACAGACAAATCCTCAGTAGCTAGCAATGGCGGTGGGGGGGGGCGGGGAGTGGGGGGGACCTATGGGTAGGTAGCAGGAGTCAAAAAGGCAAAAACAAAAAAACTCTAGAAGATTTTTTGTGAGAAAGCAAAGTCCCAGAGTGTACAAGGCCACTTCCACTCCCAGGACCTGTCTGGGAAAATAATAATTTCATAAGAGTAGTGAACAGGAAACATGCAAATATCCTGGATTATTCAAAATGGTTTATACATCTCAGGTTATTAAGACTGCATTCTTCAGATTAATTTACTCAGTGAATTCAAACGGAATCTCTTCATAACTTTATAATCATCGATGGCGTAAATATTTTTAAAAACCCGCAGTTACCGTCAGCTCCATCCTTCAGCGGCTCAAGCCAAAAATATTGTAATCATTCTCGACTCTTCCCTCCCAGTCATACCCCATACCTAACCCGACAGCAGATCCTATAAACTTTCCTCACCACCTCCACAGCTGCAAGGCTGGTCCAAGCCACAAAATGCCTGATATTTTGCGGGTACTCAAAAATCGAGGCTGAATGAACGAACCTCCAGCTTATGGGACCACCCACCCCACCTTCTGAATCTCTGTCCACTGGCTCTATATTCAGCTCTGCCAACAGGGGGCGCCAGCTGTGCAGGTGAACCCGCTCCGCAATTATTCCTACAATTGTAAAACCTGCCCCCTTGTGGTACAGCCTCCCCTTCCAGAGACACCAGCTTCTCAGAGGTCTGAGTTTCAGTTTGATGGGGTCTCTCTAAATTTCTGTGTTTTAATAATTCCAACCTCTTCCCTTTGTTCACTCAGCCCGACGCAGTAGCTTCCCACAGCTGTTACCTCCACGGTACCTTTAAGTACTCTTTTTATCCATTCAATTACTAGTTATAACTTTTTACCTAGATAACAATTTGCTGCGTTTCATTCTTTCTGTTCAAATAAACGTTATGGTTTCTGTCCCCCGATGGACCGTGGCAGATACAACTCACCCCTCAGGAGAACCACCCATAGCCTACAGCCTTCATACCTGGCCTTCGACCTGTAAATCAGGTGCTGAGAGTTGGGAAGGGCTCCAGCCCTCATGATCTAGGAAAGAGTGGAGGAAAGTCCTTGTTCACACTCTCTTCTGTTCCACAGACTTGCCTGAACTCCAAGATGCAGCTAGTGCCCTCATGGCTCCCTGTGCCTGTCTCCACCGCATGCTGAAGCCACTTGTTTTTACACACGTCTCTCTCCTCAGACTATAGAGACTTACCCACAGGAGGGATCCTACCTTATTCATGTAGCCCATTGGCCAGCATACCTCCCTGCACACAGTAGGAGCTCAATAAGTTTGATGAGCCTAATAAACATCGGTAATCCGATATTCCAACATGATATGAAAGCCACTTACTTGTTTTAATGTGCTATCCAATCTACTATAAATACACACACACACACAAAATTCTATGTGGCAGTAAAAACAAAATAGAAAAGAGAGAGAAAAAAATTAGTCTGCTTTAATCACCACAATGCAAAATGGGACTTACAGACAGGAAAACATGACCAGTCCCCAGTGAGTCTCTCTCCTCATAATGTTCGGCTATAATTATGTTTGCATCATGTCTGCATGTTATTATTTACATTTCCGTGTTGGTTGGTGTTTGTACAGTTGGCAGGGTTCCCGAGGAAGCTTTCCTTCTGAGGCCAGAGACGGCTGCATGTCTCCTGGAAGGGTTGCTGAGGTCCCCAAACAGCTGAGCTCCTCCAGACGACACCAGCCTCTAAGACCAGGAGAACCTGCCAGCCAGGCTTTCCTTCTGTCTCAATCGATCCAAAATCTCCCTCTCTCTCTCCTTCCTCCTCCCCCCCCACCCCACCCCTCCGTCCTTCTCATTTCTGGGAGAGCATCTATTAGAATCACTTGTGAAATAGATAACGACCCCTTTATAGCTGCTAGTGCTTCCCCTGTGTAATTAGGAAGTGCATTGTTGTGTAATTCAGAAATTAATTAGTAGTAAATGTTTCAAGAACGCAGGTGGAAGCGGGAAGCCAGCTGCACTTCCTCGGCCAATCATCTGGATTGCTTTCAGCTCCAGGGGAATGTTTCTGGCCTCTCCCAGGGGCTTTCCGCGAGTTGGCCTTTTCTTCTTCACCCTGGGTGGTGGGGACACAGCTGCAGAAGCTACAGCTGGCTGCACATCAAGGTGCTTTGACCCAGTGCCGGGCAGCAGCCACAGAACGTGGCTCTCAGCTGCCCAAAGAGCTCTGGGGGCGCTTCCAGCCCAGGGAGTGCAGGAAGTGGACGTTACCCAGCAACCTGAACCTCAGGACGCCAAGGATACTGCCCTCTCTGGGGAATAGCCTGAAATTCTTTCCCTCTGATATAGAAAGGATCCTGGCACAGAAGACAGGAAGAAGCAAGGAAGGCAGTTGGCTGCTTCCTGGTCCAGCAGGTCCTGGGGGGATGCAGCGACGGCCTCAAAGTCACAGCCCAGGCTTTTCCAAACAGGCTCTGTCTTTTCCTATGCTCTTCCCTCCTCTCATGCTCTTCCCTCCATCTGGAACAGCTTTCCCTCTCATTTACTGGTGCCCGCACAATCCCTAGAATATAGCTGATGCATAATTAATATTTACCAAATGACTGAATGAAGTCCCAGCTGCCCAATCCCTACCCATCTTGCAGGAAACCTGCTCCCTTTCCTGAGACAGCATTAACCTCTCTCTCTTCTTGTGGCCTGTCTTTTCTGTACCTCTCTTCCAGCACTGATGTTACACTGTTTCAAATTGTGTTACTTGTGTAGGAGTCTGTCTCCCCCATTCGCCTGGAAGGTTCTGGGAGGCAGAGACCTCTGTTATTCATCCCTGCGCCACCCACCATCCCACCATCCCACCTCACCCCCCCTACACCTCCCAGGGCGAGCCCTGAGCCTGACTTGTAGTTGGTGCTTAAGACGTTTCCTGATCGAATTACTGAGTAGAATTGAAGAGCATGGCTCCACGCCCTGAGAACCCACCCCACTGCCCTCAGGAGGCTGAGGACATTCCACTCCAGGTCTCCAGGAGTAGCCTAGGGGCCAAACAGAAGCCCCTCGTGCCCACTGGGTAAGCCCACTGTGCAAATCCACACGTGAGTGTCTGTGAGGTTCTGGAACGGGCTCCCTGCCAATCCCTCCCAGAGCATAAGTAGAATAACTGTGACTACAGGAACATTTGGGCTTGAATTCCATCACCAGATAATGTCTCTCATCTCCTAATCTTCTCTTCCTTGCTGAATTCCATTCGATTCAACAAGCCGAAATTGAAGGCTTACACTATGCACAGAACCACAATACCTTCTAAATCCCAGAGAATTCCCATGTGCTTTCCTGTGTTTTTTACTAACTGAGCCGTTCCCCTCTGTGAATATTCAGAGGCAGATCGCTGGTCTGCAGGCCTCCCCGGGGGCGCCTGGCGTCCTCAGGGCCAGGATGAGTACTGCTCCGCCCCACTGGCTGAAAGGAGCCATGAACCTCAGGGTCAGAGAACAAGGTGACCTGAACAAAAACCAGGTGTGGCCCAGAAGGGGAGGCTCCAGCTCAGATGGTTCTGGAGCCAACGGGCCACCAGCAGGCGACGCCACCGGCAAGGACGGGCGGGCTTGGATGGCAACCACAGTGGAGGGAAAACTAGACGCCCTTTTCCCAGATTCCCGTCCCTACAGACCATCCTGCCTGGTCCTGGGGAGAGGGAGGAAACCGGAGGGGATGGGCGCTCTGCATGAGATTTAGTTAGACTGAGAAGCAGATAGAGCAGATTCATATCACCAATATTCTTTCTTAAAGCTGCAATTATGCATCAATCATTCAATACCCCCCAAAAATGGAAGAAGGCTGTAGATTAAAACCAGAAAAATGAGGACCCTGGTTGAATCCTCACTCAAATAAACCAACTGTAAAAGTATATTTTTAAGTCAATCAAGGAGATTTGAATATAGACTGGTTATTAGATGTGATTAAAGAATTATTGCTAATTTTGTTAAGTTGGATAATAGTATTGTGGCTGTGTAATAAAATGTCCTTTGCTGGAGATGCACAGTATAGGGTAAAATGTCATGATATCTGCAATGTACTTTCACAAAAACTTCTTCAGCAAAATTCTTCAGCAAAAATGATAAAACAGATATGGTAAAATATTAAAAATCATTCACTGTAATGGATAATACATGGGACTTCAGTATACAGTCCTTTTATTTATATGTTGTTGATATTTATTGATATATATATTGATTTTATATATTATTATTATATATCTTGATATTTATAGATCGATAATGTATAAATATGTAAATGTGTACATAAACATATAAATGTATAACAATAAATAAATAACAATACATAAAATCATTTTAATAGAAATAAATTTATAAAATATAAGAATGTAAATATAACAAATATTAAAAAAGAAAAAGCAAGTTTCAGCAGATGGCACTAAATTGCTGGGTCTCCACATGCCTGCACCCCTGGCTCTGCTCCAGAGTACAGCAGGGAGCTGGGAGAAGGACCATCAGCCTTCACAAGACCTTCATAACTCAGTGGCTGGGACAATGTCCCCTGCCTCATTTCCATTCCCCCATGAAGCCCTATGTTTAATCAACGGGTGAAGCAGACACAGGCCTCCCAAAACTGTAAGGAGTCAACATGTGTATTTACAGCTTGCAAACTCCAAATCACCACCCTCTCCCCCACTAGAAGATGGGCCCTCCTTCTCCACACAGCTGCCACTAGTAAGTGACTACTGCTATCCTTCCCAAAGACTGCAGCTCAGATATGACAGGTACGCGTCAGATAGGATCGAAGGCAGGTGGGATTCAGGACGCTTCTCTCCATCCTTGTCTGTATCACACAGATGGGCTCCACAGTCACCCTGTCTATAACATGGAGCTGAGGAGCAGGGCAAACGTGGCAGGTAGGTGTCCCCGCACTAGGTCCTTCCTGACACTGTCTGTTCTGAAGTGCAGAGAGAGGTTGTCGGGAGGTGGGGGTGTGTCTTGGTTGTCCCCTGTCCAATTACGTGAACTCTCGAGGTCAACCCAGCCCGTCTATCAAAGGGAAGGGTTCATGTATGAAGGGAGGTGTCGACCGGGGGCTGGGATACCCCGTGGAAGAAGAGCAGAGAAGCGTGGGCTGGGGGGTGGGGTTTGGCCGTGTCCTGGAACCACAGAGGAAACAATGACAGGATCAGGGCCTGCGGGAAACTGGAACATCGAAAGCTGAAAAGATGCTGGGCATCTGAGAGGCTGCGCAGCGTGAGGCTTGGAGTGAGAAGCAAGAAGTCAGCCTAGGTGGCAGAGCGAGAACAGCTGATGCAGGACTTTGTTCCGTGCCCCGCTGCCCCAGCCCGGAGGAGCGGCTGGCTTCAGGGAGGGGGTGAGGAACGGAGGGGAGTCCCGAGCAGGGCGGGGACCTCCGCCAGCTGCGCCCCGGGCAGGACGCACAGGATGCCCTGCGACCCGGTGGAACAGACCTTGAAGAATGACTGGGTCACGGTCTTCCTGGAGCCATGAAAATGCAAATACCACTGGGAACAATGAGTGAGCGACTACAAGGTCACCCTCAAATCTAAGTTAAAGTCTCTAGGCAAGTTTGAGAAGAATGATTCGGATATCAAGGAACTATCTGTAGAAAAATGAATCGACGCTTAACAGTTCTTTGTGGCTCACGAATTAAACTGTGGACCATGCAGACCTCATAGAAGGACACAGGGCTGGAGAGTCCCAGCATCTGAAGCTCTGGGACCACAAGGATAGCACCTGCTCTCCGTGGCTGACACCCCCAGCAGAGGGCAGCGCATGCATGCTGGCTAACCAGGACCCCTCTGCATGACTACCGTGTAAGTACAGTTCATTCCTCCCGCCCCAAAGGTCATCAGATCTTATCACGGAAGAAGCCCTCAGAACTGAGAAGCACCCTCCTAGGCTCCAGTTTTCAAAGAAATCACCTTCACCAGCAGCACCACGGAGTACGGTAACCTGGGCCAAGTTTCAAGTAAGTGACGTTCCACACTTCCCCACTCTGCGCTTCATTTAAACTGTTCCTTCCACCTAGGATGCCCTAACCTTCCCCATTCCTCCCCAAGTCTCTTACTCATTCTTCAATACACAGCGAGGGTTAAACTGGGTCAGAGTGACAAACAGGTTTTATCCTGTGTGATATTTCTCAGCTACTGGTGGTGGCCGTGTCAATACTGGGAGACAAAGATAGATGGGGATAGAAAGAGCCAGGGAGAGGGAGGAGGGAGAAGCCTCGTGGGAGGAATACTGTGATGAACAGGAGGAGGGTCACAAATGCCACATAGCTGCGGTCTTTGAATGAAAGGATTTTAAACAAGTCACGTCAACACGGCACACCTCAGTTTCTTCACCTGTAAAACAGATCATCTCAAGCTTACTGAGGAGCAAAAATGAGATGACATTTTTCTTTACAGCTCAAGCAAGTACCTGCCATATGCTCAGAAAATGCTGGTTCCCTTCTCCCTCTTTCCCTTGCCTCCATCTCACTGGGAAAGGTGGAGGAGTCATGAAAATCAGGATCAGAGTAAAAATAATGTGACATTTAAAGGATACACCCATCAGGCTGATCATCTCCCTGCAAGTGTTGATGTTGAATCCATCGAATTTGACGTCTGTTCCTAAATATTTAAATAGAAAAGAGGGGAGGGAATCACGATCATTTGAAGGCAGGGGAAATAATCTCCCTGGTAGGAAGCCACCAAGGACGCCAGCCAGAGTACGGAGCCAAATGTGAGCGCCACAAAAAGGAGAGAGCATGCCGGCGGGCTCCTGGGCAGGGCCCCCTGTGGGTGGTACAGGTGGGCACCAGCATTGGGGTTCAGTGTCTGAACCCCAGCTTTGCTACTCACAAGCCACCGGGACTTCAGCAAACTAATATCTCTGAGCTTTGGTTTCTTTCTCCGTCAATAAGAACAGTACTTGCCCCCAAAGCTAATTGGGGATAAAATGAGATAATGTAAGTGAACTTCCTAGCACAGGGCTTGGTATATGGCAAGTTCTTAATAAACCAGCTAACTTTTTATTGGCTAGGTGTTGTTCTAAGCACTGTACTTCTACTCCTCAAAATAACCCCATGTGGTAGATACTTTCATCCCTATTTTATAGATAAGGAAACTGAGGCTCAGAGAGGTTAAATAATTTGTTCAACATCACACGACCCAGGCAGAGCTGGGATTTAAACTCACGCCACCCGTCTCCATAGCCCAAGCTTTCAACCATGACAGCCTGTCAAACACAGCCTCTCAAACGGCAGCTGTTATCCTTACTGCTAAATTGCAGGTATCTCCTGGGAGCTACAGCCATCCCTGGCTCCGTACTCACCTCGCCCTCACCTGAGCGCCAAGGCAGAAAGGAGCCAAAGACCCTGCAAATCCTCTCCTCTTCCCTGGGCTCTTTCTCTGCAAAGCAGGAGGGAGAGCAGGAGTGGGGCGGGGTGTCTCTGAGCCTGGGCCTGGGCTCTGAGCCCTGGGGAGCTGCTCAGCCCCAGGTGAGCTCACCCCCGGCCTTGCCCCTGCATCTTGCATGCTCACCCCCTGTCCTGCTGCCATGGGTGAACATGCCCATCGCTCAACCAGGCGGAAGCCTGAACCTGGCCCATCCCTGGGCCCAGCAAGAAGCCAGCTCCGTGCCAGCTCACATGGGGCTGCGGTTCAGAGGGAAGGAGCAGGTCTTTCCTCAGCCTGGGTGCAGTTTGATCCTCTGACAGCCCCCGGGGCTTGCTAAAGTCTGAAGATGGAGAACTGTCACGATCTAGGACAGTCAGAATCCTCCCCTCCACACACTTTCCCCAGGGATGCACTACAGAACAAGATCTTCAAGCTGCGCGGTTTCCCACAGTATCAAAGTTATTAATTTGGGGGGGAAATTTCACTTACTCTCAGCCCAACTTCTTTCCTCCCAGGACTCAGGACTCCTTCCTGCAGGGCCGCTTGGCCCCAGCACCAGCCCCGCCTTCATCCTGCCCAGCACCTCTCCGCTCCAGCCTCTTCCACCTGCTGGACGCTCTACCAGCCCAGAGGGAACCAGGGCCCCGGGTCAGAGGCCAAAGGCCCCTTATCCCCATCTGCAGTGCCCCTGGCCCAGTGTCTGCACCCATCCTTACCCCCCACCCCCAGCATCTCTCTTACGCTCCCAGACTTCCTGAAAAGCACCAAGGAAGAATTTACATTTGGAAAACACCTCATTAAGAGCCGTCTTGAGTTCATTGACACTGATCTCAGAATCCTAGAAAGAGGAACCCAAATGCAAATCACGTCAGGCCCTGACAAGCGTTTCAAGACATTAAATTCATGTAGAGTCAGACACCAGGTCCACTGACTCTATGATTTTAAAAGGCTGTGACATCTTTAAAAAACTCCAATTCACAGTTTCTCTGGGGCCCCCAGAGCCGGGTGGGAAGTGCGTATTAATGGCGTGAGCGGGGCACACCTTCTCAGAAGGCTGTACACGGTGCCTGCTGCCTTTCTCCGGGCCTGCCTAACCCAAGACCAAGACAGGGCAAGAAGCAATAACAGGAGCCAGTGCTGACGGGCCACACACCTGATGTGGAACATCCTCGAACCCTCACAACAGCTCTGCACCCATGTTAGAGTTAAGCAAACTGCGATTGCTAAACACCATATACATTCACCACGTAATTGTCACTTCCATGTGATGTAACTGCTGGGGGTTCCCAGCCACCGGTGGCAGAAACCTAAGACTGTCTCACCCCAAAGTGTCCGCTTTCCCCACTGCACCTATGGGAGTTGTTACTTCACGCATAGCCCATCTCAAACTGGAAGTAGAGATTTAGGGGAGTAGGATTTCCCACGTGCATTTGGGATAAACACTGAGCCAGCAGGACGATTCGTCCCTTAACTCTGAGCTGGAGGGCAGACCTCGGGCAGGATGATGAATGAGGTTCAGAGAAGGGACGCTGGACTGAGGTCTGGATTCCAGTCGTGACTCCATCCCTTACTCTCCATGTGACCTTAGCCAAGTCACTTCCTCTGGTGAGGTGTGGTCTTATCACTTGTCCCCATGGGGCCCCACTTCTCCCCGCCTCCACCAGCCAGGCCCAGGCTATTCTACTGGAAACCAGGGAGGTGGGAGCTGCACAGGGCAGCCTTGCCTGTGAGCACAGCTGGCCTCATTCAGGCACGGCACGGTCAGTCCCAATAGTAAGACCTGGGGACCCTCTGAAAAGCCTCCAGGCCAAGAATGGGATGTTGAGATCTTGGCCTGTCCCTCACCGGGCCTTGTGTCCCAGCGAACTCCTTAACTCTCTGTGCCTGACCCTTCACACGCAGAGCGGGGATAGTGACCGATACTGCCCCACCAGGCAGGAGAGAAAAGATAAGGTACATGAAGAACTATACAAATAGGAACTTTTACTTTGTTATCAGTCTTGATGTTCTAAATAAAATATGGTCCCTTGGCAGCTAAGGCAACAAGGTTTTGTTAGCGAAAACACTGGTCTGAGCGCCCATCTAAAACACAGATTGACTCATTTTTGCAAAGCTTTCTTTAATGGCTATCTAAAGGAATTTTGTTCCCAGGTTTTATTTTCTGCAAGGATTCTGACGTATTTTCTTCTACTCTATCCTTAAGTCTAGAAAGTGGCTCTGAGCTTCCCTGCAGGGTGGAGAGCGTTGTTTTCCCCTTCTGTTATGGACTGACTGTTTGTGTCCCCAAAAATTCATATGTTGAAATCCAATCCCCAATGTCATAGTATTAGGAGGAGAGACATTGGGGAGGTGATTAGGTCATGAGGGTGAAGCCCTTTTGAGTGGGATTGATGCCTTATAAAAGGGACCCCAGACAGACCCCTCACCCTCTTTCCACCTCGTGAGGACACAGTGAGACGTCAACAGTCTGCAAGCTAGAGGAAGGCCCTCCCCAGAATCCAACCATGCCTGATCTCAGACTTCCAGCCTCCAGAACTGTGAGAAATAAATTTCTGTTTATTCTGTTTCATACGCTTCCCAGTCTGCAGTACATTGTTATGGCAGCCCAAGATGACGGATGCCTTCCAAGGCCCTTTGGTAAAACCTTATTATCCTTCAAAGAGCCGTGCATTCACTGTTATCTATGGGGCCAGTTGTGCCACTTGCAGCCCTGAGTCTGCTCTGACTTATGGCCTCACATAAGTGAGGAATCACAATGAGCTAAGTCAGCAGGACAGGGAGGGAAGGAGCAGGGGCCACACCAGCATCTTCCCCTGGCTCCATGGGCCCCTGAGCGGTGCCGGCGCCTGGGCCAACTTGAATTCCGCAGCCCAAGCTCCGCTGGTGCCCCTGAGGGCAGGCAGGGCGGCGGACCGGTGAACACTAATCCCAGGCCAGGTTAACTGAGCCGCCTGCTACCTGGGCTGAGCGATTCCTCTCATCTCTGAAGCATATTGATATAGGGAAGTTTTGCCTCCCCGCTTTTTATAAAGTCAGGGCTCTGATCCGCAGGGCCAATTTACACACAGAAAGGCTTTTGGCAGGACCTGGAGATTCGGATTTTCTGTTTTCTCAAAAAGCAGTCAACGCAGCAAGAAAAGTGGCCTTGGTCCCAAGATTCCTCTCCCCAGCTGTGCAGGAAAGGCCTCAGGTTTAAGACAGGAAGTGGCAACAGACAGAGCTGGGGGACCGGAGACCTGCGGCCTTATCGTTTATACTCACGGAGATGCGAGGGGAAACACTCAGGTGAGCTGAGCTTTCCAGATCACTCTCCTGCCCGTCCGGGAGCTTGTCTATGCCCTCTACTCACCTTCCCTGCAAGCTTCTCAAACAGGCTCCTGAGCTGGCCGTCTTCTTGATGCACCTCACTGGGGTGCGGCTAAAAGGCAGGGCAATTGCAGAGTTGAGATGGGACTCGTTGAGGAGAATGAAAGACGAAGATTTAAAATTCATTCGCTTGTCATTCACTACATCTGTCGCATATCTGTCGTGTGTCAGACACCGGCTGGATGGGGGCACGTGGCAGTAAACAGGAGAGGTCCAAGGTCCTGGCCCCAGGAGCTGTCCATCCAGCAAGGTCCAGGGGTCTAGGGGCTTCCTCTCTCAGCGATGTGAGGAAGTGATCCCCACCAGCCCTGAATTTCTGATTTCAACCCTGAATCGCTTTCAGAGATCGGTGGCAACACTGAAAAGCAGAGAATCTCAGTCTGGGTCTGTGGGCTCCTAAGAGATTCACTGATGACCTTCAAGGGGTCTGTGAACTTCCGATATTGCATGAAAATTGGGAGTAACGTTAACATGTGTTTTCTTAGCTTTCACCAGATTCTGAAATAGCAACATGATTAAAAAGGAGTTAAAATCACAGCCTAGTGGAAACAGCAGAACTGGAAGCCAGAAGACAGGAGTTCAAACACCATACTGACCAATTACGAAACTCCATCACAGGGCTCTGACATCCATTTCCTCAAGTCCAGTATTAAATTAACTAGGCTTGTTACATGGGGTCATTTGAGAATCAAATGAGAACTAATGTGTCAAAGTCCTTCGAAAATTGCTAATCATTATATGAATGACTGTCCAGAGACTTTCTGATATGACCATGGGCTCTTTCCAAAATGGAATGAAACTCCTCAACTGTCATCACCAGACAGAAAAGGAAAAGTCACAAGTTTCCCAGATGTCTTGAAGAATTTCAGAAAACCAAGTCAATTTCTTCCAAAACCATCACTCAGAAAAGTACAAAAGGCCTGATCTGGCCCAATGATACTGTACTACTAAGAGTAGCAGCAGTAGTAACAGTACTTACCTTTGTTGAGCACTTACTACCTGTCAGGTACTATACATAGTCTGGTTCATTTAATACTCATGAGCACTCTATGAGATTGGTCTCATTGCTATCCACATTTCACAGATGGAGAAACTGAGGTTTAAAAGTGTTAAGTAACAGGCCAAGATCACACAGCTGGTACATGGTAGAGGCAGGATTCAAAGTCAAGCTCGTGCGCTGTTTCACCACCCACCAGTCTGACCCCCAGAACAGCTGCTCTCAGCATCCTACTGCAACTCAACCTTGCCAGGGCTCTGCTTCCTTGTCGATAACACGGGGGTTTTAATGCCTATCATACTGTTTACATTTATGAAGAGTAAATCCAAAGATACATCTAAAGTTTTTAGAAGAAATGATAAATACTTCTCATCACACATGTATGATTTTAAAGTGGTTTTGTAGAAGCTTTATATTGTCCATGTAATAAAATATAAAAGCTTTATATTGTCCATGTAATAAAATATACGATAATCTGAATCTAGTGTGAAATCTACAAATTCTGAACCTAGAGTAATATTCTATTATTCTGGGGGAAAATAAGTATGAACTGGAAAGAAAGGAAGAAAGGAAGGAAGGAAGGAAGGGAAGGAGGGAGGGAGGGGGGGAAGAAAGAGAGAGAAAGAGGGACTTCCCTGGCAGTCTAGTGATTAAGCCTTCACCTTCCAATGCAGGGGGTGGAGGTTTGATCCCTAGTCAGGGAGCTAAGATCCCACATGCCTCGTGGCCAAAAAACCGAAACATAAAACAGAAGCAGTATTGTAACAAATTCAATAAAGACTTTAAAAATGGTCCACATCAAAAAAAAAATCTCTCAAAAAGGAAGAAATAGACTAGAGCCATACATTTCAGTAAAGATAAATCTCAGGGCTGCGGATTGATCTGGCTGCTCAGACCCACCTTCTCCAGCTCTACACCACCCGCATTAATATTCCTGCCTTCCAGGTCTAGTGTTCTTCCTCAGGGACTGGGAGGGTCCTGGCTATAGAAGTCAACTGCAGTAATAGCGAGGATTCTATTAAAGCAACTTTATGGCCTTCTTACCTAGGAATCATGCAGATATTAAAATACTGTATTTATAAAAATTACACAAGTTATACATGAAAACATGCACTATCAAAGCATAGTAAAAGTACAAGCCCCCCTTGGAAGGTGGGGACGGGATGAATTGGGAGATTGCTATTGACATTTGTACACTACTATGTATAAAATAGATAATGAATGAGAACATACTGCATAGCACAGGGAACTCTACTCAGTGCTCTGTGGTGACCTAAATGGGAAGGAAATCCAAAAAAGAGGGGTTATATGTATATGTATTGTTAATTCTCTTTGCTGTACAGCAGAAACTAACACAACATTGTAAAGCAACTATACTCCAATAAAAGTTTATTTTTAAAAAGTGAAAGAAAAAATGGACACGGGCACAAACGGGTACATAGCAGGTACTTCACCACTAGGGGATGTCATTGCACACAGGGGAGCTTTTGGATACCAGGGAGAAAGATGCTTTTAAATGATGGCATACATGGTATGGCAAACGGTACTTCAGTTCTTTCACTCCTTCAAAAAAATATTTACTGGACACCTGGCACATGTTGGGAACTGTTCTGTATCTGTGTCTGAGATGTAGTGGTGAACAAGACATGGTCCTTGCTCTCAAGGACCTTAACGTAGTGGAATTATCTGTTGCCCTGAGAAAATATACATGAAAACGCTTTGGAAATGGTAAGGCAACCTGGCAAAAACAGGTGTTATTTTACTGTTGTCATATTACATGTTGACAGCATCTTTGCAACCCTTCTCTAGTGTGTTTGTTCAATTGCTTTTTTTTTTCCCTCCCCGATTCCAAGCAGGCCCTTTAAATGTCCAGCTGTCCAAGTCTTGGAGATTTCTGGAGGGAGGAAGACAGAAGTTCTTGAAGGCAAGGGCAATGGCTCTTCCTGTCTCCTATAAAGTCTTAAGTCCCCTGAAGATATTATCCCTGTGGCGTGTGTGTGTGTGTGTGGTGTGTGTAAGCGGAAGAGGCGGTGCTCTCATCTAGATCCTCCTCTATGCGTTGCCCATCCCTGCTGCAAGGAAAACGCTCTAACCGGGCTGTTACTGGTGCCCTTTCTCTCTAGCCTTGACCTTTTTTAAGGAAAACTCCCCCATGTCCTACAGACCAACGTGTAGGGGCAGGAGCGGGACACCTAGTGAAGCACCCTTGAGATCTACGGTGTTCTACAAATTTCTCCTGGGAGCCGGGGGTGGGTCCTGCACAGCGACAGGGCCTGCACCTGCGGGGAGCCAGGTCCCTCTGTCACCCCCGCCACCCCGGAGGGAAAGGACACGCCCAGGGCCTTGGCCTTCTTCTCCGAGAACACCCTCAGGCAGAAGTCGCCGTCCTTGAAGGGCCCGAAGGTGGACGGCACCACCGCGCACTCCCCGGGGGGCAGCTGCACACGTGCCGAGACCTCGCGCAGGTTGACGTAGGTGCTGGAGCGGGCGGAGGGCTGGCGGCTCAGGAAGAAGTCCCGGCCCAGGTGCTCATCCGTGTGGCTCTCCAGCTGTGCAAAGCAACAGTCAGGGTCAATGTCTTGTGAAATCCTGGAAGATGAAGGCCCCAGAGTTGGGTTTTATCGCACTAATTTAGGGACAGTTGATTTTTAACCCTGGGCTGAGAATCAGGAAGCCTTGGATTCTGTCGGTCGTGAACTCACCGTGTGTCCATCATCAAGTGTATTCAGAGCACCTTCTGGGGGCCCGGCCCAGGTTGAGGCACTGACCTTGACTACACCACTGACCTTGGCCAGACCCCTTGCCCTCTTCCCGCTTAAATGAAGGATTGGACAGCAGGTGTGCTCAGTGTGTATGCTCAGCTTCTCTCTGGATATTTGTCCTCATGAATCATCCCTCATTGAATCCAACAGACTCTCACTCTGCAGCTGTACCTGGGGGTGGGGGGTGGCGCTGAGCTCCCCAGTACAGGCCTGTGGCTTAAATCCTGGTTCCCAAGCAACAGCAGCCAGAAGGGCCTGCTAACCTTGGCCTGGCTTGGAAAATTGCTCTGCAAGGTAACCGGGGTGATCAGATTTGGGGGAGGGGAGCGGGGCAGGGAGGCGGACAGAGGGGGTGGCCACCCCGAGGGAGGCCTGGCTCTCCTGGGAGGGGGAAGATGCTCCCCAAGACCCATCTGTTCGTTGGAGGGAGAGGGAGGTTGTGGTCGTATGCCACGGGCTACTTAGTGCCTATAGAGTGCTTTGAAAACACTGTTGCCGGTGTTATTATTGCTGTAATTAAGCCTTCCCATTGCACTGTATCTTCATGACCAGTCTTCATCAAGATGCCTGTGACAGAGCGCAGGTGCTGGTAAGCTGCAAGGGCTGTGACTTCTGTGTGACCCAGAGCTGGACTGCCCACCCCAGGGTAGACAGCGTCTATTCATGGTCACCCGACCCTCTTTGGATCACAGGTCTGCTAAGCAGGGGAGGAAGGCAGGGCCACCTGCGTCCACCGCCCTGGTCAGGACTGCACGGGACCCCCCAGCCTGCCCCTGCTGACCTGGGCACTAGAGCAGCCACAGCCTTGGGACCCCCCCACCAGAAGTTTTCTACTCTGGGCAGAATGCTGGGGGCGTGGCCAGCAAGGCCTTGGCTGAGTCCAAGTGTTAAGGGGCTAAATGCCATTCTTGCCCTCCCTGACGATTGCGAGGGGAGGAAACAGGCGACCAGCAGGGGAGAAGGAGAAGTGTGGGGTGGGAGGTGGGGAGGGAACGGGGCAAACTGAGTTCTGGCAGGAACCCAGGGGTGGGACAGATTACAGAAGCCTCACCTGGAAGGCCAGAGTGAGAGGTGGAGAGCACAGAGGCAGGAGCTGGGGCCCCTCTGTCCTACTGGGGGCTCCACACAGGCGTGTGCCACCAGGGCCCTGGCCCTCGCACCTCCCCGTGGCCTGGCCCAGCCACGAGTGTGTGGGCCCAGGGTCAGCGTGAGCACCCCTGGGGGGCTTGTTGAAAGTGCAAGTCCTCGGGCCCCAAGCCAGACCTGCGGAATCAGAGACTCTGGGGCTGGGGCCTAGCAGCCTGTGCTTTCACAAGCCCCCAGGCCTTGGAACCGCTGACCAAAGACCCACCGGCACTTGCAGAGCACAGGCTCCACAGCGACGCGCGGAGAGCACCGGGAGATGCTCCTGCAGGCTCCACTGTGTGTGCAGAGGACCTCGCTCGCATAAACGGGCCGCTTCTGATGGGATCCACCATCCATCAGACTGAATGCACGTTTGAATTTAATTACTTTTGAGTAGTGAAGAGGGGCATGCTCTAAATCATCCCTGCCCTCTTGTCTGTTGCCTCCATAACCAATAATATGCATTTGGGAGCCATCAGGCAGGGTAGACCAGTGATCGGCAGCCTTGGAAGAAGGCATAGGCTGGAACCTGTGAACTTGGGCCTCACTGGCACGTGCTACCAGGTGGCCAAGGTTGAGAACCCGGGGGAGCAGGGATTAGCACAGCAGGGCAAACGTACCCCTACATAATTAGAGTAATAGACTCCGGCTGGGGTAGCCCCAGACAGAACAAGTGGTTCCTAACCTTGGCTGCACACTGGAATCACCCCAGAGATGCTGCCATAATTGGCCTGGGCATGGAGACGTCTAAGACCTCCCAGGTGTCCCTAGCGTGCAGCCGAGGAGAGGCTCGCTGGGCTGGGACGAGCTGGGGCCTGTGTGCCAGCTGCATGGATGAGGCAGTCGCACAGCACACCCCGCCAGCCCCTGCCCACGAGGCCGCCGGGATAGCTGGGTGAGGCCTGGGACCGCAGCAGGAAACCGCAGATGAAAGTACGACCCTGATGACATGTCTCTCTAACCCAGCTGTAAATCACTGAGGAGGCGCAGGAAAAGCTGGGAGCCAAAAAGATAAAGTTGGTGCTTCCTTTTCTTATCAGATATCAGGGCCTTTATTTCTGTCGGCTAGATAAACAGGAGCCTAAGTGAGCTACAGTCATCTTGTTTGGATCAGACCACCAGGCACACAAGGGGCAAAGGTCACCACTGTCCCCTTCCTGGCGGGTGGGACCCAAGTGTCTTTACCAGCTCTCTCGGGGTTAGCAGCTCACCGGATCCTGTGGGAGTTGGTTTGTGGGAGAACCGGCTTCCATCAGAGGAA
Source organism: Balaenoptera acutorostrata (assembly GCF_949987535.1). Lineage (NCBI taxonomy): Eukaryota > Metazoa > Chordata > Mammalia > Artiodactyla > Balaenopteridae > Balaenoptera > Balaenoptera acutorostrata. The sequence continues at coordinate 162,510,336 of NC_080064.1, forward strand.
GCACGTGCCACCGGGTGCCCATCACGAAGGCAGCCCAGCTGTTCCTTACCAAGGGGGACATCTCCGTCAGTGTTCACATACCTCTTTGGGGACCTACAGGGCAGGAGAAAAGAGCATGTCACCTGAGGGTGCCGTGGGCCTCCCTTTGTGCCCTTGTGTCCCTCCCCACATCTGGCCCACAGACTGGGCAGTCCTGGGCCATTGGGAGGAATTCTGTGCTAAAGTGAGTCATCAGCATTTCTGAAACTGGAAAGTTGCTGGTGAATTTTCAAGGCCATCTGTAGACTACTGAGCCCTAGAAATCCAAAAGGGAAAAAAAAGGTTCTACTTTATTTTCATATTGTATAATCTACCAGGATCCCAAATGCTTGAGGAGTACTAACCTTGGGGTTTAAATGAGAACTAACATCTTACAGACCTGCAGACCTGGCCTCCAGATCAAGGGCTTGGCCAGAAAGGGGTCTCACTCAACTCGAGACATAATTTAATCACCACTGGCTACAGGGATTGGTCCAGGAATAGGCACGTGACCCAAGCTGAGTCCATCACAGACTTCTCTAGGATTTTCGAATTGGAACTAAGGGAAGGGGCCCCCTTGTTTTATGTGGGTGATATTAGAGAGACTGTGCAGAAAGCCAGACCAGGAAGATGGCATTGACACCAGAGGGGAGACGTGAAGAGAAAGGGTCCTGAGAGCAGGCACGTCCCCTGTCCTAAGCATACCTGTCCTTCCCTGGGTTTGGTGACAGGAGCTGGTGAATTCCTTTTTCACTAGTCTAGGTAGAGTTAGGTCCTATTATTTGCAAATGGAAATGGTGATGCCCACAGGAGATACCAGATGCAGAGTGGGAGTCTTCCCATGCCAGAGAAGACTCCGAAGAGGGTTCAATCCCCCCTTGTCCTTTTCCTACATTTGCCCCCTCCCAAGCAGGCTCTTTTGACCAGAAGAGCAGGAAGGGCATTGTTTGTGGCTTAGGTCTGTGGGCAACTGCCAACTCTGAGGGAAAAAAATTAGGGAAAATTTGGATCAGCTGGCATCCTCACTCTGGCGCCCCCGTTTATAATTGGCAGCAGAGGTAGAAAAGTCTGCAGTCACTGTCACTCCTCTAAGTTTGCATCTAAAGCTAAAATCCCCCATGCAGAGGCCCCGGCTGTCTGGGAGAGCAGAGGTCCCCGGGGGATCTGCCTCCCAACCGCCTTCACCCCCTCGGCAGGGACTCTCAACCACCTCGGCTGTCTTTGCATTCACCCCGCCCACCGCCGCAGGCAATATGCTCTTAATCCACTGCCAAGAGACCTCAGGCAGGAACTGAGCCAGCAAGCCAGGCCTCAGGTGGCACAAGCCCCCAGCCGCAGCATCCAGGCCGGAGAGCCCGCCAGCCTCGCCCACTGACGGATGGAAAGGGACAGTCACCTTTGAAATGCAAGATCCTGAATGCAAATGACAGGCCTGCGTGGCAGGAGCCTGTTGTCTCAGCAGGAAGATAACAGGGGAGAGAGAGGAGGCCAGACAAGCAGGGCTTTTTAGCCTTTGGGGGTTTCTGGCTGTTCCTCAATCAGTGTCAGTTTTCCCACCTCAAACCAGACTCCAGTTTGCAGACAGTTAAAGTCAGAAGAGGCAGTTCCAGGGGTCAGAGAACGGTACCCCCTGCAATCCCTGCATGCCCTCTCTCCAACACCAGGTACTTTCTACAAGCCCAGGCACTGCCTCTACCCTCAGACACTCCCTACAGGGCTGTACACCTTCCTCACCCTAACGTTAAAGTGGCTGTGTTCACAGATGTCATGCTCTAATTTATATGCCTCTGGCTATAAGAAGGTCCACGGATCACATCCATGAGGTTATTTTATAAGCAGCTGTAAACTAATGTCTGAAAAATTGACATGCCGTATATATTATTTACGAGAGCAAACGCCATGCCCACAAAGCTATTTCCGTGTGTTAGCTCACGTCCCTTTGAAAGAATGCTTTGTTGATCCGGTTATAGAAGGTAGAGCTGGTGGATGAAGAGCTGGTGGCCACAGTCCCCATTCAGCCCACCCTTTGGCCATGCCCGCCTCCTGCCTGCTCTCCCAAACTGTCACTTCCTCTCCAGCTGTCAAGAAGCACAGGGTGTCCCCTATGGCTGGAATGTTCTCCCTCGTCCACCTTTGAAATCCAGCTCATTTTTTGACGCCCTGATCAAATTCTCCTCCTCCACGAAGCTATCCCTCTCTGAGGAGACCTCAGCTCACCGTGTTGGTCCCCGTCATAGCAGATCTGACCTGCCCTGTAGTTAGTGAAGTGTGTGTGGTTCTCCCCTCTAGATTGTGAGCGCCCTGAGGGCGATAACCTTGTGCTATTCCTCTGGATCTCGGCTTTCAGCATGGCACCTGGCACGTGGCAGATACGCCCTAAAGAAGTGTTGAATTGATATGCATAGGGTAAGCGCTTTCTTGGTTTTTTATCCCTATAAGCAAAAAATCTGTTTTGGTGCTACTTACATTCTAGGTGGGGATGGAAGGGATAAGCTGGAGTAGAATTGGAGCTTATTTAGTTGAAATACTTTTCTCCAGCCATCAAGCAGCAATTATTTTCCAACTCCCATTCCTCCAACACAAAATACACACACATACACACACACACTAAACTCTAAAGCTCTAAGTTCCAAAATAAGAGAAAGAAAGGGGCTGGAGGTCACATGAGCTTGACAATTGCACTTTTCCTTACTGGTTTCTTATTACAGTACTTCTTTTTCATGCACTTATGTATACTGAGATGTTGGGCTTCCAGCCAGCTCTTGGTTTTTCTGATTAGAATTGTATTTTTCCCAAGAAATTCACTTTTAACAAAATTCTATAAAAGCAACCACCATGAATCCCTCCGGAATTCGTTATAAAAAGTCTTTGCCTATGTAAAATAAGTGGATTCCAGTTTGATCCTGGCTAGGCTTGTCAAGACCCAGAGGTCTTGCTTTAACCTACTTGTTAGGCTGTGAAATCTATAGAGGGGTTGTTACAGGGCAAACTGGGGTATTGAGCCACGCACTGCAGCCTGAGCCCAGAGCCATCTGTGACCTTCAATCCAGAGACACCAGAACTGAAAATGACCTGGGGCTCCTTTCACCCCAGCCCACGCCTTGTGTGTCCCAACAAGTGTTTCAAGGTTGCCCAGGGAGAAAGAGGGTTTGTCTTTGGCTCCCTTCCCCCACTCTGTGATGTCCTCATACTCCTTGTGTCACCTTCTTGGCTCCTGTCCCCTGAGAAGCCTATACCTGGAGAGAGTCTAATAAGTGTAGTTACACTGAACCCTCAATGACAGACAAAGCTTAATGAATTACACGTCTCAGTGTTAACAGTAGAGGTTTAAGCCAGAGGAATGAATCTCTAATTGTGGAATTCAGGCCTCAGTAAGGCCACTGGGGGAGGCATTTTGGGGAGCAAGGAAAATGCTTGATTAGGAACATCCAAACAATAAGAAAGATTCGCTTCAATTGCTGGCCAGAATATTCTGACCAAAGACATCAGGCGTGCCGTGACGGCTGACCCCAGCTCCAGAGTACCTTGTTGACAGCATAGCTGATGCTGAGCATGCCCTGTCCCATCCTCTTCTGTCGCCTGCGATTCTTCTGCATGAGCCCCAGCAGCACCGTGCAGCAGGGTTCACCGGTGCTCTCCTCCTGGTGGTCGTCCACCTCGTCCAAACAGATTTTGAACTGGGGATTGGTCCAGTAAGTGGCTAGAAGTCACCCAGGAGATGGTGGTTGCCCCCCAAGGGGGGTGAGGAGATCGGGAAGAATAGAATGAAAGGGAGGAATTTTGATCATCCCAAGGAAAGCATAACTCTGGCCAAACTGTGCCGGGTAAGCAGGCCTTGGCAAGTTTGCTTTACAAGGTGGTCAGCATTTCCTCCTATCTCCCTACCCCACCCACACACCAGCACACACACCCCACAGCATGTGGAAACTTTACACTTGTCCATTTGATCAACCAGGGCCCAGATATACTTGACGGGATATTCAAGGTCCCGTGATCCCAGGGCTACACTGGGTCCCCCTGGAAGGAAACTCCAAGTCTTCTGCGGAAATGATTAACATCTCCTTGTTCTCAGCCTGTGAAGCACTGGCCTGTGAAGACGAACCCATCTCCTGGAGGAAGGAGGTCTCTGGGGGAAAAAGCAGGTCCCTGAAACAGATGAGGACAAAGTCCAGCAAAGACTAGCTACCAAGGAGGCCTCTCCTGACAGACTATAAAAAGAGGACCACTCTTGCCCCCCGGGAAGCCTGTCTGACGGGCCCCTGCTTCAGATCACAGCCCGAAACAGCCATGATTGCTGATCCTCTGTCCATTGATCCAGGGGCGCCACTAGATGGCGCAGCGTTGCAGCCAGTGATGAGGCACACTCCCTCAAGAGTACGTCATTTAATAATGCCCGAGGAATAATAATTGGCGATTAAGAAGCATGCCTGCCATACCGCCTATGGATATTTTAAAACACTGCTTCATTTCAAATATGACCTTAAAGAAAAAAAATCTCTCCAAATAGTGACTGTACAAGCCAAAGCACAGAGAGGGCAAATGGGTCATCCAGGGGCGCACAGCAATTCTATGACAGACTCAAGTGGCAGAGTATGATTGAGGAAGATAGGCTTGACAGCCATCTCCATGCCAGGGCCTCAATAATTTCAATAACGATGTGCCCTGGGGGAAGAAAGGGGTGAGGGAAGGAGGGAGTGCTTAGGTCCTCTAGATAAGGGTCCAAGCTGATACAATAACAAGGCATTCACAGGTGACCAAGAGCCACTGGTTATTATATTTTCTTAACAATAAAATTACTTACTCAATTCCACCTTCCCAGAACTTCCACTTCCAGAATTTTTTTTTATCTAAGGCACAAGTGTGTAGATTTTAAAACAAATATCTGTCGATTCCAGAGGAGCCAGAGACAATTCTGTGATCCTCTATACTTACATCATTACCAAAGGGCAGGAACAGTCCATCTCTTCCCGACAGCTAGCTGACGGCACAGATGAGGTAGCGATTTCGTGCAGACAGATACCTTAGACACGCCCTACAATTCCGAGCTCCTGAAATGATCCATGCAAATTTCCTACACATTTTCTAAGAGCTTGCTAATGGTGAGCATATTTTAATTTCTCCCAAATGCAACATTACTGCAATCCCTACATTTTTTGTTTACTCCTTAACAGAGCTAGAAGAAGAAAATGGGTCATAAAAATAACACATCCTATTTGTATAACACTACACCATTTACAAAGCGCTTCTGAAGGTGGGTATTATCCCTCCACTTTGACGATTGGGAAATTGAAGCTCAGAACAGGGAAATGACCCTCCCAGGGTCCCAGAGCTGTCGGACCGGGCATCTGAGTGACAGTGGCAGGAAAGGACCACCCTCCTTCCACCTCTGCCATCAGAAATGGGAGCTCGGGTTGGATGGGGATAATGAACAAGAGACCCGGTCAGGACCCAGGACTGCACCCACATGGGATTTTATTCTAATGCTGCTTCCACGCCCTGAGCACAGGCCTGCTATGAGCTCTGTGGTGAGAACAAGGCCCAGTGCTTACAAGTCGAAGTCAGTTAACAATGTTAACATCAGACCAGGAGGGACATGGGTCCTGGGGAGGTGGGAAGTGGAGAGGGTGGGTTTTGCTTTCTTTCATTTCTCCTTAGAGATGTGGGGTTGTTTTTCGGAGTTTCTTCCTCTGCTGCTGCCTCAGCTGATTCAACCTAGGAGGAGCCTATATGTGTAGGTATTAGTGGTCTCCCGCGAACAGGGAAGGCTTCCCACCTTTAATAAGATGAGGGCCCGGGTTAGTGCAGAGGCAGCAGTTTGCGCCAGACTATCCCCACTAGGGAGGGAGTTCTGATGACGACCAGGGGAGCGGACAGTGGCCATTCACACATCCTGTGTGTGGCCACCCCTGACCCAGGCTGTCTGACTCAGGTGCAAACAAAGCAGAATGGCCGCTCGGATGGATGCGGTCTACTGATACAGTGATGCCAAACCCGTGTCCCTCTAGCGCACCATTAGCCACTGTCCCAGGGCGCAGTGGGCTGGTTGCCAGCCAGCCGGGCCACATGGGAATGCAAGAAGCCCCAGAGAAAAACAAGAGGCCTTGGTGCAGGGTGACATGGTTAGTACGAAGAAGAACGGCCTTGGGGGGCAGGGGGCAGGTGGGCGAAGCAGAGACAGTCTGAACACACAGATGCTGAAGAATGATGTTACCTGAGATCAGGCCCCGGGGGAATGGCTGCAGAGGCACCACCCGCCACTGCTGCCCTGGCCTCCAAGCCCCAGAAAGAAGCTGGGCCACCAAGGGGTGCCAGGAGCCAGAGAACAGAGTGCAAAGGCACTGTCCCCAGATTAACATATAAGGATGCCCAGCCCTGGGAGGACAAGCCAGAAGAAGGTGAGCACGGCAGCTCCCGCCTCACCTGGGTAGTTCTGGCAGCCGCCGGCAGTGGAGCTCCGTATCCAGCACCCGTTGAACAGAATCAGGTTCCACTTGTGTACCTCCTCGCTGCTCAGGGAGTCCAGGGACAGGTGGCAGATCTCTAGCCCAGAGAACTGCCTCAAGAAATCCGAAAAAGACATCCTGGGGGCAGAGGGGCCGGTGGGCTGTCAGTCGAGAGAACTGGGCTGGAAAAGTGATGGAAGGCGTGCCCCCTGGGCACGGGACGGAGCAAAGGCCGTGGGCTAACTCGCGTCTTTCCTGCAGCCCACTGTACAAATATGCAGGGGTCACTGACCACATTCCTCACCATTGTTAGGGTCTCTATTTTTCTTAGAGAACCCCCTCTCATATCTAACCAACCAGGCAGAGACTAAACCATAAACTGGAGAGACCCTGGCAGGTAAATTGAACCAATCCACCACCTCCAAGTTCCCTCGTGTTAAAGTGGGAGCCTAGAGATGGCCCCTAAACCACGTCATATTCTTAGCGGTGTCCCTATTATCTTCCTTAGCCCATGGGTGAAGGAAGTTATCTTATTTTGATGCTATGCTAAATTTGGACTTAAAGAGATAGGAACAGTTCTCCTATTTCACTGGAAAGATATGGAAACTGAGGAAGACAAGCTGATAGCTAATCCATGTTGAGGCCCACATATCTTGGTTTCAATGCTTTAGATGTACTGGTACGGAGGTAGATCTACTCTGGGGTAAAAGGGGGAAGAGAAAGAAGCCCTCCTGGCTGGGAACCATGTTGAATTCCTGGAACACCCAGAGAGAGCTGCTCACCTGTGAACCAGGAATGGACCCACAATTAAGGGGACAGCACTCCCTCAGATGACTCTTACCAGAACTCTCCATTGTCAGCTTTCTTGTCCAGCTTTTCTTTCTGCCTGGGATTTATGTAATTCCACTCCGGTGCACTGGGAAAGAAAGAATAAAATTTAAAGTTTTTTTTAAAGGAAGCAGAGGTGATCATTCCTGAAGGGTTTGCTGCAGTGCAAGCTGTTTACTGCAGCTCAACTTCCCCCTGAGAAATGGGGAATACCGAAATGATAGCCGGGGGTGGGAGGGGGGTGTAGCCTGGGGAAAGGATGGGACTCCACGGGCACTAGCAGGGTGACCCCAGACATGCAGCAGGAACACTGCGCCATGGCTTTGCTCTAAGTTCACTCTCCAGGCAAGTTTTACATTCATGTGTGATTCGGCCCCCCAGGCCCTGATCACAGGCCTGGGCAAGTCCAAGGCAGGAGCTGTGAGAATGGCTGTTACAGGCCACTCCACCCCTTCTCAATTGGTGAGACGTCCTTCTGGCTTACCTATCAGTCTGAAGTGAAGATACTGTGAGAGGGTCTGAACATCTCTGGGCACATGAACATGGTCCCCTTCCCGAGCCTGCAAAATGACAATCAGGCCCAGTTTTGTGACAATTTCTATGGAGTAATGTCACCCTGTGAGGCCTCCTGCTGGCGGCCTTTCCATGGCAATACCCACATAATTTGTTGAAATGCCATTTCCAGCTACCTGACCTTTAAGAAGTTAGGTTTTCCTGAAATATGTATGTAACGCTCAATAACTGAGCAGTATCCAGACCCTTCTTTAAAAAATCCCTTCCCTCATTGCTTTCAGCACAACATGAAGACCTCCCCGTCGCTGCATAAAACCTGGGGCATAGCCAAGCCCAGCCTCTTCCTCCAGGGGGGCTCTCAGGACCCCTAGCAATCAGGGAGGGGAGCACCCAGGGCCTATTTAGTTCATGGAAATAGTCATTGGATCAGACAAAACCTCAGGGGCTTCCCTGGTGGCGCAGTGGTTGAGAATCCACCTGCCAATGCAGGGGACACGGGTTCGATCCCTGGTCTGGGAAGATCCCACATGCTGCGGAGCAACTAAGCCCGTGTGCCACAACTACTGAGCCTGTGCTCTAGAGCCCGCGAGCCACAACTTACTGAGCCCACGTGCCACAACTACTGAGCTCACGTGCCACAACTACTGAAGCCCGTGCTCCTAGAGCCCATGCTCCACAACAAGAGAAGCCACCGCAATGAGAAGCCTGCGCACCGCAACAAAGAGTAGCCCCCGCTCGCCTCAACTAGAGAAAGCCCGCGCGCAGCAACAAAAACCCAACACAGCCAAAAATAAATAAATAAAATAAATAAATTTATTTTAAAAAATAAAAAGAGCCAAACCTCAGAATGTGCTTGTTATAAACAAAGATTAGGGGACTAGCTGGAGAATATGAGATCTGACCTAAATCTCCCAGTTAGTTTCTTGAAACTTAAAAAAAAAAAAAAAAGTTTTAATTTAAAGACATTGGGCTGAGACTAGGGATGTTACCCCAGAGATGCAGTGCCCTCCTCCCCCAGCAGCCATGTACAAATACCCCCGGCTGTGTCTCCAGATGGAGACTGCGGGGCTTGCCTGTGGTCCCCTCACACCCCTGGACCTGTCCCAGCCTGTTAGGGACTGAGCAGCATCGGGGAAAGGAGATAAAGTCATATAAGCCCCGTAAGCAGCTTGGGAAGCAGCTGCTGCTTAAAATGGCCGAAACCGGGGTTTCAATTTCATTCAGCCATGACATCCTTTTGGGGCAGTTGGCAGAACTAAGGTTTGGGGCTTTGCTCCATCATAGGCAGGAGGATGAAAAATCTTTAATATAAGAGGCGATCTGTGGCCCCGGGGACATGTGTTTCTTCATGAGACAAACCTGAAGGGAAGTACCAGTTACGAGCACTAATGATGTGTGATTAGTTCATAAACGTAATAAAGTTCCCTTCCAAAGCCCTGGTGGCATCATGCAGTGTGGACAGCACATATGAGGTACATACGAGGCTTAAGGATGTGCTGGGGGGGGGGTGAGTTGTTATTATGACCATTCCCACTTCTGGTGTCTCTTCATCAGTGACACTGGCCAATTCTCCATCCTTCCCCAGCGTCGACCTGCCTCCCCCGTGCCAGCAGTGCTAACTAGGATGGAAACTGGGCCGTGCTCTCTCCATCCTCCTGTACCACGGTGGCATCGATTCCAGGGCACAGCTGTCCCAGGACACCACAGGAGGCCTCTGTGTCCAGGCCCCATCTCTGACTGGCTGCCACTCTCCACCGTGAGAGGTCTGGGCCCCTCCGTTCATTAATGGCTTTGTCGGGAGAGATCAACACCCGCCCGTAGCGAGCTCTGGGGGTGCGGGCGCCACTCCCATTCATCCTCACTGCCTCTGGCGGCCCAGGCTCCTAGGATCCACTTCCTCTTTCTAGGCACGTTTCTTCTTGATGCTGAGGGGTTTGGCCTTTGTCAGAGTGACCAGGCTTTGTGGAGTGGAAAGAATCCGATCGAGAGTGATGGGTCTCACCTTTGGATGACCGCGGTGGTAGGTAGAAAACAAGCCAGCCCTCTGGCACTCAGCAAAATTCCACTGAGCTGCCAAACTTGCAAGTGCCAAAGCAGAGCAAGGAATCGAAGACTACAGCTGAGTGGATTTTGTTTGGCTTTTCCCCACCTGGAACCATCTAACACTCTTTTCTGAACAGGCCGTGTGGTTTGTGGACGGAAAGTGCTGCCCAGCGTACTCCACTGTGGGTCTCACAATCGCTGCGTGTTTTTTTTTTTTTTTTTTTTTAAATTTATTTATTATTTATTTTTGGCTGTGTTGGGTCTTCGTTTCTGTGCCAGGGCTTTCTCCAGTTGCGGCAAGTGGGGGCCACTCTTCATCGCGGTGCGCGGGCCTCTCACTGTCGCGGCCTCTCTTGTTGCGGAGCACAGGCTCCAGACGCGCAGGCTCAGTAATTGTGGCTCACGGGCCTAGTTGCTCCGCGGCATGTGGGATCTTCCCAGACCAGGGCTCGAACCCGTGTCCCCTGCATTGGCAGGCAGATTCTCAACCACTGCGCCACCAGGGAAGCCCTCGCTGCGTGTTTTGCATGATGCGTTCCCGCAGAGGGAGGTGAGCACGGGCGGAGGGAGGAAAGTACCTACTCATCGCTCCAGGCCCCCATCCATTCCACTTCACCCCACGGGTTCCGGAGTCTGATCAGCTTCTCTGCATGACCCCGGAAATCCACCTGCAAGGGCCACAGACAAAGGCAGCTGAATCACCGCGCATACCCCTGCTGCCCTGCGTTCATGTCCTCGCCTGAGCGGACCTGCATTCAATTCCTCAAATGCCCCTAAACAACCACTTCTATTTTCTTTTAGCACATGTTTTCAAGCCTTAGCTAACTATTTTCCACAATCTGGTTGAATAAATAGTAAGTCCAGCATAAAAACAAGTGTTTATCTGCTTTAACTTGGATTAAAATTTGATAGTTGACTAACACTGACTCAGTTCTTAATATATGAGACCTATTGATAATCAATGCCCTGCAACAAATACTAAGAGCAGAGCAGTTAGCATTTTTTGAGCAAGTAGTATGAACTAGGCATGGAGCTGGGCAGTTCAGAGGCATTATCACCTCATTTAAACCTCACCACAGTCCTATAAACTGGGTGCTGTTATTACCTTCATTTTCATCTCTCTCAAAACTCTGAGACCCAGAGAGAGTAGATATATGTATATGTATAACTGATTCACTTTGGTGTACACCTGAATCTAACACAACATTGTAAATCAACTATACTCCAATAAAAATTTAAAAAAACAAACAAGCAAACAAAAAAACCTCTGAAACCCAGCCAGAGGGGTTGAGTTATCCAAGGTTACCTGGTTGGTAAGTAGTAGATGGAGGACAAGCACCCAAGCAGTCTGTCTCAAAGCCCATAGTGGGAAATCCATACATTCACCTTCCCCTATCGTCTACGGAACACTCACCAGGAGCCGCCATGTGTGCCTTTGCATACACGTGCAAACACGATGGACCGTTCTGTCTTCAGGGTCTGACCTTCCTTTGTACCCTCCGTCATGCCCTCGCCCAGTGTTTACATATACGTGCTCAATTCATATTTGGGAATTGACTTCATTAAAGAGTGTATTTGTGAAACACAAACACACATAATGAACATTCATACCTTTTTAATAAATAACAAAAACTGAGACAACCACTGCATTTCCTTTTTTGCCTTGGCCATCAGGAAACCCAAAACCAAATTAATTTCTCAACTGGAGCACTGTCTTTAGCCTAGATTGTCTGGTGTATTTTACCTTTGTTGTATGGTTTTATTGTGTCTATGCTTTTCATTGTAAACCACTGCACATCCTTTTTGGAGGTAGGCAGACTATAGTAAATAGAAATAATGAAAAGTTCAGCGCATGCTTTCTCCTTGGGTTGGAATGTAAGGAATACTTATGTTCCTTCCCACTATCACACCCCAGCTTGAAAGTTGGGGCAGGTTTTACTGTCGTTTCCTCTTTGGAGATCCTATGGGTTTCCACTGCTTTACCTGTACAAACATACTTTTTTTTTTTTTTTTTGCCATGTAACATACAGTAAGATATATTTTTTTAATGCTTTTCTTTTTTTTCAATTTATTTATTTTATTTATTTATTTTTGGCTGCATCAGGTCTTTGAAGCTGTGAGCGGGCTTTCTCTAGTTGTGGTGAGTGGGGGCTACTCTTTGTTGCTGTGCGCGGGCTTCTCATTGTGGTGGCTTCTCTTTTAGCGGAGCACTGGCTCTAGAGCGCAGGCTCAGTAGTTGTGGCGCATGGGCTTAGTTGCTCCGCGGCATGTGGGATCTTCCCAGAACAGGGCTCGAACCCTTGTCCCCTACATTGGCAGGCGGATTCTTAACCACTGCGCCACCAGGGAAGGGCAAACACCCATCTTAGAATGAGTGTAGATCTAACTGACAATTTCTACAACTTTCCTCCAAAACTTCGTCCCTCTTCCTGGTCACATCGCAGAGGATAGCCTGCATTTAGTTAGAACCCATAGAGCTGAAGCTCAAAGAGGTTACGTTATCCATCTCTGAGTGGGTAAGAGGTAGGAGAGCCCTTGTAATAAGCAAGAGCTGAGTGTGGGTCGGTGCCAGGGGCTCTGTGCCACCAGAGATGCTGCACCTCAGCTGGGCAGGGAAGGGCCAGGTGGTGATTCCCTCTCTTTCTCTCAAGGATGCCAGGGATTTATGGTAGTATCATTACGCATTGCCCTTCCATCTCCCCATGCCCAGTTTTACCTCTTCGACTCCAGTGACAGAGTATGCGTGACTCTTAACCAGCTTCAGGCTGGTGATGGCTTCTGCTGCAGCTGCACTGGAGACCTGAGTTGAGAGTAAAGTCCACTCAGAGTGGCTGAACCTGACCTTGTTGGGGCCAGTCCTACAATACTTTCCAAGGACATGCTACACAGCCACAGGGCCCCAGTGCAGGGCTGTGGGGGCGGGGGGCAGGCGCAGCAATTAACCTCAGGTAAATAGAGCTCTCTCCATCCAAACCCTCTTTGATCAGGCCTGCCTGCCAGTCCTGGAATATGACTTACCAGACTTTGAAATGACACAGGAAGCGGGAAGCCATTTATTCTTCAAGAAGGACCCCATGCTGCCTGCAGAAGACTAATTATCCGTGACAGTTGTCTGGACTGGCCCTGGTTCACCAGTGGCGGTGGGTGTCCCCAGGGTCCCTCCTCAACAGCCCCGCCCCCTGCCCAGACCCCACGTCACTTCTCCACCAAAAATACACATATCCTGCTGGGGTTTTTATAGAGAGGAGAAAGGGGGATTGCTCTTGCTTTGTCATTCACATGTGTGAGATCACCAGGTAAGGGTTGAGAGAAGGAGAAAGAGCAGGTGGAGGGGCAGGTGACAGCAGACCACGTGGCTGGTGGCCTCCAGGCTCTGGTCTACACACTACCATGGAACCGCATGCAGCCAACCCCCAGACAGGGTACCACCCCTGGTTCAGAACCTCTTCCCTTTTCTTCAGTGATCTCAAAGCCCATCACGTATTGTCAATCACCCTATTTGTTCTCCAAAATCCCAAGATTACTTAGCAAAAGGGGGTAGCAAAGGTAAGGCCCAGGATCCAGGGATCAAGTCTGCGTTCTTACGGCAATTCCTGCAGTACTAACGGGGCTTAACACTTAGAACTCCTATGGTTTCTGAGTTTATGAGACCAACTCCAGTTCCTACCCATTAATTAGGTCTTCCCACCGGCTCCCATGTGCTAGGGACAAATATGTCACAGGACTTGCCCTGTAAGTCCTAGACTCTGCTCTGGCCCAAAGCCTTCCCAGCCTCTAGCCTCTGTCCAGTTCCTTCCCTACCACATGTGGGGAGGGGCAGCAAAGAGAAGCCGTCCCGGCTCACATCACTGGAGCAGGCCAGCAGAGACCCTGCTCGGAGGGCCTTCCAGATGATCTGAAACAGACTGGCTGGTGGCTTCTTCAGCTCATAAAACTCAGAGCTGCCACCTGTGAAATCCTCAAACCCCTCCACTGTGGACCCTCCAGCAAGAGCCTCATAAGAACTGTTGAGCCTGTTGGAAAGAAAAAAGAATACGTGCATCATCCAGAGCCATTAGCAACCCCAGCGAGGGGACCACATGGGATGGGGTAGGGGCAGTGCTAGGACATAGTGTGGTCTGGAAGGTACAGGAGGGCCTCTGCCAATTTTGTCTGTGTGCCAGGGAGGGGCTTAGGCACAGTTTCACGTGGCCAGCTCAGCACTTTGCCAGGAGAAAATCTCAGATCACCTCTCACCAAGCCATGCGCTCTTATAAAAACCAAAGTGCAATCTTTCCAGAGCTGACCTTGAATTCTTGGGTTTCTGGGGGTTGGGGTCATGGGTAGGGATGAGGAGGACCCTCCCTCAAAGCTGAGAGGCATCCCTTGGGGTTTGCTTTGGGAATAGGGCTGGGAAGGAACAGGGGTTGCACAAAAGGGTACCAGTCAACGAAACTAATTCAAAGAACCCCAAAGAAGACTTTGAACATTGAATGCCAGTGAGAAGGAGAATGACTCCCAAGCAAAGGGTAGAGACTTTGATGAGTTTGGGATCTAAGTACATTTGCTTTATTCTTCTTCTTTATCATTCTTTTAAAAATTCACATTGACCTAAGAACTGACTCGGGGGGTTTGAAAGAGGACAAAGCTGAGACACCAAGAAGCTAAGTGGTGGTCCCAGTTCACTCATTCATGTGGGACAGAGCTAAGCGTTTAACTCGTAGCCCAAATTTCTGTTTCTCTTAGTTACGGAGGGGTACTTTGCATGGGGTGCAGGGGCTGGGAACGATGGGCATGGCACCCAGAGGCTGGGGAGGGGCAGGTAAAATCCTCCAAGGAGACTGCGGAGCCTCCCAGGTCCTCCCTGCCCCACTTCCTTGGCATAGGCCTTCTCCAGCAGCGCGCTCCAGAACTCACTGCCTTCCTCGGAGTGCAGGAAGAGCAGCTCCCCATCCTTGGTGGGCAGCCTGTCGTCCACCATCACCTCCACCCACTCGCCGTACTGCCAGAACTGCGGAAGGGAAACACAGCACCTGTCCACAGGGCTGAGCTGAGAGGCAGAGCCGGCGTCCTCAGTGGGCCTCAGAAGCAGCGTCTGTGCTGATCAGTGTTCCAGCCTTGGACCTTTAATGGACTCCTTAAGAGCAGGATCTGTGCCTTACTTACCCATGCCCATAGGAGACGCTGGCAAAAGCAGGAAACATCGAGTCCAGTGGCTGAGCTTGTGGATGAGAAAACTTGCATCACGCAGTGGCAACAGTGGTGCCGAGTGACGCCACTCGGGCTCCCGTCTCCTGACCCTCACTCCAAGGTGCCTTCCTCAAGGCCACATGGCCTGGGGGAGACAGGAGGGGATGGACGTGTGGATGACTGGATGGACATGTTAAAGCAAAGTTTCTGAAACTCAAGCACGCATCAGAATCCCCTGGAGGGATTATTAAAACCTAGGCTACTGGGCCCCAGACCCAGATTTCTGATTCTCGGCATGGGTCCCAAGACTATGGAAAGTAGTGTCAAGGGCCGTGAGCAAGGCAGGATACTGGAAAGTGAAAGATCACCCCGTAGTTCTCCTGGAAGCTCTGGTCCCTGCGGACCCCGCGGTAAAGCAGCTCTTCATTCAAGGTGAGGGAGGCAATGGCCGCCAGCAGCCAGCAGTCACCTGCACCATGTCATGGGGGACACACACAGGTCAGGCCAGGCCTGCAGGGTCCCTGCTTCCTCTGACCCTCACTGGCCCATTCAATCCAGAGTCACACGACTCCCTTCTGGGTCAGATAGTCTGGGACTCCTTTCCTCCAGTGTCTGAAGGTCCTGCTGCCTCCTTGGAAGTTCTCAGCTCCTCCCTTCCCCCCACCTGCCACATGCTGACCATTCCACATGTCCTAAGCTCTCAGTGGAGTAGAAAGTGCAAAGAAAGAAAGGAAGAAGCAAAAATCATCCTCTTTGATTCCTTAATAACAACTTTAAGAAAACATTTGGTTGGAGGAAACACTGAAGCTATTTGGCCAGCTCAGGATGCATGTGTGTGTGTGTGTGTTCCTTGCTCTGCTTGACCTTGGATAGCGGAGAGTTGCCTCTTCGTGTCTGTTGGAGGACTGCCCTTTTATGTTTCAGAGCTCACCATGACAGCTTATAACACTCCTGAGATATTGATTAGCATGAAAAGATCATACTTTTAGTCAGAAGAAATCAAAATCAAGAGAGGTTAAAAATGTTAGGGCTCAGTGTTGGTCACTTTGGAGATCCAAGTAAATGCAGAAGAAAACAGAAAACTGCTTTCTGTGCAAGTCGGACCCCCCCCCCCAGACCCGTGCCCCTGAGCGGTACCTCCATGGAAGGCACCATTATCCCCCGTGGTGTCGACTTCAAACCCTTTACTGACCTTAGCATCCTGTGGTGGATCTATCATCCTGGAATTGATGTAAATTTGTCTCACATCTCATCTATAGGCTTCTTCTACAACAGTCTCTGAGATCTCAACGTCCTTACGTGTGCTGCTCATCGTGTGAAGGAATATTTCATCTTACTGGTCCGACGGCTGCCTCTTCCCAGTTTCACTCCAGAGCCCTACCTCTAGGAGTTTAGGGTTTGGAGACAAGTTTCTCCCATTCCTATACCAATCAAATGGCTCCAAAATCCAGCCTGTGTGTCTCAGCCTTGTCCACAAAAAAAAAATCTGAATCTCTTCACTATATCTTCAGATAAAAGCCCCTTCAACCATTCAGAGACCCTCTGAGGACCTCGTCTAACTCTCTGTGTTCTTTCCACGCTGTGGCCCAAGCTGCACACGTAGTCCAGGATGAACACACCACGGTTCTTTCAGGCGTGGGCTGCCTGAGGAAGTAGTCAGTAAACCGTGACATAGGAACCCACATCTGAGGATCCGTCATCTCTTCAGTACGCCTCCATCACCAGGTTATCCTAGAAAACCCTTTGCTCTATCTGCCGTCATCTCTCTCAACAGAGAGGTTCATGATTTGGTCCCAAATGAATTCCTTTCGCTCTTCCTTTCCCCAACCAGCCTCATATATTCTCTCTCTCTCCGCCTCTCGCACGCAGTTAATTTTTGAAGAGCTTTTCTGACCCAGAAGCCAGCCTTGCCCCTGTCTTCTGCTCTCACTGACAAATGCCCTCCTCCCGACGACAGTGGGCCCCCAGGTGGGACCAGACCCGGCAGCCGGAGGAGATAAGAATTGGTACAGCAGGCACGGGACTGTGGCTTCTCACTAAAGAAGACTCAAGGGGGCTTCCCTGGTGGCGCAGTGGTTGAGAGTCTGCCTGCCAATGCAGGGGACACGGGTGCGAGCCCTGGTCTGGGAGGATCCCACATGTCGCGGAGCAACTACGCCCGTGAGCCACAACTACTGAGCCTGCGCGTCTGGAGTCTGTGCTCTGCAACAAGAGAGGCTGCGATAATGAGAGGCCCGCGCACCGCGATGAAGAGTGGCCCCCGCTTGCCACAACTAGAGAAAGCCCTCGCACAGAAACGAAGACCCAACACAGCCAAAAATAAATAAATAAATAAATAAATAAATATTAAAAAAAAGAAGACTCAAGGGGGGCAGTACCTCATTCAAAGGCAACTTCCAAAGAGTGGATAAAATAACAGGTTCTCTCCTCTCACTCCAGCCTTCTTCCCATCAACACCTGTGATCACCTCTTTCCTGTGCTCAGAAATCTTCAACTTCTCCATTGCTTAAGAACAAGATAAAAAACTAACAGGGCATCAAGACCCTTCACAATATGCCTCCCCCCTACTTCCCCAGCCTGCTTCCCACTGTCCTCCCACCATGAGTCTGATCTCCAGTCAAACTCGGATCTGCGCACACCATGCCCTGGTCTTTTCCAGCACACGCTTTCACTCATCCATCCCCTCGGCTTGTAGAGTCCTTGCTGCAACTCCACCCCCTTTCCCCTCCTCCACGAAGCCTTCCCTGATGCTTCTCAGCCTCCAGCCGCAGGTCACCTCTTTTACTTTGTGTTTCCTAAAGACCTTGTTTATACTTCTCTGCGCACAAGCTGCTTCCCAATCCAATCCCTGACCCACTTCGGCGTCCCGTGTGCTCCCTCCTCAGAGCCCCCAGCGCCTTCTTGGGCCACTAGAACAAGACTGTCTCTGCAATCTCTTCCTGCAGAACAGGGATGTGGGTTCCCCGTCCTGGCATCCCCAGCAGGTGGCTGACACATAGTAGGGGCTCAATGAGTGTTTGATGAATAAAAATAAATAAGTGCAGAGAAGGACAAATATCATATGATGCATATCACTTATATGTGGAATCTAAAATATGATACAAATGAACTTATCTATGAAGCAGAAGCAGACACACAGACACAGATAACAAACTTATGGTGACCAAAGGGGGAAGGGGGGAGGGATAAGTTAGGAGTTTGGGGTTAGCAGATACAAACTACTATATATAAAATAGATAAACAATAAGGTCCTACCATATAGCACAGGTAGGGCAAGATATTCTATATCTTGTAATAAATCATAATAGAAAAGAATATGAGAAAGAATATATATATATATAAAACTGAATCACTTTGCTGTACACAAATATTGTAAATCAACTATATTTTAATAAAAAATGAAAAAGACTTAAAAAAATTTATTTATTTTTTCATCATCTTTTAAAAAAATTATTCATTTATTTATTTATTTTTGGCTGCTCTGGGTCTTCATTGCTGCGCGCGGGCTTCTCATTGCAGTGGCTTCTCGTTGCGTAGCACGGGCTCTAGGCGCACGGGCTTCAGTAGTCATGGCTCGCGGGCTCTAGAGCGCAGGCTCAGTAGTTGTGGCTCGCAGGCTTAGTTGCTCCACGGCATGTGGAATCTTCCCCCGGACCAGGGCTCGAACCTGTGTTCCCTGCATTGGCAGGTGGATTCTTAACCACTGCGCCACCAGGGAAGTCCCTTAAAATTTTTTTTAGGTAAATATGTGACCAAATGAATCAATGACTCATATTTTGTTCTTGTGCAAATCCCCAACAGGACCTACATGTTTGCACCTGAATCTCCCTGGTGTCTGGAGAGGTGGAGCCCAATGAGGACATGTGTTGAACCTGACAGGGTCCACCTAAGCCAGCACCAGGGGCCCCTGCCTCTAGAGCTCGGGGGTAGAGGGAGATAAGGGAAGACGAGGGCAGAGGCGCAGGCCTCTGGGGAGGGGCAGATGACCGGGCTGCAACCCTCCCTGCGACAGGTGGCCTCTCACAGAGATCAGAGCAACACCTGCCCTCATGACAAGGTGCAGTCCTGGTTTTCTTCTGATACTGGCGTTCTTGCTCCCACACAGCTGCTTCCAACAGCCCACCTGGAATATCCCTTAGACATTACAATTCACGGCACGGACACAAAGTGTACCTCGGTTGCTGACATCAAAAGGGGCTGCCCAGCTGGAAGAGAGTTTAACTTTCTCTTCATCTGCCTCACTGTTGCCATTTCCCGGGATCCACCTGGCTCTCAGGGCCAACCCAGAGCTGCAAGGAGATGCAGTGCATACACGGGCTTTGGGATGCCTGCCAGGGACTCCGTGAGGTGTGCACACACTGTCATCACAAAGATGCTTTCTCTAAGGCACAGATCCAATGAGCGTGTTCCTCTCCTGAGAGCTCTCTTGGGAAGACAGACATTTATGCCGTCGCTCAAAACATTTCAGAAACGTGTTTGGGGATCTCTCTGGATGCTTGTACACATTCATCACGTTCTCCTCCGTGGACACACGGCTTGGACCTTGAGCATAAGTTTAATTTCCAAAGGCAACTGAGAGGCTTTTGGATCTAAGGTTGGTGGTGAATAAGGTGGACAGAAAAAGCTGGGAAAGAGTCTTGATGGGCAATGCCCTCCTCTCCAGCCACCTTCCAGCAAGGGCGGGTCCTGGTTAGAGCGTTGGCTAACCAGGGAGCTGGAGGGGGAGGGTTTTGCGTCACTGACCTTACTGGGGGTCTGCTGAGCTTTGTTCTTCCTACTCCTTCTTCAGGTTATATATGTAATGGGTTTAACATTTATTCAAGTCATAAACTGATTTATTTTTTTTTTTACTCCACTGAAATAACGGTCCCCCCGATCTCCCCACCCACCGCATCGGCAGGCTTCAGGGCTTCTAGTAAACAGCAGGCAGACCCCAGCCACGACAATGAAGTCTTTGCTCTGCTCTGTCAAAAACGCATTTTAAGCCAATCAAGAAATAATAATCCTGAGTCAGGTTTTCTTAAAAAAAACAACTACTCTAAATTCAAAAATTCCATTTACATGTTATCAAAGCTTGATGATCTAAACAGCTAGTGTTATGATAAACCCTAGGCAGCAAGAACTTGGGCTATGACTTAAGAGAATTTTCCAAACATCCGGGGGAAAAGTGGAGATGCTTCTGGACTACAAGGAGGAGAGAGGACGGGAAAAAAGAGGAAAGATCAGACACTGGAACTGCTTCCATCGCCCCTCTTCCACCTTGAGGTTGAACAATGGCCGGAGCAGGAACGATAGCAAAACCACAGAGAGATGAAAGAGGAAGCCAAGGCAGAGAGGATTTATGCCCTGCTTCCCATGGGGGACACGGGGAGCAGAATAAAAATGGCAACACGGAGTGCTCAGGTGGAGAGAAGGTGGTAAGGAGCGTCCCCAAGTCTCCCTCTGCCGTCAGATAGTGACTGAGCTGAGGGCAGGGAGGAGAAGGCAGGTCAATCCCACCACAGAGGCCATGGCGACCGCGTGGCTCAGGGCCAGGCCGGAGGTGTGACAGCGCACTGAGTCGGGCCTCGGTCAGCCAGGGAAGATCCACTGGACCCTGACAGCACCAGCAGAACAGACCACACCACACGCTAGTCCCAGGAGACCAGTGGGACCCAGAGGACAGCAGCGGGCACCCAAGGGCCAGCCACTCTTCTCCCATAGGCTGGGGGACGTTCAGCCTTTCCTTCCGTGCAGACACTGTCCTGGGGAGGCCGGAGAGGGGCCAGCCTTGAAGAAGCAAGAAAGCCCCCAAATAGAGTGGCTGAAGGAGGAATATTTATCCGAAAGAGACAAGAACCCGAAACAGGCAGAGGCAGAAAATACCTTTTATTGGCCAGTTGACGTTTCCCCCCAACTCATGGTCAGTGCAAATTGGGGTTCCCCAGCAAGCCGAGAGCAGTCGAGGAAGGTAAAGAATGCCATGATGATTGCACATCTGAATGTAACGCAAAGATTCTGACCTGCTAATGTGTGCTTGTTTTCCAAAAATCCATCTTTAATGTTTTGTCACAGCTGAGGCCTCCTTTGTCCCCTCTTCGCGGTAAGGTGGCTGCAGTGTTTCATACTCAGGCTGCTATTTTCGCTCTGCACATTAGTGCCAAGCAGTCACCAAAGCCTCCCTCCTCCCCTCCCTCCCGTGGGTGAACCTGCCTTTTCCAGTCCTCGGCATTCAGTTCCTGCCTTTTTGACGACATTAAAACACATACACACACACTTGCGGCCGTGCTGGCTTTTTTGACAATTCCCATCTCTCAGGCTAGACCGAGAGCTGACTGGAGGCCCCAGCACAAAATGCTTCCCTGAACGAGGTCTTGTAGGTAGCAAAGTGTCAGATGGGATCTGACAATTTATACCCTAATTACCAGCAAGAAAGTCTCATGGCTTAGCCCATTTTGCAGTTGATATCTCGAACAGGGAGAGATAAAACAGCATACATTAATACTGTATAAGACTAGAACCAGGGGCTTCCCTGGTGGCACAGTGGTAAGAATCCACCTGCCAATGCAGGGGACATGGGTTCGAGCCCTGGTCCGGGAAGATCCCACATGCCGTGGAGCAACTAAGCCCGTGCACCACAACTACTGAGCCTGTGCTCTAGAGCCCGCCAGCCACAACTACTGAGCCTGTGTGCCACAACTACTGAAGCCCATGCGCCTAGAGCCCGTGCTCCGCAACAAGAGAAGCCGCCACAATGAGAAGCCTGCTCACCACAACGAAGAGTAACCCCCGCTCGAGAAAGCCCTCGCACAGCAGTGAAAACCCAAAGCAGCCAAAAATAAATAAATAAATTAATTAATTAATTTTTAAAAAAAGAAATGTGACATTAAGAAAAAAAAATAAGACTAGAACCAGATTGAGAATTTAGAGCTACTATCTTAGTTAATAAAGCTCCTGTAAGTTTGGCATTAACAGATACACACTACTATTTATAAAATAGATAGACAACAAGGACCTACCATATAGCACAGGGAACTCTATTCAATATCTTGTAATAACCCATAACGGAAAAGAATCTGAAAAAGAGTATATATATATAAGTGACTCACTTTGCTGTACAGCTGGAAACAACACAACATTGTAAATCAACTATACTTCAATTAAAAAAGGAAAAAATATTAAAACTAAAAAAAAAAATTAAATTAAAAAGCTCCTATAACATAGTGTATCCAGCTGGAGCAGGTTTCTCTAACTGAGCACTGCTGACACTTTGGTCTGGATAATTCTGGGCTGTGGGCTCTCCTGTGCACTACAGATGTTCAACAGTATCCCTGGCCTCTACCCACTAGATGCCAGTAGCACCTGCCTCCCAGTGTGACAGCCTAAAATGACTCCAGACACTGCCAAACATCCCCTGGGATGGGGGATGGAGGATCATCCCCCCGCATCGAGACCTCATGAGCCGGAACATCCACAGTAAAATCGGGGGTTGAGGAAAGTCTGCACTGGAGGGAGGTTGGACAAAATGGCTTTGCATCAAGTCTCCGGTTTTCAACAACCGCTCAGTATGAAAATGTCAGTGACAAGGATGATAATGACGTTTCTTTAGTCTATTACTCCTAGAGTCTTCTGGGAACCACTTTCTGCTTCCCCCTTCCTTCTCTCACTCCTGTCTGCTCTGGTTAAAGAAAATTATAACAGCCAAAGGAAGGCTCTGACTCGCTCATCAAGGTCGGCACCCAAGCCAGAGTAGGGTGTCATCTTACCCAGCTTCCAACATTTGCTCATCTCAAGACCCCGGGTGTAGCATGATTAGACTCAGGCCCACCCACCTGGATTTGGAAGAGTGACCATTTGACCTCCTGCGCACCCCTCTGAGCTATATCATTCTACCATTCCTCTTTCCCCGCAAATCATGGAGATGCCAGCCCTCACCTCCGCAAGCAGAGGCAAAGCTAGACATTTCTGAACCT
The DNA here is from genome assembly GCF_949987535.1 of Balaenoptera acutorostrata. Classification (NCBI taxonomy): domain Eukaryota; kingdom Metazoa; phylum Chordata; class Mammalia; order Artiodactyla; family Balaenopteridae; genus Balaenoptera; species Balaenoptera acutorostrata. Next base: position 162,533,302 of record NC_080064.1, read on the forward strand.
GGACGACATCATTTCCACTGGATCCCCCCAGCCCCCTTCCTGCAGCCAGCCTCCATCCCAGACACCCCTCCGCCCTCTCCCCAGGCTTAGCCCTGGAGCACAGATAGACATCTGGCTCCAGCTCTGCAGTGGCCTTTTGGCATCCTCAGGGCTCCTGTTTACTCTGAGATTATTGTTACCTGCTCCCCCAAGCCACATCACTCCCTGGAGCAGTGCCTGCCCAGGCTGGCCGGGCTGTGCACAGGGCGAGGGGAGTGAATGAATCAGAACACTCCATTTACATTCCTGTCCTCTTTGAATCATTTGTAAATCTCCCCTATCTCGTACCAGCCTCCAACCCTCCTTGGAAAACATATGTTTGGAAGGTTCCCTTCCTTCAGGTTTGGGGAGTAGTTCTTATATGTCATCATCACTCACCAGCATTTAGCAATCATTGCTCATGTAGGACACTAGGACAAGAGAGATGTAAAAGACATGGTCCCTGCCCTTGGGGAGCCAACAGGCTTAGAAAAGTCAAAATAACATGAACTTTGCCCTCAGAAAGCCCGGGTTTAAATCCTCAGGCCCTGACTTGTCTGCTGAGTGACCTGTAGCCAACTCTTCACTCTTATGATCCTCAGTTTTCTAATCTGTAAAATGGGTTTGTACCTCACAGTTTATTGTATAGGATCATTTAAGCAAAAAGGACTTATTTGTAACAAGAGAGATGTTTAAGAATATACATAAATATCAACCTCCAGTTGGGAGAGAGGACCTCAGGACATAAAAAATATAATAGATGCACATGGATGTACATGTAACAGCAGACATATTTTTAGGGGGCCTCTTGAGTATCTTGATTAATGGTCCCCTATGGGTAAGCCAGCTTCCCTCTACCCTGACCCCACTTGCCAATACAGCTTCAGGGAGGGCAGAGAGGGATGGGCAGGAAGAGGTGGGCTTCAAAACTCCAGAGCAAGGAGGAGGGGCCCAAATGGGGTGAGGTGAGCCCAGAGGACAGGGCCTCTTGGACCCTCCCCAGGTGAGACTCAGAGAGAAAACCACTGTGGGGAGAAGTTCTGCACCAGAGAAGGCGTGGGCAGCCCCCACAGAATGAAGAGCGTGGTGAGCCAGGATGGACAGAGGCGCTTGGCTGACTCTCAGGAAACCCCTGAGCTCCCCTGTGGCCTCAGCAAATAAGGGACAGAGGCCACCAGTGTGATGCCACCAGAAGGCAGGGCAGGAAGCAGACCAACCACCCCTCAGCAGACATGGCCAGTGCACACAAGACCCCATATGGCCATCTGGGGAAGGAGAGGGCAGAGGAGAAGAATCTGGAAGACTAAAGAGTTACCCAAAAGGGACCGAGTTGTTTCAACTACTGGGTTGGACAAAGTTTTAAGTTGAACTGGACTAAATTTAGTTAGTTCCCCACTTCCCTAGGCAGGGCTCCTGGGGAAGATGAAAGCAGTTTTAGATCAGACTTGTGCGAAGGGCCACACCCAGGGACTCCAGAGGAGCTGCCTGAGATGAGCTTTCAGAAAATCTCCCACGGTAAGCGACATTTCTGCTCAGAAGGGACAACTCCAGTGGCCTTCCCGTATCCAGGGCCTAACAGGAGCCTCAGTGTCTCCTGGACTAGTAGGTGGTGGTTCTCGGGCTCTGTCTGCAGTGGGCTCTTTCCCTCAGACAGACTCGGAGTCAAAGGAAACGCGTCTGGGAACAAGTCACATTCACGAGTCACAATGGACCCTGCTCTGCCCGGGTCCATTCAGCATTACCACCTCCCGCTCCGAATTACGTGTAAAGTGCCTGTTCCCTGCACCCTCTTGGAGCCTGCAGATGTACTCTGAGCTAATGGACCGTGCATGCCTGGCCCCTGATAAATCCTGCCAAATCCCAAAGTAGGTTAATCCAATGCTTTTTGGGCTGGGTGCGTTCTTACAAAATGGAGATGAGAACAAAAAGCCACCCCAAGCTCAGCCCTTCACCCTCCAAGAATTTCCCTGAAATCACATAAGGCCCCCACTTCGTTAGCATCCCCCCAAAAAGGAGAGTGCTTTCCTACATTTGAATCTCTGAGGCTCTGCACCGGCTAATGGGGGCATTTAATCCCCACTTTCCAGATCCGTAAAGCTGAGGCCCTGAGCAGCTACGTGACGTCTCAAGGTCAGTCAGTGTCAGAGCCAGGTCTAGTGCAGCAGGATGATTAGCTTGCTCCCTTTCCACACCCTGCAGAGCCCTCGGAAGCCGAAGCAAATGGGATTATCCCCGTATATGAAATGTTGTGCCCTAGACTCCTGGGCAAGACGATCATGAAGTTTCAGGAAGCTTCTCTCCTCTCCTGAGACCACACACAGCTTCTCCTTAGCCTCTCCTCATCCCCACTTTCCATCTGCCTTCACCACTCCTCCCCCACCCTTCGTTAACATTTGGTTCACCTTCTGACCTACCTCATCTAGTAGCAGCTACTTACATCGCAGTAGCATAAAACAGTTGCTACTTCTTGGAGTTGTTATGAAGATAAAAATGAGATAATCTATGAAAGTGCTTAGCTTGGTGCCCGCTGCAGAGAAAGCCTTCAATAAGGCTCCTATTATTAGCAATTACCACCCAACACAGAACAATCAAAAACACAGGGGAGCCCAAAGAAGCGAATCAGCCAACATTTATTGAGCATCTACTACTCTATAAGAAAACGAAAATGAAAATTATTCTAGGAAGTGGCAGGCCTCGCCATCCTGCTCCCACCCACCTGACCCCGCACGCCCCGCACCACCCTGTTTCCTCTCTCAAGCATCACACCACTAGTTTCCCAGTTGCTCAAGCCTGGGAGTCATTTTGATTCCTATTCCCACCACTCCACTCCTATCTAATTGCTTCCTAAGTGCTTTTGACTTTATTCCTATATAGCGCCCAAGTCCGGCTTCTCCTCTCTAACACCCCTACCACTGCTTTCTCTCCCACTAGGACTATAACGGACCATCTTTCCTCCAACATTCATTATCCAGGAGCTGTAATTAGGGGGCTGCAGAAAGAAGCAAATTTGCCATGATGTGAAAATATTCACGCATTTGCATTTCAGCATCCTCCCCGCTTAACACTAGTAACTGTCCCTACCCATCAAGGCACTCTCACATGCAAATGCCATGCAAAGGGGTTGCAAAGGGACACCGAACATTTGGCTAAAGTTGCAGGATTTCATGAAGTTGATGAAAGTGACGTTGGAGACCTGCCCCCGAGCCAGTGCTGGAGGAGAGCCTGGCAGAGTGACAGCAGTGACAGCTGAGGAAGAGAAGATGGACTGGGCTCCAGGCACGATGGGCACTTCAAGGGAATGGTGTGAACATCAAAGGATTGAAAACGGACCTTGGGGAAAGCGGGGAAGCCTTGAACATGTCCGTGATTCTGCTTTGAAAGTCAAGGGAGAAGCGGAGGGTGCCGCATCCTGCTGTCCTGTCATTTTTTCAGAAAAAACCACACCCCTCAAAAGTCAACAATTGGATGGACCTAGAGATTGTCATACTGAGCGAAGTAAGTCAGACAGAGAAATACAAATATCACATGACATCTCTTACATGTGGAATCTAAACAAAGGTACAAGTGAACTTATCTACAAAACAGAAATAGAGTTACGGATGTAGAAAACAAACTTACGGTTACCAGGAGGTAAGTGGGGAGGGATAAACTGGGAGATTGGGACTGACATACACACACTACCATATATAAAATAGAGAACTAGTAAGTACCTACTGTATAACACAGGGAACTCTACTCAATACTCTGTAATGACCTGTATGGGGAAAGAAGCTAAAAAAAGAGTTGATACATGTATATGTATAACTGATTCACTTTGCTGTACAGCAGAAACTAATATAACATTGTAAATCAACTATACTGCAATAAAAGAACAAACAGTGATCACAGATCACCATAAGAAATATAATAATAATGAAAATTTTGAAATATTGCAAGAATTACCAAAACGTGACATAGAGACATGAAGTGAGCAAATGCTATTGGAAAAATGGAGCCAATAGACTTGCTCGACACAGTTGCCACAAACCTTCAATTTGTAAAAAAGAAAAAAAAAAAAGCAGTATCTTCAAAGTGCAATAAAGTGAAGCTCAGTAAAATGGAAAAAAAAAGTAAACAATTGAATCATTCCTTGTTCTAAGATCTAGCACAGAGCTGCAATTATTACATGAGCATTGCGAAATTTAAGAAAAAGTTTTTTCAGAATTTTTTGTATCATTTTTCAAAATTGTATATTAACCAAACCTTGTAGAAACTATTTACTCAAAAATGTGGCCTTCCTCCAATACGATCCTCAGATAATAAGGGTTCCTCACCTTGCAGTTGTCTGCCGCAGGGTGTTTGCACTGTCCCCACTACAGCATGTCTGGCTGAACTTGCCCTTACTGACAAGCTTCCGTGCTGCCCCACTGCCCAGGACTAAAGTCCCGAATTCTTCCCCCAGCATCACGGCCCTGCACAATCTGGAGGCTCCCCCCTTTCCACTCCCAGCCTCTGCACCCCTGCTCCCTCTGGGCTGCAGCCCTGCCACTTCCCTGCGAGTCCTCCCCGGTGCCCCGCTCTTTCTAGCTGAAGGACCTTTGTTCATATTCCCTCTGCTGCCTGGAACCCTCTTTACTGGGAGAGGAGATACAGTGCTAGTTTGTTCAAAGAAGACACTTTAATAAATATTTGTAAAATGAAGGAATGAGCTGTGAAAGTTCTTCCTGATTCTGACAAATTCAAATGTCTGTTAAGACACACATCCCATCACTCTTGGAAGCATCCCACTGCCAACCATCCCTGAATCTGCCATGTGATCCCCACCTCTTGCTACATCTGTAAATGAAGAATCTAGCACACCTTACTAGAATATCTTCTTCATTTTATGATTGCATTAGAGCAAGCTATCATTGTTCTAGAAGCAAGATCCCAGAGCACATCGATCCCTAGCATTTCGAATGTCCAGGAGCTCTCAGCAGGGGGTGGGATACTGGAGACACCCCGGGAGGAGTGTCACCAATACATGTTCAAAGATGTAGGATTCCAAATCCTACCAGTATTCTTCTGAACAATGGCGGTGTGACTCCTTATGGCTGCTATAATTTTTATATCTTCAAAATCACTCCTTTCAAGCTGCACTACATATAATAAAGCACACTAAATAATCCACCTCTGTGCCCCCCCATAGGTCGGCTCTCGTCTGCACTCCTGGTTCCCGTAGCTACCCAGAAGGCGGCCCTCACACCTGACAGCAGAGCCTGGTGCAGAGGGCAGCTAGAACCCATCGCAGCATTTGGCCGAGGACAATTTTGGGCTGGGGGAGTCTTCAGCTTCCAGGAGCTTGGAACATCCCAGAGAGTTAATGTACTTCAAAAAAGAGGAAAAACTGGGAAAGGTTGGTGGGTCATCTTTTGAACCAGAGGCCATCTTGCTTTACCTTCTAAGTTATCAGTGGGGAGGAAAAGGAAAAAAAGAAAACTCTTCACAATTGAGGGAATTTATTTAAATAATTTCAGAATTTCTTTCTAGTTGTTTACGGAGCCCACCAAGCCAATTCTCATCTAATTTCTGCTATTGTTGAAGGAATAAGGCTTGATGGTGTGAAACTGCTTGAGAACTTCCTATCCTTAACCCCCCACTTTAAATCATAACTTTAATGCTATTTAGAGGGGAAAATTTCTTGGTAGACTATAAAAATGGAATTGATACACTGGAGGGAAAAAAATCAGTAAGTAAGTACGTTTGGGGCCTTATGTAAGTACATCTTAGAGCCAGTTTCCAGGAAGTAGCTTGCTTACTGAGTTTAATTATAATACCTTTTGGATTCAAAAATAAGACAAATGCTAGAGGCCAGGTTCTTTTTTTAAATTTATTTTTGGCTGTGTTGGGTCTTCGTTTCTGTGCGAGGGCTTTCTCCAGTTGCGGCAAGCGGGGGCCACTCTTCATCGCGGTGCGCGGACATCTCACCGTCGCGGCCTCTCCCGTTGCCGAGCTCCAGACGCGCAGGCTCAGTAGTTGTGGCTCACAGGCCCAGTTGCTCCGCGGCATGTGGGATCTTCCCAGACCAGGGCTCGAACCCGTATCCCCTGCATTGGCAGGCAGACTCTCAACCACTGCGCCACCAGGGAAGCCCTAGAGGCCAGGTTCTAATGGAGAAAAGAAATAAAAAGATGAGCACTGAGATTCATCACTAGCTCTGGCCAAGGTTGAAACATACATGACGAGGTAAAAAACGGTCTTCACTGTTTGTGCTGAGGCAGCACATACAGCTTGTCAAGCTCCCACCTCTACAAACAATGGTAGGTGGTGTGGCACCTCCAAATCGGGGCTGGGATTCCAAGGCTTCCAAACGTACGTGTGGGTCCTCAAGATGCGACAAACATGAAACACAGCCTGATGGAGAGTCTCCATGGCAGCATGAGGACGGCCTTCCAGCCTCACACGTACTAAGACATGAGGTGAAGTGAGCTCAGATATATCAATAAAATGCTCGGGAGCACAGTGGGGTGTTGTGAACAGAAATCAATGTATTTTTAGGCTGGGGAAATATCCTGAGTACAGTGCCTAAGAGCAAAAAGATGCGAAAGGAGACAGAAAGGAATCAAAACTCTTAGGGGGAGGGGCAGAGGGGACCCTGGCCAGGTGGGCGTCAGGCAACCACAGAGAAAGCAACTTCCACCAGCAGCCAGTGTAGGTGTGCCTGGGGCTCATCTACAAAAGAACAGCATTTCTCCAAAAACCAAAGGAAGGACGGCTAGCAGCAGTTCAAGAAGCTCAGAAGGGTGAAAGCCGATTAGAATGCAGAAGGTCCAAAGGGTCAGTGCCATAACTGAAGCCCAGCAGGGCCTTGGTGTAGAGTGAAGGGGATAAACCCGTCACAATTGGTTTGCTGATCTGTTCTGTCTGGCTTGTGCAGGGCTGGCCTGCATGGTGATTGATATGTTTGAATTGGGAGGTTTCACATAAACAACCAGATTTCTGGCTTCTCTTAAAAACTACAAAAAAAAAAAAACCCAAAAACACTATAAAATCTGGCCAAAATTCCTCTATCTATCCAATCTACAAATATTTATTGAGCATCTACTCTGTGCCAAGTATTATTCCAGGCCCTAAGGATACAACAGTGGGAGAAAAAATTCCTTGATGTTATGGAGTTTCCATTAGTGGGAAAGACAAAGGATAAATAAATCCCTGTGCCAGGTGGTGGTAAACGCCATGAAGGAAAGGAAAGCAAGGTTGTGGGAGTGAGAGTAGGGGGTTGCTATGAGAGGTCGAGCAGTCGGGACGGACCTCCCGGCTCTTTATGGTAACATCCAGTTCAAGCTGGGGGATGGCTTCCGCCACGGGCAGGGCTGGCTGTCTAGTTTGCTACAGTCCACAGTCCCACGAGTCTCTGCTGTTACCCACTCCTGGCCTAGAGGAGCAGGCAAAAGGGCAAGAGCTGAGATGGCAAGAGGGAGGCGACAGGAACTGACAAGGCCAAGAGAAAGCCTCTGAAAGAGAGGGGCCTCTGGGAAGGGCTTGCAAAATGGCTTCAACTGGTGCAACGGACACTCTGCTTGTTTCAGTTCCTCAAATCAGTGTAGCTCTTAGAACAAAGGAAGCAGCTGTCCTTCCACCAGTGAGTAGGTAGCATGGATTTGCTTCTGGGAGGACCAGCCTCCTGTGGGAGGAGGAGAGAGCAGAGGAGGGAAAGGGAAGGCCCACGCTTCTGTACTGTGGGTGGTGGGGACTGAAGGTGCAGCCTGTGAACCACAGCCTGGAACGCTCCCGTGAGAGCTTCTAGTAAACGCCCCAGGCTGAACCAAGTTTCACGGAGACCCAAGCACAGACTTCCTGTTCCTGCACCAGCCAGTCTCCACCTCGGCTCTGTCCTCTCCGGGAGGACCCCAGCACCCAGCACACACAGGCTCCCCACGCCCTTGGGGACCCGGATGCAGCATCCCCAGTGCCCCATCAACTGCACTGTCTTCAGCTGGCCCCCGGTCTCCTGTAATGATGCCCTGTAAACAGCCACATTAGGCGGGGGTAGCAGTGTGCCCCTAAGAAGTCAGAGAGGGCTGGAGGAGCCCAAGACTCACAGCCTGTCCCTGAAGGAGAAATCGTCCTTGGGCCCTGGGATGGTGTCTGCAAAGTGGGAAGCTAAGCTGAGGGGAGTGTCAGGCATGGGGTCGGGCCCTAACAGTGGGGATCCTATTGGGTCTGCGGACTACATTAAAATGACTGTCCTCTAAAAATATAGGACCCAAGTATTTGGGCCAGCACTCTTCTGAGTAGGAATCAGCCACACTCTGGAACTTGCTTTTCAGACCCAAACTTCAGGCTGCTCAGCCAAGAGGGAGCTCAGAGAGCGCCTCCCCCACTGGCCTGGCACCGCTCACCATCTCCTTACCAGGTTAGTGACCTCAAGGGCAAGAGTTTGCCTCCCTGGGGACTCAGGGGCTGGCCTGCATTTTTTGCATCTCTCTTAGGATGTGAGGGATAGTCAGGACACCTCTTAGTAAAACTGAAGATTACTGACAAAATTCCCTTGCTGCAAAAAGAAATCTCCCCCTGGCAGAAGCAGCCTAACATTCTTGTAATGTGAGGTTCTTAATCTTTCCTGTGCCTGGACCCTTTGGCAGTTGAGTGAAGTCCAGAGCTGATCTCAGCATAATGTTTCTAAATGCATAAAATAAAAAAATAGGACTACAAAAAGTATATTGAAACAGTTATCAAAATATGTTTTTAAAATTATGATGTCATAAAGTTGGTGCTTCTTTATTAACGTTCTATATAAAAGATTTGTGGTAGGGCCTAATAAACTGCATAATTATGAGGTAATGATGAGTATAAATGGTATTTTGAGATATTTGCAACAATTGTAATGTAATATGAATATAATCCGTGATTTCTATTACTGTGCTTCATTGCCTGCATTCATACCAAAAGGAGATAAGTTAGTAAGGGTTAGTGTAACTAAAGATGTAACACTACACTTCTTTCATGCTCTTCAGATAATGTTCTATATACAAATTCTCCTGTAATGCACCGATTTAAATTCATACTAAAGTGTAAATGGTTGTTCTGAGCCCTTTCCTCAGCATAGATAGGACAGTGGTGATAATGGGGCCAAACATGAGGGCACTAAGCACTAAGAATCAAATAGAAGGGAAAGGTATTCCACAAAGAAAGGGAATCACTGGGACTTCCCTGGCGGTCCAGTGGTTAAGACTCCATCCTTCCATTGCAGGGGGCATGGACTTGATCCCTGCTCGCGGGAACTAAGATCCTGCATGTCGTGTGGCATGGCTAAAATACATATATATAATAAATAACTCTCAGATGTTTATACTTTAAAAGGGGGGAGGGGCGGATCACTGAAAGTAGGAGAAGACTGTATCAACAAAAGCAAACTTCCCTATGTCACTCATGATTGGGCTGCAAGGAACTGTCCTCTGCCGTTTTTCTGCCTCCCAGAAGTCTGACCCTGCACTCTCCAGAATCAATGAGGGGGTCTGGCTGCTTTGAGTTCTCTGAGGCTTCCCCTGATTGCTCATTAAAAGTAACCATTCAGTCCTAGTGAATTGATTTACCTCGCCCCAGTCCTCCAAGGATGCTACAGATCAAAAGGTATCTAGAAAAAATGCTTGTGAAGTTGCTGACACCAGTCCCGACACCTGAGGGCGATGCATGCCTGGCGCTTGTTGCAGGAGAGCAGGCCGCTCCCGATGGGGGAGCGAGGCTCACAGAGGAAAATGGATGCAAGGGTTGCATCAGAGAAGGCACCTGGACTTAGGCGTTGTTGTTCACTCTTTGTCTATAGAGACAAGTGAAACTGGCCAGTCACTCCCTTTTCAAAACGAAAACACAGAATATAAAATTCTACTCAATAAATACAACAAAGATGAAAAAGACATCAATTCCATAAAGGTGAAGAGAAAACACCAAGTCACTAGAGAAAGAAGGGTGGAAGAGATAAGCACACACAAGCACAAACACAGAGTAGAAGACACAGAGGGGGAAATAGCAGGATAAAGAGAGAAACCCCAATACTCACCGAACCCTTCAAAGAAAAGCTTGGCTCCCTCGCTAATCCTCGCTCTGCATGGAAAATAAACCATCACTAGATCAAAAGCTTGGATAAACACTGTAGCATTTGTTATTCAGAAAGCACTCTAATTTCTAGCTAAATTCTGCAAGCCTCTGTTCCTCATTTGTTAAGGAAGAAAATCTCCTGCTCCTCATTGCTGAAAACAGCAGGTGGCAAAAGATGCCCAAAGATTTATCAAGTCCTGTTGCATTTTCACAACAGTAGGCATAAGTGATACCCCATCTCAGTGTTCCCCTGCCTGCGGACATGCTAAGGTAAGGGCGGTGGACCTGTGTGGTCCTGCTGAGCCTGGGAGAGACAGGCTGACTCAGAGGCTCAGAGCAGAGTACCCCCCCCCACCCAGGGGGCCACAGGATCCAGCTTGCAGAAGGTGGAGGGGTCTCCCTGTATTCCTTTACCCACAGCCACCTCAGGGCCTTGGGACAATGTCATTCCTTGTCTGTTCCTGGGACATCCCTCCTGGGCAAGGACCAGCAAGCACCTTCAAACACCTTTACGTTCCTCCCAGCGGTATCAGTGATCTGAGGATAGATAAGCCAACGTGCTGATTTGCATGCACTTTGAAATCCTTTAAAAATAAAGACATGTAGTCACCTTCAGGATGGGAATTTTTTTTCTTTTTTTTTTTCTTTGGCGGTGCCTCTCGGCTCGCGGGATCTTAGTTCCCCAACCGGGGATTGAACCCGTGCCCCCTGCAGTGAAAGTGCCGAGTCCTAACCACTGGACCACCAGGGGAGTCCCCAGGATGGGATTTTTTTTATTCGAAATACCTGATCCAGCCTGATGGCCAAGAGTGATATTGGCAAAGAAGGAAGAAAAAACACAAGTAGCCTCTGATTTAAGATACCCCTGTTTTCATGATTTAATAATGATACAAGGCAAAGTGTTTAGGTAACAGATCAGAAGTCCAGTGAACATTCACGGAGCCCTGCTACACCCCAGGCACGGTGGATTATAGAGACGCGGAAGAGAGTCAGACCCACGGAGCACACAGGCAGGGCTCCCAGGGTTATTACAACCACTTCTGCCCATCGCAGTGCCCACTTCCGGGAGGACAAGGAGCCGTGTCGATTCTCTACTCATCACAACCACCCGGCAGGCTGGGTTTGATTACATGCCCACTGTACAGCTGTGCAAACTGAGGTGGCGAGGCCACAGGCAGACCATGAAGACCCAGGTCTCCCTGGGGGGCTCTTTGCACGCGGGGTGCTGAGTTAGGCACTGCTGTAGCACAGATCCAGAGAAGGAGAAGAGCAGCTTTCAGGGAGGGACATGTCCTGGAGCACTGCAGGGTGATGGATTCAGGGGCAGGGAGAAGATGGCAGGACCAATGAGTCCAAAGAACAGAGGTGACCTGGGGCGGGGAGAGCACACAGTCTGGCCAGACCTGGTCCCCGCCACCCCACTGGCATATTGAGGTACACTTTCTCCATTCTGTCGGCCCACTGCACACTGCCTGTCCTTGCCTTGTGCCTCTTGTCACTTGGCCACCAGTAGGTCCTGGGAAAGGCAGTGATGCTGGGGACTCGGGTGGGAGGGGGAGTGAGAGTGCGCAGTGCAGGGGGAGCCCGCCCTCACCTCGGCTGCCGCTGACTCGGATGCTGTGCTCTGGCAGCTTCCTGTCCGACTCACTCTGGGCCTTGCAAACCTCAAGGTGGGCCCTGTACGTAAAGTAGAGTTGCTGAACTCGAAGTGCACCAAAGGCAAACACCTTACGGAAAAGCCGTGATTCTAGCACAGACCAGGCCGGCGGGCTCGGCAGCGCGGCCCGGGAGGACTTCCTGGGTGACGGAGTTGTCCTCTCTCTGCTGTGGTGGTCGCCGGCCAGCATGAGGGTGCCGCTCCTGAGCAGTTCCGGTGTGGCTGGTGCAACTGAAGTCTTACTTTGTATTTAATTTTAATTAATTTCAATATAAAACATGCTCAGCTGCATGAGTCATTGGGGAAATGCAACTTAAATCTCCAGTGAGACACCTCTTCACACCCGCTAGGGTGGCTAGAATAAAAGGACAGACGGTAACAGGTGTTGGAAAGGACGTGGCGAGGTCGGAGGCCTAGCTCACTGCTGGTGGGAACGATGGTGCAGCCACTTGGGAAGACGGTTCCTCAGATGTTACAGAGTTACTGTACGACCCCGTGTTGCGCTCCTAGGCATTTATCCAAGAGAAATGAAAACCTGTGTCCATGTAGAAGTTTGGATATGAGTGGTCATAGCAGTTTTATTCGTGAAACAGGCAAAAATGACCCGAATGCCCATCAAATTATGAACAGGTAAATAAAATACGGTGTATGCATACAATGGAAAATCACTCAGCCACGAAAAGGCATGAAGTACTGACACGTGATACGTGAGTGAGCCTTGAAAGTAAAAGAAGCCAATCACAAAAGTCGACGTGTTTACGATTCCACTTCTATGGGGTGCCTAGGATAGGCAAATCCACAGAGATAGAAGGTAGATCAGGGGCTGCCAGGGGCTGGGGCAAGGGGAGATTGCTAATGGGTCTGGGGTTCCTTTTGGGGGTGATACAAATGTTCTGGAATCAGATAGTGGCAATGGCTGTACAACTTTACAGATGTACTAAAACCCACTGAATTGTGCACTTTAAAAGGGTGACTGTTACGCTTTGTGAGTTAGCTCTCCGTAAACATACTGTATACATATGTCCATTTGTGGATCATGGCCGCAATAATATCAGGTAATAATATCTCTAGAGTCAGACCATCTGGTTGGGATCCTGGCTTTATACTGCCTTCGGCAGCTTACTTAACCTCTCTGGGCTTCAGTTTTCTCAACTGTAAAATGGGGGTGATAATTGGACCATCTCAAAGGGCTGTTGTGACAGTTACATGGGCTACAAACCGAAAGCCCCTAGAAGCGTGCCTGGCAGGTGCCGGAGGACTTAGCCCAGTTAGCCGATACTAATATTACTAGTTTCACAACCAGAAATCCCACAGGGCCCCTTCCAATTGTCGCCCACACCTGGGCCCAGCCCTAGCCCTCCCGCATCCTCCTCCTTCCCCTCCCCCCTTTGCCTGCAGATGGTCTTTGCTAATGTGAGAACTGTTGCCATAACAACCACTCCGCTCCCAGCAGCAGCGACTTCATTGGAGCCGGGTGTCACGTGAAGGTTCTGGGCACCATCACTATGAGAACATTGCCAGTAAACCATGAGGTTTACAGGGCAGGAGAGCAGGGCCTGTCAGGGAACGGGGCCGCATCCCCCGGCAAGGCAGGCAGGCCACCGTCGGCAGGAGGCTGGCCCTCTGCGCCCAGGCTGGAGTTCAGGTCTTTAAATGAGGGCAGGCTGAGTACGTCAAGAATCCACTCTCTGACCCTGTAACCTAATGATCAGAGGGAAATGAGGCAGAAGAGAGAGGAGCAAGCCGGCACCCCTCCAGACAGAGCTGGAGGCGGGCACCCTCTCCGGGTCCCCTAGCCCTCGGCGCTGGCCGCCCTGGACCAGCAAGTCTCTCTCTGAGGCACACGGTGCTGGACGTGGCAGGATTGCCGTCCAAGCCCTCTTCCAAGTGCAGGCTGAGCCGGGCTGACCGGCCAGCCGTGGGGGCCGCCCTTCGCCCGCTGCAGAGAGAGGCGGCCACTCCCCCAAGAAAGGGCAGGGCTGGGCACGATGGGGGGTGGCGGGGGTGACCCTCCTCCCTCATCAGGCCAGCTTTTGCCTGAGAACACTGCCGAGCAGAAGTGAGCCCAGAGCAGGCATGGGAAGCCTGCTCCGCTCCCCAGAGGCACTCCGTCTGCAGCCCCTGCAGCAGAAAGGCCAGCCGGGCCTCTTGAAGCTCTGGCCCCACGTCCAGGCTTGCCGAGTGGAGCCTACGGGTGCGCAGAAGCCAGGCACTGCAGCCTCTATCCCAGCGGGCAGGCTCCCCAGAGTAGGTGCTGCAAAGCCTTGGCTGCTCTCGAAGGAGGACGGAGTCAGGGAGGATGTCAGCCCCGGAGCGCAGAGCCAGGCAAAGGGGGTTGTGCTAAGCAGGACGCAGAGGGAAGGAGAACGTCTGGGCGCTGCCTGCCCCGAGCCTGGAGCAGACACTGCCTGCCTGGCAGCACTGCGTCAGTGTCCGGCGGCGCCTGAGGCCCGGCAGCGCCCCCTGGCGGCCCGCCTCCGCAGTGAGGCCGCGGCCGGGTGGCCTGGGGAGGGCATCCCCAGAGGAGCGGGACAGAGGGGGCCCCTCAGGTGAGGCCCGGGGATGCGGGAGTGGACTTTCGCAGGGAAGGGACAGTGCGTTTGTGCCAAGGGAGCAGACTTGAACTGGAGGCCCAGGACACACCGCCCGGCGGCCTGGCATCGGGAAATGGAAGCCGTGGTTTCGATGGGCAGCCTGTTCCGGCGGCCTGCAGCAAGGCGTCTGGATTTCTCAGACGTTACCTTCTGCACCACGTCACCCACAGAGGGGGCTTGGGCGGTGCAGATTCCTGGGCCCCGTCACCCACAGAGGGGGCTTGGGCGGTGCAGATTCCTGGGCCCCGTCACCCACAGAGGGGGCTTGGGCGGTGCAGATTCCTGGGCCCCGTCTCCAAGCTGATGAGTTGTAATCTCTGTGGGTGATACCCTGGCACCTGCCTCTTCAGCACACTCTGGGAGGAGGAAAGATGCTTTTACAGGCTTTAGCCAACAACAGAGCTGCACAGCTGGGCTGTCACAGTTCGTTCGGGCCTTGGGTATGCCCAGCCCCAGCTCCCTTGTTTAATCCACAGAGAAACTGAAGCCCAGAAAGGGGAGGTAGCTTACCCAAGGCCCCACAGCCGACTAGCGTGTGCCCGGAGGAAACCAAGAGAGAGCTCTCTACCGGCCCCGAGCCACCGCCCTCACTCTTTTTTTTTTTTTAATAAATTTATTTATTTTATTTATTTATTTTTGGCTGTGTTGGGTCTTTGTTGCTGCGCGTGGGCTTTCTCTAGTTGCAGCGAGCGGGGGTTACTTTTCGTTGCAGTGCGCGGGCTTCTCATTGCAGTGGCTTCTCGTTGCGGAGCACGGGCTCTAGGTGCGTGGGCTTCAGTAGTTGTGGCACGCGGGCTCAGTAGTTGTGACTCACGGGCTCTAGAATGCAGGCTCAGTAGTTGTGGCTTACGGGCTTAGTTGCTCCGCGGCATGTGGGATCCTCCCGGACCAGGGCTCGAACACGTGTCCCCTGCATTGGCAGGCAGATTCTCAACCACTGCACCACCAGGGAAGCCCCGTCCTCACTCTTCCCTCCACCCCGCCTCACACTTCCTCTTGGCCCAGTGCCCACTGGAGACAAGTCGCTGAGGTTCTCTGAGCCAAGTCTTCTCACTCAAGCAAAATCAAAATTGTCGGGGATCTGCAGAGACCCCTGCCTGGTGATTCTGGGCCAGGGGAGACCCTTCGTGCCCCCTCTCTGGCCCCTCCTGGTTTCCTTTCCTCGCCTCACACAAGCACGTGGCCGGTACCTTGCCTTGTCGTCCTGGCCCTTTCTGGGTGCTCTGGGGCCACTGACTGCTGAGCTCCGGGCGGGCGCTCGTTGGTCGAGAGGGTTCAGGCTTCTCCGGAGCAAGGATGGAGACCCGGGAGCCCTCGACAGCAGGAAGCACGGGATTTGTCGCGCTGCAGGGCTCTGTGACAGCCGCCTCCGACAGTATTGTGACTTACGTGGGTGGTGAGTGAAACGACGGAATTAGTGAAAGAATAAACTGTCCCCGCCCGCACGGTGGTGAAGGTGGGAGCCTCTTGCAGGGAGGGCCACTCCGGGCTCTTTCTGGGGCCTCTGGGCTCAAAAGGTGGTGAGGAAAGGAGTGGGGGAGTGGCTGGAGGTGAAGGGGGGTCGCTGGGCTCTGCCAGAGGGCAGGGAGGTTTGTGTGCAGGGTCCTTAGTCCTCCGCGGTTTCAGCCCCGTGCCAGCCTCACGCAGGACCGGGCCTTCAGAGGCCAAGGCCCCTGGCAGTCCATCTAGGGCAGGGTTACTGGCTCTCAGAGTCCGCAGAACCCGCCTGGTATGACCTGTGAGCCGTGAACGGAGACCTGGCATGTGTGGGGAGCGGGGGTGGGCCCACAGTGCCCTCCCGGGCTGGGCCTTGAAGGTCATGTCCTTGAGCAGAGGAGAGGGATAGAAATGAGTCAGACTCCCAGAGACGTGGGACTCCGTGTCCACACAGAAGGATCATCCACAGACGCTGGTTGTCGTGTGGTGACGCAGACTCCCAAGGGTCTCCTGCTAAATGTTGTTCGGGAAGGGGACCCCTGGCTAGAGCCGGAGATCACTTTGTCAGAGAGAAGTCTGTGTTTGTAACTGGCTCTCATTATAATGGTATTAGACTTGCGTGTACAAGGAGCCCAAACTGTGATGAATTTTAGAGTTTAGAGAAGACTTGGACGCTACCCTTGGAATCTAATAGGGTCAGGAGAGATTTTTTTTTTCTTTTTGAGAGTTGTTGAGAGAGAGGGTGTGTGTGTGTGTGATGCTTAGTCCTGCCTGTCCCAGGTCCTTTAGCCTGGATTTCTAGGTGGATCTATTCTGTACTGTCTTAGTGTATGCAGCAGTCACCCCTGCTGGTGACACACCTCCGTGCCGATCGACCCCAGGACAACACAGAGCCCACTGGCCCTGCCACCCCCCACCTGGTGACGCTCCCAAGCCTTTCTTCTCTGGGCTGGAGCGATGTGCTTTTTCTCCCATTCACGAGCTGCTTCTTTCAAGCTCTGAAATGCCGGGACTTGAAAATCTTCCTCTTGAGCCACTTCCTTTCCTCCTGTTGGTTCCCACCTGGTGCAGCCACTCAGAGCAGGAGCCAGTCTCGAGGCTGGACACAGATGCAGTCCTCTGGAGGCCCTGCCCCAGGCTAAACTGAACATGGGCTCCAAAACGCAGTGCAAGTAATTAAGAGTTCACCAGGCAGTTACAGCGGTTCACCTAACTGTCAGCCAGTAATTAAAGCTGTACAGAACGTGGGGAAATTTGACTGCTGAGTCCCTCCTCCTTCCAGCAGGCCCCTGAATCTCTTGGGGTCCTTATCCTCCCGCCCATTACATCAGGTTTCAGATCGCAGGCCGAAGAAGGGCCCTGAGGCCCAGCACTTCCCACGACCAAGACGGGCTCGCAGGGACTGGGGATGAAGAAGTACCATCGCTGCAGTGCAGGGGGAGGTGGGCCTGGTGACCCCTCCACGTGTGAGTGAATCCCAGCAGAGAAGGTGGGGTCCACCTGAGCTGCACCTGCGGGAGTGGCACTGCCACCTGCAGGTGTCTGGGTGCGCCCACCTTCCGCCCCGCCCCCGCTGTACCTTCGGACAAATAAGAGCTGCCTCACGCAGAGACCCTCCTGGGCACCAAGCACCTGAGTCAGCTCTTTAAGTCTCCCGACAGTCCCACCGGGCGGGTACGCTATTCTCTCCCTTTAATAGAGCGGACAACTCAGAGGAGTGGTGAGATGCCGCGGTCCAGGTCAGATGTGCTGGGAGGGCATGGCCAGCACCTGCCCTTGGCCTTGCTGCCTCAAGCTCTGCGTTCCCACTACCGCACCACCCGACGGCACGGCCCCCCTCCCGGTCTTGGCCGTGCACGGTCTTGCCCTCCGGAAGCCTGTTTCCCTGGTTCTGACTCCAGAGCAGAAGGGACCCTGTTTGCCATCAGCCTCCCAGGGTGCCGCCGTCTCCAGCTCCAGTGACCCCTGTGCCCTGGTCTTTTCCTTCCACACCTGCGGCAGGGGACACGTCCACACAAGTCTCTCCGTGCACACGTCTTTGGGACGGCAGGGCGGAGTGTGCGTGATTCTGATGTGAGGGTTTCCACAGACTGCCAGCTGCACCCTGGGAAGGTGTGTGTCTGGAGGCGTGTGTGCGTGTTTGAGGCCCCGTGTTGTCGTGGAAAGAACAGAGCTTTGGAGTCACACAGACGTGGAAAGTGCCTAGTCGTGAGCCCACCACGTGGTGCACACTCAGTGAGTGGGTGTCGTGTGCATTTGCACGAGTGTATGTGTGTGCACACTTGCACACCTGATGTCAGGTTTCCTTGGTGGCCGGTCCTTACCCCAAGGACTCCTGATGGAGACAGCCGGCTGTCTGTGGTCTCCTGTGAGAAGCGCCGCCCCCGCGGGTGCTGGGAGGATGCTGTTTGTGGCGACTGTGCGTTACCGTGGTGACGGCTGGGTTGCGGGACTCTTGCGTCTTCTGAGCTCAGGGACCACACACATCCTCCCTGCTGCTCCATTTGCAGGGCGAGGCTTGGAGCAGCAGTCCGGACAACTCGTGCTCCCTGCCCCACCTCCTCGTCACCCCGTGACTGCTGGGATCCCTACCCTGCCTCCCCCCAGCCCTGCTTCTCACACCCACGTACATGCACGCGCACACACACAGGCACACGTGCACACTCAGGCATGCACCACGCCCTCCTCTTGCTGCTGGACCCTGTCCTGCAGGAGCTGAGAAGCCAGGCCCCCAGAGGAAGGCTGTGAGGTGTGTCCTGAGCAGGGCCTCCAGCCCAGGGGAGAGGTGTGCTCTGTGGCCACAGCGAGGACCCTGGCGGGAGCTGAGTCACACTGGAGAGGCCCTTTTCCTCATTTGCACGAAGGTACCGCATAGACTGGGAGTGTCCTGAGTGCGTCCCTGTCCCACACGGCAGCCGGAGAGGAGCTCCCGGGCTCCCCCCACCGCCGCTCTGTTTCCTCCAGCCTCTCCCCCACACCCAGACCTGACATTTGACAGACGCATGGAGGCATCATGACTCAGCCAACAAACCATTGTCACAAAGTCACGTGTGCCCCAGATTACCTCCCCGCCCCATCTCTGATCCCTGGGAAGATGGTGGGAGAGGGGTGAAGCTTGTTATGGGTTGGGGGTCAGAGGTGGGTAGGGTGGGGGGATGAATGCCTTTGCAAATGCAACTTATTCATATTTTAAAGCTAAAAGTTTAAAGACTTGCTTCTGGGGTCAGGGATGTGAATGTCAAATTGCCCTCCTCCCCCCTCCCCCCCCCCCACGCCCGGCCCAGGCACAGGGTCTGCAGCTCCTTGAGCCACAGAGGCCTTCCCTTACATGCAGCTCAGTCCTCTCGTCCTGGGACTCCCGCTGCACCCCCAGAGATGGGCCTGTCACCTGAGGACGTGGACACAGCCAGACTCTCAGCACCAGCTGCACCTGAGCTGAGCCTTTGACGAGCAGGGCGGCATGCCCGAGATGGCCACCAGGGGACGCTGCTGGGGCTCGGAGGGAGCTGTGGGGTGGCACCTCTGCAGACTATCCAGGCCTTGGGGCAGAGAGCAGAGCCAGGCCACCTAGCTCTGTCCCCAGCCCTGTCCCAGCTCTGTCCCCAGCTTTGTCTCTAGCTCTGTCCCCGCCTCCCCCCCTGCATGCCCACCTACACCCGGGGCGGCAGCCTGATGCCACATGTTCTTCATTGATACGTTTCTGCACCTCCAGCCAATCGTCCCCCCGCCCCCTGACCTCAGCCTCCCGTTCCTCCTGTGACCGTGTTGGGCTGACTCACGTCCAAGGACTCTTGTGGCTCTGATTTGGGGCAAGTCTAGGAGACTTTGGGGTAGTCCTGCCCCACTCTACCGGCATGGAATGAGAAGGCTGCTCTGTGAGTTTAGCATTTTTCCCTTAAAAAAAAAAAAAGACGTCTTCCTAATGGGACACGTATCCATCCATTCTTTTTCTATGTGTTTTTATTGTGGGCTCATCCATCCATTCCAGAGGCGGTCACCGAGCACCTACTCCGTGCCACCACTGGCTTGGTGCCGGCGGTGCCGAGATGCCCTGTGATCGATGGAAGGGAGTGTGAGCTTCTTCCTGGACCTGACTGTGCCCCGTGCTCCACGTGAGGCGTGGGACCCTGTCTCCGAGGCTCAGTTTCTCCTCCGTGAAATGGGGCAGCAGCACAAAACTCCCCCACGTGCTGGAGGCTCCACCTCGCTGATGCCTGCCTGGGGTTGGCACACACGGTCTCCGAGTCACCCCTGGTCCCCTCCTCTCGTGGACCGCTCACCCCTCGGAGTCGTGTGCACCTCTTCCCTCACCTCTGCCAAACCCATGGAAAGCATCGCCCTGGCCCAGAAGCCCCCATCTTGGTCCCCATAAAGGCCTTTTAGGACCAAGCTTTAAAAATATACGTACACAGACAGGGTCCCTGTGTGTTCTCCACACCAAGCCATCATTACAGCCACGGAGCAGCTCACGCGTGACCCTTGCCAGGATAAACAGGCACTGGCACCCACAGGCGTGCCGCGCGGAGACCTGCCCTCCTCCCTGCCAGCTGCCCCGAGGCCTCCAGGGAAGGGAGGTGGCTGGGCTGGGCGTGGAGCTGCTTCTCTGGAAAGGTGCCTCCGAGGCTCTAGGAGGGCTCCCTGCAGCCCTCACCCCGCTGACCAGAAGGGCCGGACTTAGTCTTGGGGAAAAGTGCCTCCTGAAGGGACTCAGAAACGTCCCCTGCGGCAGCTAATAGAGCTGCACACTCCTGCTGGGTCTGGGTGGGGGAGGGTCCGTGGGCTCTGGGGCGAGGACCCCCCAGGGTCCGGATCAGGGGGCTGGTAGCCTGCGGGGTCAGAGCTCTGGGGTTTTCTCCGTTGCTTTGCTGTCATCTCCGTGGGTCTGTGACTGTCCCACAGGTTGTGCCTTGGAGGGACGCAATGGGGCATCTGCCTGCATTCAGTGACTGTGGGTCCCAGGTCCCGGATAAGCCGTGGAGCAGGATGGACTCTGGTGTCTGCTGCATCGAGGCTCCCTGGATGGATCGGTGGAGGGAAGGGGAAAGTCCCTGAGTCTTTTCATGCTCGGCACCCTCAGGCTTTCGGATGCTTCCGCCCTGGGAAGGCGATGGGGCACATTTCTGTCTGCCGTGGTGGAGTCTCCTCTGTCCAGGCTAAAGTCCTGCCTGGAAACCAAGGCGGGGTTCCATGACCCAGATCGTGCGGGGTCTGCAGTGGGGCTGCACCCACACACCCTCACCTGGGCTCACACCGCTGGCCTGGGGTCTGGATGCCCTGTACTCAGCCCGTGCCCCGGAAGATGGCAGCTCACTGCCCCCGCCCGCCGGCGTTTCGGGGGCTCTGGACAAACTGTCCCCTGGACCCCAGCGGCAGACGCTCCCAGCCTGGGGCTGGCTCACACCAGCTCCCAGAGCCAACCCTCAGCCCCTCCCCCTGACTCTGGGGTCAGCGACATCACGTTGGCAGCCTCACAGCGGGGCATTTATACCCCGGAAACTGGCCAGCACTACCCATTTGGGCATCCCCACCTCCGAGAGCCAGTTGTTAAACATTTACCAACACATCTCCAGAGACGGGGTTTCAGGCAGACCTTCCGGCTGACCCTGACCGTGGGGGCCTGGGCCGGGGCCTCTGCTGGGAGAAGCGGGGCCCCCCAAAGTGACGCCAGGCTGGGGTGGTCTCGCGGGGCTCTGGGAGGGCACTGAAGGCCGGTGCCTGCAGCCCCCGTCCAGGGCCGGGACGTCAGGACTCCAGGGCATGTCCAGGGCCCTTAGGAAGGCCTGAGAGGCAGACCCTCGTGCCCCCGGGACCGGTCCCCTGGGGATATGGTCACCTGCCACCTCCTGGCCCAGCAGTGAGTCCTCTACACTCATCCAGCTTCTCTTCTCCCCACTCTAGATCCGGAGTCCCAGAGAAAGAGGACGGTGCAGAATGTCCTGGATCTACGACAGAACCTGGAGGAGACCATGTCCAGCCTGCGAGGGTCCCAGGTGACACACAGGTGAGAGCCAGCTGCCCCCTTTCTCCCATTGTTGGGGGCAGGGCCTGCGACCTTGGCTCGAGCATGCGAGGTCGGTGGGCGTCCGAGCAGTGCGCGCTCAGCCCCCGGGGCCACGTCCATGTGTCCACAGGAGGAGCGTGGCCTTGCCGGGTGTCTGCTTCTGCTGGAAACTTAGGTTTCGTTTCATTAAGTTGGAGCATCGCTGGAAGGGGGATGGGAAGCAGGAGCCACCACGAGGCTCAGGCTGTGATGGACATGTGACATCCATGTCCCTGCTGGCTGCCCGTCTCCTCGTGGTCACAGGGGTTATTAACTACCCTTCTCTTCCTGTTCTGAAGCTTCCATGTGCCCTTCCCGACACCCAGCATCCTTCCTGCCCTTCAGCCGGTGGCCAGCACGGTGGCCCAGGTTCCATACCACGCAGATCCCCTCCACCTGCCCCCCCGCGAGCCTCACAGCCCCCACCAGGACCCCTCCCGCAGCATCTCCCTGCCCGGTGTCCTGGCCTCAGGCTCTGCCATGACTCAGAATTTCCCGCGCTGGCTCCTTGGGCTGCCTGGATGAGCTCATGCTGTCAGCTCCAAGGGGGACAGAGGGCCGGGCTACACCCTGGGGGGTAGAGAGCAAACAGCCAGGATTGAGAAATCCTGGGGGGTGTGGAGCAGGAAGGTGGAGAAGGGGCCTGGAAGCCAGTTCCTCCCCATCTCCTGGGGTTGGAAAATGAGAGCAAAGTTGGGATCTAGGGGCAGTGCGAAAAGGGCCTTTCTTAGCCCAAGTGTGTGGCCAAGTTATATGAAGACCAACTTTACATACCTCCAGTGACAGAGAACTCATTACCTCTCAGCCATCCCTTCCTTGTGGGGTTGCTGTGACTATGAAGTGGAGCTGAAGTCTGGCCTCAGTGGCTCCCACCCATCGGCTCCCGTTCCCCTGCTGAGACGCCCTTCTCCTTCCTTCCCACACTCTTTCCCCAGCCCCAGCCCATCTGGACACGCAGCCCTTTGCTCCCAGACATCTAAAATATTTTACATGATGAAGCAAAGCCTCTTCTCTCTGGGGTTACCTCTGCTCGGGCCAGCAGGACCCCGACTAGTGATGAAAGGGATGTGATCAGGGAGGGCTGAGAAAAAAAGTGGGTTGTGGGGCTCCGGGAGGCCCTGGGACTCAGGTCCCTCTACAACTGCGTCCAGCCTCCAGCCCTCCCAGCCCTGAGCAGAACCCAAGTGGGACAGGGGTCTGGCTTGGCTTGGCTCACCATTTTAAGGACCCAGTGGATGAAATGTTGAACGTCCTCCTTCCCCCCAGACAGGGAAGTTGTTGGAACAGTGCTCAGCACCAAATCACCCGCCAGCCCCAACCCAAAGAAGGCAGCAAGAGCTCCGTTCCTGAGAGGGTCACACCCCAGATGACTCAGCCACAGGGAAAGGGCAGCCGCCGCAGCCCCGGCCCCCTGTTCCCCTGCCTCTGAGCCCCCAGCCCCCCAGCCTCCTGGTGCCCCGACCTCTGAGCCCCCAGCCCCCCAAGTTAAGGCACCTTGACCCCAGGCAGGCTCTGCTGCTTTCTGCTTGGGGACAGAGTGGGAAGAGGAAGGCCAGAAGCCTTTTGCATAAAGTTGACTGGTGTGTGGGCAGCGCCTCGGGCCTCTGGCTTCTCTCTCCCTTTATGGGAAAAGAACCAAGAGCCCTGAAGCTGGTTTTTCTGTTTACTGTGGACCCAGAGCCACTTCCTGTCTTAGGCTTTGGTTTATATTATTCCTGGTTCACACTTTGATAGCCAAAACAATGATTCCCTGAATTTTTACGGCTCTTTTACTTATTAAAGTGCTTTCCATCAATCAGCCCTTCCCTCGGCCCTGGGAGTGGACGGGATGTGTACACACGCCCTGAGTTAGAGAAGGTGCAGCGGGAGGCTCCGGAGAAGGGGTCACGTGCCAGAGTCGCACGAGCCGATCAGGGTGGCTTCTGCGTCCAGCGAGCAGAGAGCCCGGCCAGCTGAGTGCAGGACAAACACAGGCTCTGTCCTGGAGGAGCTTACAGTCCAATGAGTGTGTCCAGCAAGGTTATTTTCACCCTGCAGCTCACAGGCTGCCTCTAGATTCAGTTCCTTTTCAGAAACCTGTCTTCCTATCCTACTTCCTCTATTTCCCTGGCTTGTTCCCCCGCAAGGAGAGAGTCTGGGTCGGAGGGCTGTGGCCGGAGAGGAAGTGAAACTCCGCCCTCAACCCGCTCCAGGCCCACCATGCCCTCCACCCCAAAAAAAGTCCTCCCCAGAGAGAAGCAAGACTGAAGGGCGGGATCCAGGACTGGAAATCAAGGACCCAAGTCTGAGCTAGAATTTCCGCCACTGACTCAGAGGTGTCTGGAGGTGTGTTTGGGGATAGAGGGGAGCAGTGAGGTCGAGGCCGCGAGCCGGGAACAGAACCGAGGGACCTGGCGCTCGGCACACCCACACGCGATGCTAGTTTTGCTACAAAACGGGCTCCCCTGAAGCTCTCCA
The DNA here is from genome assembly GCF_949987535.1 of Balaenoptera acutorostrata. NCBI lineage: Eukaryota > Metazoa > Chordata > Mammalia > Artiodactyla > Balaenopteridae > Balaenoptera > Balaenoptera acutorostrata. The sequence continues at coordinate 162,557,561 of NC_080064.1, forward strand.
TCGTCCCATCACCAGGGCCGTCATTGTCCTCTTCCTTCTGCTTCTCGTCTCCTTGTCACGGTCAGCTCGTTTTTACTAAGCCCCTACTTGCTGCATAAGGCCCGGTACTGGGTCTCACTTCAAGAACTCGCCTGCACGTCCGTCCTGGGCTCACCCCCGCCCATGTGGTCTTGAGTGCCAAGCACCCGCCAGGGCGTGCAGAGGGCAACCCGCCGCGGTGAGCGAGGCAGGCCACACACAAACCACCCCCCACCCCCGCCCGCCCAGGACCACAAGCACCCAGGGAACTGCCGTTCTCCCTGAGGTCTGAGTCACTAGAAAGGGAAAGTACCCAGGGTACCACACACAGGACAGACAGGAAGCCCCAAGGGGAGAAGCTGGGTGTGGACCAGGCCAGGAAGCCTGGTCACTGATTTCCCTGCCCATCCTGGTCCCCTGCTCACCCACAGGACTTCTGCAGGGACCACCATCAGGGTCAAGGCCCATACAGCTCCCTCCAGTTTTTGATCAAAAAATAAAACCCTGTTTTCTCAGAATTGACAGAGACAATTTTGGAGGATTTTGTTATTTTCAAGGAACTTTACAAAAACAAGAACAGAAAAATCAGTGTCTCACTCCATCTGACCCCCTAGAGTGACTAAGAAATGGATGTGTTTGCAGATTAAAGATTCCTGAGCTCTGTAACTCAGCGTTCCTTTGCCGCCCAGCTTTCTTGGCCCACAGATCCCATCTCATTTATTCAACCCTGTCTGGCTCTGCTTAGGCCAAGCCACTGAGACCCCACCTGTGGGTGATTTGGGCTGGCACCGCTGCTAGGCGGGGGGGATGTGGGTCTCTGCCTGTCCAAGCGGCCACCTTGGCCCCTGACGGAGAGAGGCGTCTCCTTCCCCAGCTCCAGACCCCCTGGGCTCAGGCCATCTAGCACTGACCTGCTTCCCTGGCCTGGCCGAGCAGGGCCTGCGGCTTCACCCGCTTCGTCCATTTTCCCACATTCTCCCCTCTGTCCAGCTAAGGCCGCTCTGTCCTCTGGTGAGGTTCTGCTGCTTCTCCCGATGCCCATGCCTTGGCTGGGGCTAGTCTTCCGGGGACCTGCTGCACATCTCAGGTTCCCAGAGGTTTTCCTACACGCTCCACACCCCACTCCTGACTTTGCTGTCTCTGGTTTGGGAAGCAACTAGCCCTGAGTTCACTAACAGAAAAGAGGTGCTAGACTCCCCGCACAAAATGAATGATCGAGGCCTTCCACTCTCAGGTGACTCCCCCAGGTCTCGTGGGCCCCTTCCCGTTCATTGCACACCTTCTGTATACCAGGCACTGTGTTAGGTCTTTACAACTCTATATGTGATAAAGTAGCTATTATAGTTTTATCCCCATTTGACAGATGAGGAGATGGAGGCTTGGCAAGGTTGATGACTTGCCCCGGCCCCCTGACTAATAAATAGTAGAAAAGGATTCAAACCCAGGTCATATTATAAAATCTGTGCCCTTACCGTGTACGGGATTCCCTCCCTAGCGCTCACCGGCCTCTACCTTTGACAACCGGAGCTGACACACCTCAGGGCAACATACACCCTAAGAGGCCTCCCGGAGGCCCAGGAGCTCGGGCAGGGGGGCAGAGACGGGAGGGCGGGAGAGTGGAGGGAGGCATTACAGCCGCCCGAGGACGGGCCTCAGAGCGCTGGACTGGAGAGTAACCAATGCCCTTCCGCCCGCCCAGCTCCCTGGAGATGACCTGCTACGACAGCGACGACGCCAACCCCCGCAGCGTGTCCAGCCTGTCCAACCGCTCGTCGCCCCTGTCCTGGCGCTACGGCCAGTCCAGCCCGCGGCTGCAGGCCGGGGACGCGCCGTCAGTGGGCGGCAGCTGCCGCTCGGAGGGGCCACCCTCCTGGTACATGCACGGAGAGCGCGTGCACTTCGCGCACACCATGCCCATGCGCTCCCCCAGCAAGCTGGGCCACATCTCGCGCCTGGAGCTGGTCGAGTCGCTGGACTCGGACGACGTGGACCTCAAGTCTGGCTACATGAGCGACAGCGACCTCATGGGCAAGACGATGACGGAGGACGACGACATCACCACCGGGTAGGAGCGGCCCGTGGGCAGCTGGGGGGAGGACAGTCCAGCGCCCGGACACCAGAAGGGCGGATGGACCCCAGGGAGGGCGAGGGGACCACGGACAGCGCAGCGCGTGGCTCCCATAAGGGTGGATGTACTTCGCCCTGGGGAAGGAAGCTGTGCTGTGACAAGGAGCCAGTGGGGGGCCTCGTGTGGGCGGTAGCGAGGCTGCTGAGGTTGAGCGGGGTGGGGGGGGGCGACGTCTGAGGAGCTGATTGGTCAGCGAAGGTGCCCCCTCATTGGCCCCTGCGGCTGTCATTCTGTGGCAGCCCCCGCCCTCCACCTGGTCTCCGCCCCTGACCCGCTGGTGGTCTCGGCCGTGGAGGATCCTTGTGCTGCACACGTGCACGTGGGACGGCCTGACCTCCCTATTTGAGAGTCAGGGTGACAGGGCCGCTTTCTCTCGAGGGACCACTGGGAAGAGAGGCCAAGGGCGTGTGTTGGGAGCGCTGGAGAGCGGAGCGCAGGACTAGCTCTGCTTCCAAAGCCGGGTCCCGACCCCTGTCCCCACCCCACCCTGGCCCCCTTTCTCCTCCTCTGGTTTCTTCCTTTGCAAACCTCTGCCAGCGCTGCAACTTCCGAGTCTGACCCAGACTCGGAACCCTTCCGTCAAATCCTTCTTTCCCATCTTCTTCTTCTCATCTTTTTCTGCCCCATAGACAGGGTTGGGTTTTTGGAGCAGCTTGCAGGGGGTTGGGTTTGGGGAGCAGCTTGCGGGGGTGGAGCAGCTTGCGGGGGGTGGGCAGTCTGGGACATGAGGGGAGAGGACAGGAAGAAAGAATTGCTAGGGACTTCAGGGTCCAAGAGCTGAGACCAGAGCACTGCACAGCTTCTGGAAGCTCTCAGGCGTCTCCGGCTGGCTCTACCTCCACTCGCCCTTCTTGGTTTGCTGGGCCCTCCCAGGGACCACACGGGTAGCCACAGTGCCCCTCCCCCCCCTCGGAACTACCTCACCCCAGTAAACAGCTCGAACTGGAAGGGAGTGGAAGGTAGCTGAGCTCCAGGCTGTCCACTTCTCCCCACCCCAGGGATGTACTGGGAAGACCGGACCTGGCAGGGCCTGTCCCGATGACAGGCTGCTTTGGAGCAAAACAACTGACTCATGAATGGGGTTGTTTACTTTTTGTAAGCCCCAGGGGCCGTCCCACCTCTTGCTCAGATCCACCAGCATGGGGCTGGGGCCGGAGACAGTTGTCCAGTTCCTCGTGGGTGCAGAGGCTGTGCTTGGTGGAGGAGAGCCTGGCGTCTGGTGCTGCTCTGCACAGCCTCTGCCCCAGGAAGCCCTTCTCCTCCTCTGAGGAAGTGTTGGGTCCCTGCCCTCTGACATCGCCCAGCTGGACAGGGCAGAGAGCTCCCACGTCCAGGACTCTGCCTTTGGAGAGACCCCAGTCTGAAGCAGGTGGTGGGACCTCTGGCACCTAACCGGCTGTGAGCTTGGGCAAGTCACTTAAGCTCTCTAGGCTTCGGTTTGTCTATCTGCCCAGTGCAGATAACAGTAGAACTTATCTCAGGGTGATGATAAGGGTTAAATGCATTAATTACGTAAAGTGCTTGGGATAATTCCTGGCTCTTTGTAAATGCTCAATCCTTGTTAGTTTATTTTTATTGCTATTATTACTGTTACTATTGTTAAAATCACCCTCTAAAGGAGGGGGGGGACTCCTGCCCTCTGAGGGTCCCAGGCTTGCCCTCAGGGACTGGGCAGTGCAGCAGAGCCCCATCAGAATCGGCAGCAAGGACAGATGTAGCAGCAGCTGGCCAATCCTGGGGACATAGATTCAGGGGTGTGTGGGTATGGAGTGCTGGGCGGGGGAGCCAGGAAAGACGCCCTTTACCCAGCCTCTAGCACCTTTTCTTTGTCCTCTTCCCTCTGGACAGTGTGTGTGCTCCTGAATCAGTGCAAAAGCAGAGTTCACTAGACTGGAATGGATGGGACCTTCCTCCCCTGTGCACTCATGCCTGTCAGCCCTGGGGAAGTGTGGGGTTCGCAGGGAAAACAGAACAGAGTGGCGATACCCACAAAGTGGACCTCACTGCAAACTGCAGTGCTGGTGCCAAGATAATTTCACGTGAGTTTTTACGGTCAGTCTGCAATTAGCAGCAACTCTCAACGAGCCAGTTCTAAGGGGGCTCCGGCGTTAACATCCCCGCCAGGACTGTCAGCCCACCCATCCTTCAATGCTCTTAAGCAATCAGAGTTGAGGGGAATACATTTATAATCCCCAGTAATTTTTAAAATTTATTTATTTATATTTATTTTTGGCTGTGTTGGGTCTTCGTTTCTGTGCGAGGGCTTTCTCCAGTTGCGGCAAGCGGGGGCCACTCTTCATCGCGGTGCGCGGGCCTCTCACCATCGCAGCCTCTCTTGTTGCGGAGCACAGGCTCCAGACGCGCAGGCTCAGTAGTTGTGGCTCACGGGCCCAGTTGCTCCGCGGCATGTGGGATCTTCCCAGACCAGGGCTCGAACCCATGTCCCCTGCATTGGCAGGCAGATTCTTAACCACTGCGCCACCAGGGAAGCCCCCCAGTAATTTTAATATAACCAATCACTCCTCATTTATGTGTTTTCACAGTTAAGTGTCATGTTTTTTCACTTAAAAAGACCTAGGGCATCCTAGGTTCCAGCAAACCTGAGCCACACTTGCCCAGCCCCTTTCTGGTCCTCCCTCTCCCACTGTGGTTTCCATCCAGGTTTTGTAACTTAGAAAACGTCCTGCTCCTAAGAAAATTGCTTTTCCTACTCATAAAACAGGCAGGGCTATTCCCTTCTCACCTACCAGTGACACCCCATCCTTCCCCGTTGGCCACTGCCCATGACCATTCACTTCCCAACTCTCAGAAGTCTCAGCACTGGGTGAGCAGGACAGGTGAGGTTCACCGCTGGGCTTTCGCTCCCTCCCTCCCCCCGACCCCAGCCGACACAGTCACAGGCCATCCAGGTGAGACGTGGAGGATGGCAGTGACCCCGAGGCTTTCTCGGTGCCCTCCGTCCATCCCCTGCTGGGGGATCGTCCACCTGGGGCTCTTCCCAAGCCCGTGTTCAGTCCGGAATCAGCCCTCCCCGCTCCATCCAAACGCCTGGCCGTTTCCCGGGTTGCCCATCTGGGTGAGCTCAGGGAGGGCAGATTCTTCAAACTGAAGCTCAACAAACCAGGACGAGGAAGGGAATGCAGCTGCTAAAACCATCATATACTTGAAGTTATATATTTAAACAATTGTGGTAAAATATGGTTTTATATGTGGCTAATAGCTTAACTGCTTTTAAGTTTAAGAGTTCAGTGGCGGTAATTATATTGTCACCATCACTGACGTTCATCTCCAGAACTTTTTAATCTTCCCAAACTGAAACTCTGCACCCGTTAAACACTGACTCCCCAGCCCCCTCTCCAGCCCCCCACCCCACCCTTCCTCTTTCTGTCTCTATGAGCTTGACTATTCTAGGGACCTCCCAGAACTGGAAATCACACAGTATTTGTCTATTTCTGACTGGCTTATTTCACTCAGCATCATGTCCTCAAGATTCATCCATGTGATAGCAGTCGGAATTTCCTTCCCTTTTAGGGTCAAATAATATTCCATTGTATATGTAGACCACAGTTTGTCTATCCATTTACCCATCGATATACATTTGGGTTGCTTGCTGTGAACATGGGTGTACAAATATCTCCTCAAGAAGCTGCTTTCAATTCTTTTGGGTGTATTCTCAGCAGTGGAATTGCTGGATCATATGGTGGTTCTATTTTTAATTTTTTCGAGGAACCACATACAGTTTTCCAGAGTGGCCACACCATTTTCCATCCCCACCTGCAGTGCATGAGGGCTGCCTTTTCTCCACATTCTCGTCAACACTTGTTACTTTCCATATGTTTGTTTTTTTAATAACAGCCATCATGATGGGTATGAAGTGGTTTTAATCTGCATTTCCCTAATCACTAGAGATGTTGAACATCTTTTCATGTGTTTATTAGCCATTCATATGTCTTCTTTGGAGAAATATCTATTCAAGTCCTTTGTCCATTTTTTAATCAGGTTGTTTGGTTGTTGTGGTTAAGTTGTGGGAGTTCTTTTTTTTTTTTTTTTTTTTTAAAGCGAGAGTAGGAACTCTCTTTTTTTTTTTAATTTTATTTATTTTATTTATTTATGGCTGTGTTGGGTCTTCGTTTCTGTGCGAGGGCTTTCTCTAGTTGTGGCAAGCGGGGGCCACTCTTCATCGCGGTGCGCGGGCCTCTCACTGTCGCGGCCTCTCTTGTTGCGGAGCACAGGCTCCAGACGCGCAGGCTCAGTAATTGTGGCTCACGGGCCCAGTAGCTCTGTGGCATGTGGGATCTTCCCAGACCAGGGCTCGAACCCGTGTCCCCTGCATTGGGAGGCGGATTCTTAACCACTGCGCCACCAGGGAAGCCCGCTGCTGGGGCTTTTTAAAAATACAAGTTCCAAGTCTCATGCCCGGCCTACCTCTTCTACCTCAGGAAGCCGTATTTTTCTGACGCTTCTCAGTGTTTTGGGGGCTAGTCTGTCTTCCCATAAAGTTAACAAATCTTCTTCATAGTAACCCCGACAGCATCTTTCAGCTTTGATTTGGGTGGGCACAGTACCAGGGGGGCTTATTCCACTCCAAATAGCATAAGATTACAAGAAAGCATTTAAGTATTCATCTGAAATCTGCTTCACTTCTGCCTATTGATTCAAATGTTGTCATCTGAGAAAAACAGACTAGGTGGAAGTCTTCATCCAAACATTTCAACATGTTCTTAATGATGATTCAGACAGTCTCTTCTCTACAAAAGAAAGAGTCCCCAACTCATTTCAGTACTTCCTGAAATGACCCAGTTTTCCAGATCCCACCTGTCCTCGTTACCCTCCTCTGGAAGCTCTCAGGTTGTCAACGATCCTCTTAAAATTTGGCACCTGGACTGATCTGCCCGGTCCTGGCAGGGTGACATCCAGAGCCCGACCCTGTGGCCAGCATCGGCTTGGCTGCCGGCTGTCCTAGGTGGCAGCTCAGGACATTTTTACCTCCTGAAAAGAGAAAAGGAATGTGTTTTTTCTAAAAATAGGAAGGTCTGGAATTTAATCTAAAGAAGGAGATGAGTTCCACAGCCATCTGCACACGCCTAGCCCCCAGTGTTGGGGTGGGAGGTGGGGAGGCTGCACCTACAGAGGTGAGTGTGGGCTCCGGCGGGGGGGCGTGCATACGGGGCTGCGTGTGCCCTCCAGCCCCTCCCTCCTTTGACTTGGACGTGCCTCTCACTGCCTCCACTTCCGCCTGTGTAAGTGGTGGTCTGGGTGGGCAGGAACCCCAGCCGCGTCCCCAGCGGTGCTGCTGTCACACCCTCCCGGGGGCGTCCTTCACCTGGTGCAGAGTAGTCTCTGCAGCCCTGGCAGGACCGCTGTCGGGCGACCTCGACCAAGGGCCGCAGGGCTTTAGACAGAGCCCTGCGGGTGTGCCGGGGGACAGCGGGTCTCCATCGTCGGGTGGTCCCTGCTCCGCGTGGCGGCTGGCTGCTCCTGTCCTGTCCCTCTTCGTCCCCTCCTTCCCCAGCCTGTCCTCTTAAACCGTGCTCAGGAGCTCGGGAACAGATGGGATTCGTTTCCTCCTTGGTGCTGAAGTGTCCTGACGTTGAAAAATGTCAAATAAAATAAACTGTAGGCCCCGGTCTCCTCCCAGGCTGGCTTTTTGCTCCCAGAGGCAGGAGCCCAAGCCTTAAAGAAACCCTCCCGCCTTGCTGAGTGGCCTGGGCCTGGGCAGCCCCCTCCTGAGAAGGAACGTCACTCACTGGGCTCCAGGTGGCTGATCCCAAGATGCCAAACCCCACCCCATTTAGGGACAGAATCCTCCTGCGAGGAGCACTGGGTTTGTAGGGTTTGTACAGAGAGAGGAGGACTCTGGAATGTGAGTGGGCAGGGAAAGAGTCTTCCTCCCCTGCCCCTGTCTCCTCTATTTCCTGGCAGGCATTCCACCCCGTGGGCGGCTGGACCAGGCTGGGCTTTTGCCCGTGGAACACAAGGATTGGGGCAGAGGGGTAGGGGGCCATCCTGGGGAGGACCCGGCATTCAAGTTCAGGAAGGAATCGGTTCCTGCCCTTGAAGGGCTTCACATCTAAAAGGGAGGAGGATGCCTGCTGTATCCATAGCAGCAGCAGAAGTGAGGTGTAGTTGATGCAGACAGTGGCTGTTGCCTCTTTGGGGGTAACATCTAACGATGACCTGCAGCTTCATGCACGTGGCCTCGGCTGCCCTTCTCTGGGTGCAGGGGAAGGAGCATCTGAGCATCCGGGGCTCCCTCCTGAGCCCCCCTCTAGCTCGCTGTGTGGCACTAAGCAAGTCCCCAGCCCCTCTGAGTCTCAGTTTGCTCATTTGTAAAAAGGTCATCATTTGTGCCTTGGGAGGATCAAGTGGAAAAGAGTAAGAGTGCTCTAAAAAGTATAAGGAACTGTCGGTTTGAAATATTTATTCTGGTTTCAACTTACGGTTCTGTTCATTTAACTGATGGCCTCTGTCTTAATTAGGGGCTGTTAGAGTATCCACATAAGATTTCTTCAACTTGACAGATGAGTTCACAGAGTTTGGGCTTTGACTCTGTTGAGGGGGGTGATCTTGTTTTGCTTTTTTACAGCGTCTTGATGTTCTTTCTGTCCTGTGGTGCAGAGTTAAATGAACCGGCCTTTGCGCACAGGCTTGCCAACATGGCATGCCAGGACTGGCGGGGTTGCAGAGTGGTGTGGAGTACAGCTCACGGCTAGACAGAGCCCTGGCTCTTCACCTGAGCTCTGTGTGTCACTGTGGGTGCCTGCTCTCCCTCTGCCTGAGTTCCCTTGTCTAGAAAAAGCAGAGAGTGGTGGTACCCTAGTCTGTAAGGCTGGTGCGAGCACCGAATTAGTGAACATGTTTACTTTGTATATAAGAAGTGTTAGATGTTAGCCCTTTGGTGGCTGACGGTAGCAAGCTGGTGGCCCTAAGCTGTCACACGCACCTTCTGAAAGATAAGACAGTATTTGGAAAAGTGCGTGTTAACCTTCATGCTTGAACGTGATGTTTCTGAGCCTCACTGGGAGGGTGACAAACTAAGTGGTTTACCAAGCAGGATGGCGGCGTCCTGACCCACTTCTGCCTGTTCATGCAGTGCTATCGTGTGGCAAAGGGTGCCCCTGTGTGGCTTGGAGACCCCCGGCCACGGGTCCAGCATGTGGCTGTGCAGTGTAGCCAAACTAATTGCACACAGGACCGCACAAGTGACCATGGTTCCTTTCCCGCCGTGACTAACGGGGCTGCCTGTACCTCACTCACACACGTGTGTTGTACATGAAGTGTGTCCTGGGATGGAGTCCCCAGAAGCAGACCTCGAGACGAGGATTTGTGTGCAAGTGGTTTATTTGGGAGGTGATTCCAGAAAGCACTGATGGGGGTGGGGAAGTGGGTCGGGGAGAGAAGGAAGCCAGTGCAGGATGCGTTCCGTGCGGGTCACTGTTGAGGTCAGCTGGGCTTGGGGGTTCTGGGGGATTATATGCCCACCCAGAGGGCCAGGAAGCCTGGATATTTATCTTTCGACTCCCAGTCGTTATTGGCTGAGGGCGGCTCCCAGGGGCATTGCATCCTGGTGTTTTCTCCTGCTCCACACAGGCTGGGAGTCACAGGTGCCTGCAGAGCGGCTGTGTCTGTGTTTACGGAAACAGTAACTGCAGAGGGGACATAGGTGGGATACAAGGGGCATCAATTATAAAGAGGGAAGATGGGAAGGGAGGAGGCCGTGGAGTCAGATTCCTGGTCTGTTGGGAGGGAGGGGTGGCTTCGGAGAGCCAATGGCTGTCGAAACACCCTTAACTCCTAAAACAGAATAGTGAAAGCATTGCTGAGAGTGTGTGGGGTTAATCGGGATCACAGGGTCTGTTCAAACCCAACAGGGTCACTGGAAGGTTGGAGTAAGCCAGGTATTCCAGAGGCGCAGCTGGATGTGTGCTGGTTGCCAAGGCAACGGATGCAGGCAGAGGAGGGGCCCCTCTGGTGTGTCCTAGTAACCTACAATTGAGCTGCCGGGTTTTCCCCGAGTTTGATGATATACAAGCTGGTTGACAGTCAAGACGGATAAGGGCTGCGGAAGCCGTTGAGACGGGTCTGGCACTTCCCCACCAGTCCTGCCCGCCCGCCTGCCTGTCCACTTGTCTCTTCTCCGTCATCATCGACCTTCTCCTTTCCCTGCACACCTTATGTTCTGGGATGAGCCAGCTGGGCTCGTGGAGTGCTGGAAATTCCATGCAATCTGATATTACAGGAAGAGCCCAAGTTTGGAGTGGGCTCAGATCCCAGCTCTGAGGCTTTGGGGAGGCTGTGTGTCCATTCTGGCGAGGCTGGTCAAACGGGAATAGGGTCGTCGTGAGGATGTTATGGAGTATATTGTAATAACGTGCTAGGTATACAGCAGGTGCTTAGCAAATGTTACCTCCCTCCCTTTTCTCCGTCGGCGCCTAGAAAACCAATGCTCTGAAGGTCTGAAGGCCGTCTGCAGAGGGGGACTTTCCCAGCTGGGGGGTTGGGGGGTGATACCTAGTCGCTCACTTGTCCGTGCCCGGTTCCTCCCGCCACCCCTGCTGGAAGCCTCCCCAAATTCACCCCATTGCAGTGTGACTGCTACCAGACTCGGGGTCGTCCTGGAACTTGTGTGTATAATTTGTGCTGTAGTAACTTGTGCTTTTATAATTCTCTAACAATTGCACGGCACATGTGGTTTACAAAACACTTATGTGGCACTGTCTTATTTAATCTTAACAGGTCTGTGAATCAGGTATTCTTTTCCCCAGTTTACAAGCGAGGAGAGTGGAACTCGGCTTCACTGGCTGGCCGGGAGCTCATAACTTAAAAGCGGCAGCACGGGAGCAGAGCCAGGCGTCTCCGACACCTGCCCTCCCCACGCCCTCCCCATCCCGTGCTCACTCCAGCTCGCTCGCTGCCTCCATTTGTGTGTAGCATGTGTGCCCCTATGCTTGGGGGCGGGGGTCACAGGCCTTACTGCCGCTGCAGAAGGAGCTCCCCTCAGCACCCAGCAGGCCATGCTGTTGGAGGCCCGCTCTCCGAAGGCCCCTAAGTGGCTGTTCCGTCCTCAAGGATAGGGTCCTGCTTTGCAGCCCACAGAGCAGCCACAGCCGGGAGCTCGGGGCAAGGGCAGGAGGAGCAACGCGCGCCCCATGAATACAGGCTCTGTTGACTGTGGCTCAAAGGCTGAGCTGTCCCAGGATGCTCGCGAGGGCCAGCTCTGGCCTCTGGGCTATCACGTGTCTCTGGCCAGGCAGCAAAGGACCATTCACTGTGGCTGAAGAAAGGCCAGCAGGCCAGGCTGGGCACCCACCCGCTGAGCTGTGCACGGGCTGCCCCAGAGAGGCTGCGGGACTGAGTTGCTATTGCCCGTACGCTGGGGCCGTGATGGAGCTAGCACAGGCAGATGCATTAAGGTCTGGCTTTGGAAAGCAGGCAGAGCGAGTCAGGCCCTGAGAGGCTGCAGGCAGGCGCTATGGTAGAGGCAGACCAGGGCTCACGGATCCGCAGGTCAGGGTCACGGAGAGACGGGTGGACAAGCCGATGCCGGGGCTGGTGCGGGCGGTAAACAGAGCCAGTGCGCGGGACGTGCTGCCAAGGGGGGGGGGCGGGGAGAGCCACCCAGACACATGTGTGACGGGCGGGATACAAAGAGGCTGTGTGCACACCGGCTTCCCTGGCAGAGGGCAGGGCGTGCGCCAACCAGCCAGGCCGGAGAGCGTCCGAGAGGCGGAGGGACCAGTGTCTCACCAGCCCGCCTGCTCTGCCCGCCTCGGCCGGCTCGTATTAGGAGGGGTCCAGGGAGTTCCCTGGTGGTCCAGTGGGGAAGATTCTGCGCTCCCAGTGCAGGAGGCACGGGTTCGATCCCTGGTCGGGGAACTAGACCCCCCCATGCATTCCGCAGCTAAGAGTCAGCATGCCACAACTAAGACCCGGCGCAGCCAAATAAGTAAATAAATATTAGGAGGGGTCTGCCCTGTGCCCTGTCCCTTCCCCTTCCCTCTTGTGGGGCGTCTCCAGCCAGACCCGGGGACACATCTCCACCGTGGCTGCTGCCCTCTGCTCCTGACCGCTCAGCCCCGTCCAGCCCCTTTCCTGTCCCCTCTTCTCACTGGCCACCCCTCTCAGTCTCTCAGCCTCCTCTTCCTCGTCTGGCTTCTGTCTCGGCCCCTGTGGGTCTGATGACAAGGGGCAGTTCAGGAGCGATGCCGTCTCCGTGGACAGAGCCCGGCGGTGGCACTTCCGGCAGCAGGGGCTCCCAGGACGCAGCTTTCTGCCACATATCATTAGAGGAGGAGGCAGAGCTATCACCTGCCCATCACCGTCGCCCTCTGAGCGGCAAGCCCCTGCAGCCGCCCTATGCCTGTGCTCACCTTTCCTCGCACGGTCCCCGTGTGAGGTCCTGCCCTTCCCAGCTCCGAGCGCTCGCCCCTGGGGTCTGGGTGGCAGCAGCCGTCCCGTCCCTTGTGGCTCCTCAAGTCCCTGTGCTTAGTTTCCTGTTCTTGAGAGACAGGCCGGCACCATCGATGGGGCACTCCAGAGTCCAACTGCCCCGGATTTATCCTCGGTTTGCCGCTATTGCCTGCATGACCCTGGATAAGTGACTTAGCCTCACCGTGTGAAAGGAAAGGGGATGACAGTGCCCACGCCATGCTGCTTATTCACATGGTCAGTAAGTACTTCTAGACACCTGCTGTACAGACACTTGGGGGTCCAGCAGGAGAAAAAGTCATCATTCTTAAACTCATATACAAAAGAGAGAAGGCAGACAAGTCAACAGGTAAATACGTGGTAGATCAGGTGGTGCTGTGCTCCATAAAGGAAGATGAAGCAGGCTGAGGGACAGAGTGGTGGGCGGGGGCTGTTGGGGAGCGTGGTCAGGGAACACTCTCCAGTAATTGATGCCCAGAAGAGCATGTGCAAAGACCCTGGGGCAAGAATGGGCACGTGTTCAGGGAAATGCAGGGAGGTCCGTGTGGCTGAAGCAGAATAAACAAGACAGATGGTGATCAGAAATGAGGTCAGGGTGTAGCCAGGGGCCAGGTAGTACAGGTGAGGGGCAGCTACAGGCAGCTTCCAGGCAGAGGAGCGATGAGATCTGACGCGTGTTGCAAAGGGTGTGCCTGGCTGCTGTGAGGGGGCAGCGAAAGGAAGCTGCTGGGATCGTCTGGGCGTCTGGGTGGGGCGGGGTGGGGCGGGAGGCAGAGATTGGAGCTCCAGCTCAGGAACAGGGAACCTGGGTCAGCGGGCGCTTCGGCCAACCTGAAATCACTGCGCTGCCCTCGGGGGTCTCACACTCATACACACACTCACACACACACTCGCGTCTGCCCAGGGGCAGCTAAGGGTCCAGCAGGCCCTGTGGAGGGCGGGCAGCCTCCTGCTGTCTCCATTCCCACCGCCCCATCTGTCCTGCGCTCTCAGAACCACACAGAGACGCTGAGGTTTGGGAGGATGTGAAACAGTTGCCCACTGTGTGCGATCTGGCGGGACGCCGCCTCTCCCAGCTGCGGGGTGGCAGGGAAGGCAGGCCTCCTCAGAGGTTGTGTAAATATTTGGGAAGCAGGCGCACAGCTGGGAGTGGGACCCCCTCCTCCAGCTGGCTCGTTTGCTGCCCCAGGGACATCTCAGCAGGACCTGGGGCTGGGCTTTGGGACACCCCACCACGCATGCATCTGCCCTCCAGGCCCGACCCACACTCTCCCACCCACCCTCCACCTTTCCCTCTCTCCCACCCACCCCCCACCTTTCCCTCAGAGCCCAGGCTGCCCTGGGGAGGGAGTTGGAAAGAAGTGGCAGCACCGCCCCGGAGTCAGGCGGCCTGGGTCTGCAGAAGGGCTGCCCTTCCTCAGCCCACCTTCCCTCCCCATGAACACCTGGGCGCCGAGCCAGAGGAGCTCTAAGGCTGTTTTGGCTCTGACATTCCAGATCTCCAGCCATGAGAAGTGCGTCTGTGCGGGGCTCAGGCACAGCCCTGATGGGTCCAGAGCGGAGAGAGCTCGCCAGGGTCACGCACAGGGAGCCCTTGAAGGCCCGGGCCTCCCTGAGAGGCCAAGAAGTCCACCGGGGATCCGACAGCCCCTGGCCTGGGACCCACGTCGTCACGGCTCCCATGCCTGTGGCCAGAATACCTAAGGCCACGCTCTCAGCCTTCCTGAGCCTGAATGTCCTAAAGCAAGTGGAGAGTGGACCAACACCTGCCTCACCCTAGATCACTAGGTTGTCTGAGAATGAAATCCTATTTTATGATGTGAACGTGCTACCCAGAGGCCGGGAATGATTTTTATAGGTTTCTTCTATCAAGGTCACAACAGATGATCCCCCAGAATTCAGTGGGGTCATCGGGGGACCCGGGGGTAGGTTTGTAAAAGCTGGGATTAGAGATGTGGTGAGGTCATTCCCCACGGACAGTGTGAGGCCCCACCAGTGTGGACACCGGCCAACTCACCGCCCCCTGCCCCCCCCGCATTCTGGTCTGATTCTCTCTCATCACCCCTCTCTGTGTGGTGAAATGCTCTTTGTTCTGTCTGCCCAGATGCTACCAGCTCGGTGCATGCGGCCAGGACACTCAGGAGTCTCCGGGCCCAGCTTCCCCCGTGGGCCGAGGGGGCTCGTCTGCTGGCCGAGACTTGTGCAGGGGCAGAGGCTTTCCTACCTAAGGGAGGGAACAGCCTCGTAACTGAGGGGAAAGAGGGGAGTAGGCATCGGTCCAGAGACAGAGCCTGCCCTGGTACCTAGTCTTCCGAGGGGTCTCACTTCCCCGGCTCAGCAGGAATCAGGGGTGCGGTCAGGCCCCAGACAGGTGAAACGGGAACTCAGACCACATGGCACTTCCTGGCAAGTCTTTCTCTTCCTTTCTTGCCTCTAATCAGCCTCGTCTGCCTTGAGACTGTTGTTAGGGAGACGACCAGGGCCTCCCACAGTCTCCTCGGATGTCTCTGTTGGAAACGGAACACTGGTCCAGAGCCCTGGGGACTGAGATCCAAGGTGTGTGTGGCGAGGGGTAGGGGAGGGAATCAGGCTGAGAGATGCATGCATGTTACTCTGGGCCCCACCCTGTGCTTTGGACATTTCCTGGCCTCCCTGTGCCTCAGTTTCCCCCTTGTAAAGAGCCACTCTGCTGGGCCTGGCACAGGGGACACACACGATCTTGGCTCCCGAGGGCTCTGTGAAGAGGAGCACAGAGGAGGCTGTCTGAGATGGCCGGGCCTTTTTCCTCTCTGGCTGGGTTTTCTTTCTGGAAAAGAGCCTACCTCTCAGCTCCCTCTCAGCAGGTGTCTCCCCCTTCACCCTGCCGCAGGCTACAACTCTGCAGCCTGGGACCCAGAAAGTAGAGCTCAGTCACCCCTGTGTGCCCCTCCCTGTGGTCAAAACAGCTGGGCCACCGCCCCCCATACTTGGCCACACCCCCGTGATGGGCGAGGTCGGGGCTGCTGACCCGAGAGGCTGAGGTTTCCTGTCTTCACAGAAGCTCCCACACGGCCCTGCTGTCCAGTTACCCACACGTGCCTTGACCTGGTAGCTGAGAAGAGCAGGTGCTAATTTGCATGCTATTTATTTAAGGAGCAGAGTCTCCAGCGACCCTGTCCTTACCCTGTGGAAGCCTCTACCAAGCAGGAGAGTGGGTCCCAAGGTGGAGGAAGGTAGGGTCTCCGTGCAGCCCAGCTTCCTCCTTGAGAAGGAAAGAGGAACTTACGGAGGGAAACCTCAGACTCTTTTGGGTTCTGACAGGAACCAGTTCCAAGGAGGAGGGGGTTTACAGATCCTCCAGCCCAGAATCCTCTCAGCAGGGGACTCAGAAATCTGGGACCCCTCCCCTGGGCTGAGCTGCTGGCTGACTTGCTCTCTTTCTGGCCAGGTCCCCCATCGCTGTTGGGGGTGAAATGCAGGGAGAGGAGGGCTGCAGGGAGGGTGGGCGGCGGCTGGGTGTGACGCGGGGGGGGGGGGGGGGGGAGGTGCACAGCTCAGCAGGGCTGTGAAGGCGCGTCATGGTGTGTGTGTGTGGTTGGCGGGGGGGAGGGGGGAGCGGACGTCTCAGTTCCCTGCACAAAAGTCTCTAGTCCTCCGAGTAAACCCCTGTGCCTTACCCCCTTCAGGCCTCCCCTCCCTCCCTCCAGGCTCTGCCCAGAAAGCCACAAAGGAGGAAACCTGATGGAAAGCGCACAGCTAGATCTAGAGAAAAACATCCCCTGCTGGTGACATTCCTCTGGCTGAGACAAAGTCATTTTACCCGGGATTCCATGCTGGCTGAGGCTAAAGAGAATCCCTCACGGTGCACGTCCCATGTAAGCTGTTCCCCAGATGACCCAGGCGGGCCCCAGCACAGAGAATCCATCCCGCTCACCCTCCATTTAGGCTGGTGGTGAGGATGGGGTGCAGGGAAGTTACAGAAGAGCCCGGGTGGGGCCTGGCCGGGGCCGTGAGGTGGGAGGTGCTGCTGCAGAGCCTGCCTCGCTCGGATTCCCCCCAGAGCTGCTCAGCCTGGACCCCGGTGCACCTTTCCTGAATCTCACCACCCAAACCACTCAGAGAGAGGAAAGGGAATGGAAATCGATTCCCCCCCATGCTAGGGGGTCGCCTGACGGCTCGGTGCTGGGATCACTGCAGCTCTTTACTCCCCTTTGGGCTGAAAGCATATCTGGAAAACTTGGCCGCAGTATATGCACCCCCAGAAACAGACCTCTCCCCAATTCAGACTGTTCAGGGATCCGGGACAGAGCGCCCTCTGAGAGGTCTCCCACCCTCCAGAGCGGCGGTTCACCCCTTAGAGCTGCAGCCCCAGGTCGGTGGCCCTGGGCACTCAGAGGACTAGAGCCAGGCGGGCTCTTAGGGAGAAGGGCCATCCTCGGGACTCAGAGCAGCGTCCACACCTCCCTGAAGGCGGGGAGTGCGGAGGGGCTCTGCAGAAGTGTGACTCTCCTCTGCCTTAACAAGCGGGCCGCCGAAGTTCGGAGATGAGAGGCCTAGGGGAACACGCTGGTCTGGGTCTCCGCGTGGGGCTGTCACACCCGCTGCCCAAGCCCAGAGATACTGCTGCTCTGTGGTTCAACATCATCGCAGCTCAGGCCTTCGGGCCTTTAAAAAAATACCATCGCTGGCGTTGTTTCTGTTGCTTTAAGAAATTGCGGATGGCTTCCCTGGTGGCGCAGTGGTTGAGAATCTGCCTGCTAATGCAGGGGACACGGGTTCGAGCCCTGGTCTGGGAAGATCCCACATGCCGCGGAGCAACTGGGCCCGTGAGCCACAACTACTGAGCCTGCGCGTCTGGAGCCTGTGCTCCGCAACAAGAGAAGCCACGATAGTGAGAGGCCCGCGCACTGCGATGAAGAGTGGCCCCCACTTGCCGCAACTAGAGAAAGCCCTCGCACAGAAACAAAGACCCAACACGGCCAAAAATCAATCAATCAATCAATCAATCAATAAATAAAAAGAATACTGTAATATCTTTAAAAAAAAAAAAAAAAAAAAGAAATTGCGGATGTAATCTGTCCATATCTAAGACACAGTCTTTCCCCTTTGCCCGGGTCACTTTGGGGTTGGGAGCGACCTTACACACTCAGCCCCTCCCAGGAGCAGGGATGGTCTGTAAGAAGGTGGGGGCAGCAGTGCAGCCCCCGTGCAGCCCCTTCCTCCGCAACAGGGGGGTTAAGTTACCAGGAATTCCCTGAGGGGAGAGGCGCTCTGTGGGAGAGCCCTCCCACTGATCCCACTTTTTTTCTTACTCTGCACTAAAATCTTTACATCTTGGGATCCTTTTCTTCCTGATCAGTCAACTGAAAATGCCTCCTAGATGCAGGCACAGACCTTTGCGTGGTGTGACCTGTTCTTTCTCCCCACAATCAGCCCCAACGTGCACGCCTCCCTGCCCACCCCCCCGCTGGAGGAAGGTTAGCCCCGCCCCCGTCAGTGGTCAGCACTTTTCAGGAGGTCGCCCACCCTGTAAGGAGGACAGCTCCTGAGCAGCCTCTGGCTCTTGCACCCCGTCTGCCCTTCACCCCTCGGCACCCCCCGCCGACCTTGCTGCAGGCGCTGTACTGCTCCCGGGCTCTTGGTCTGATTTAAAAGCCTGGAAAGGGTCCAGGAGGGAGCTGGGAGGAAGCCCTCCGGGGAGGGTCCAGCTTCCCCGACCCGTGCCCACCAGCGCACGCGGGCCCCCTGTCCCCAGAGACCTGGGATGCCCACACGCGTCTGCCCGCGTAGCCCGAGGAAGAGCCCGGGTCGACCCGCGGCGGGGGGTGGGGGGGGGGTGGCCCGCAGCCGGCGTCGGGTTGGGGGCGGGGGGGGGGATGTGCCCCGCAGCCTGCGTCCGGGTCTAGACCCGCAGCCGCCCGGCGGAGACCGAGGCCCCGGCCGCCGCGCACCTCCCGGCCCCCGGGCCCCGGAACGGCCGCGCCGCGGCGGCTCTTTGTCTACCTGCTCCGGGCGTTAAAGGGCCCGCTCGCAGTCGGGGCTCGGGACCCGAGGCGGCGACGGGAAGTGGGGCTCTGTCGCTTTAAGTGCAGCTGGAGCGGTGAGTCGGGCGGGCGGGGGGAGGAGGGAGCGAGGGGCGAGGGCTGGTCCCGGGTCTCCGGCCGTCCGCGTGGCCGCGCTCAGACCTCCGCGGGTCGGCCGGGCGGGCGCGGCGTCGGCGCGGGGTTCCCGGCGGCCGAGGGCCGCTGCGCCGGGAGGATGTTGCATCTGTCCCTGCCCAGGGCGGGAAGGACGAGTTTCTCCCGCAGGTAAGCGTCCCGCCGCGCGCCGGCCCTTCGCTGCCGCAGCCTTGCGGGGGTGGGGTGGCGTCCGCACGCAGGAGGGTCTTGGCCGCCCTAGAGTCGCGGACCTAGAGGACGGCAGCGCCACCTGAGCCTCTGACTCCCGAGCGTTTGGCCTGTTGGCCTTGGGGTTGGAGGTCGGGGTGCGGAGGGGTCTCGGGAGAGGGAGGAAAGCAGGGCGCGTGCGGTCCCCGGGGACCGGGACGGACCTGGGACAATAGCACGACTGGACAGAACTTCCCTGGTTCCCTGCAGTGCGGTGGGGCCGGGGGTCTTGGGGACCTGGGGAGTGGAAGGCGAGAGGGCTTCGACCCCAGCCGGGTTCCTCCAGCCCCGGAAGC